>NC_064848.1:195820870-196130870 GCF_024139225.1 Suncus etruscus
GGGAACCTCTCGTGGGGGTTTCCAAGCTTAATTACTTTTTATTTATAATGTTCCTGAGGAAGCTCCAGCCAGGATGCTATGGGAAGTCCCTGTTACTAAGATTCTCAGCACCCTCTTAAGAAGAATATTCCTGCCGCAGTCGGGCTGGTGAATGCAGCAAAGAGCTCCTGGCAGCATTGTGTGAATATGAAGAAACCTGGTGAGGCGTATTGAGACGGTAAAGAAAGCGAGTCAGACTTTCCTGCGTCCTGGCCCTCCTCCTATTCTCTAGAGCAGGAAATTATTTCAAGTATTTCCTGAACAGCTGAAGTAGGTTAGAAACCTGCTAACTTTCTCTACATTATCTGCAGGAAATAGCCGCTGAAGAATTCCTTTGCAACAAGAAACTATTTGAGCTTCACTGCCCATTTCTACCTGGACAGGATGGAGGGATGGATGATCCCACTCTGGGAGCTGGAGACTAGAATCCTTTTTTTTTTTTTTTTTTCTTCTTTTCTTTGAGACTAGAATCTTCAGGCATGGTAAAGTCATGCTTAGGACTCTAAAGAGCATGCAGTGAAAATGTGTGTGTGTGTGTGTGTGTGTGTGTGTGTGTGTGTGTGTGTGTGTATGAGAGAGAGAGAGAGAGAGAGAGAGAGAGAGAGAGAGAGAGAGAGAGAGAGAGCCCAAAACTCCTTGCCAGGTAATTTAGAACCGTCCATCACAGTTAGCGATATTAACTCATTTAATTTTTCTTTTTTTTTTTTTTTTTTTTGGTTTTTGAACCAAACCCGATGGTGCTCAGGGGCTATTACTTCTGCACTCAGAAATCGCTCCTGGCAGGCTTGGGGGACCAAATGGGATGCTGGGAATCAAACCCGAGTCTATCCTGGATTTTCTGCATGCAAGGCAAATGCCCCCTACTGCTGTCCTACTTTTCATTTAAAAAAAATTTTTTTTGTTTTTTGGGCCACACCCAGTGATGCTCAGGGGTTACTCCTGCCTATGTGCTCAGAAATCATTTCTGGCTTAGGGGACCATATGGGACACTGGAACCGAGGTCCGTCCTAGGCTAGCACATGCAAGGCAAACTTCTCCTTATGGCTTGCACCACTGCTCCAGATTTCATTTAATCTTTAGAAGGGGTCACAATGAGGTCAACAGGTCAGGATAGAGCAACAACATAGCAGGTAGGAAGGACATTTGTCTTGCATGCAACCAGTCCAGGTTTAATCCCTGGTATCCCATATGGTCTCTGGAGCTCACCAGACCCCTGAGTAATCTTTCACACACACCTGCTCTAGAGATTTTCTCTTTCCAAGACTTGAGCTCACCTTGTGTCAAGGGTGGAGTTCAATGAGCCTCGAGGGAGCCAAGTTTCCACCTCACTAGTGAATCCTCCTGAGCGTATGTGGGGACCCAGACTGGAGAAGGTGTAGGGAAAGGCAAGGTAATTTAGACTGGCAGGTTCCCACCCATCTCCTGTGCAAGGGCCCTTTGCGATGGGCACAGCAGCAAGACCAAACCGAAAAGTATTCCTTCCCTCCTAAGCAAAGAACCAGGCCATGCTGAAAGAGTCAGACAGCTTGGATTCAGCTGGCCCAGAACTGGCAAGTTCCTTCATCCAACACACATTGAGGAGCTTCAGCCCCCACAGTGAGTAGGCCCCTGGCTTCAGCATTGGCCAAGTGTGGGGTTTGCCTTCAGAGATCTAGCTGTCAGCAGGAGAATGAGGATCCAAACACTTCTGGTTGCCCATCCGCTTCTGGAGTCAGCAGGGAAGCCCCACATGAGACCAAAGAGGAATCTTATGCTCTGCCAGGTTCTTTCTGGACCAGAGACACCATGTGCCCAGCAGGTTTCATCCAGCTTTTGGAATGTATGTCACCAAATGTACTCCTTCGGGGACAGAGGTGAAAACTCCTGAACAAAGAAAGTTCTTCAATCAAGTTGCAGCAAAGCCTGTAGTCAGAAATCTTAGTGTCTGCAGGAAGCAAGTTCAGAGGGTAGAGAAAGAGAAGTGTCCCAAGACCAGAGGTAGTACAGTGGGTAAGGCACTTGCCTGCATGTGTCCAACCTGAATTTGATCCATGGCACACAGGGTCCCCGAAACTAAGGTCCCACCCCCCCCAAGCACAAGTCCAGAAATAAGACCTGGCATTCCATATGGTCCCCTGAGCCTGCCAAGAGTAATTCTTGAGTGTGGTACTAGGAGTAACTCTTGATCACGGCTGGGTATGGCCCAAATACAAAAAAAATTAGTTGGAAAGATTTACAGCTGAAATTTGTAATATATTTTTCTTTGTTTGTTTTGTTATTTTTGGCCACAGCCAGCAGTGCTCAGGGGTTACTCCTGGCTCTGCACTCAGAAATCCCTCCTAGTAGGCTCAGGGGACCATATGGGATGCCAGGGATTGAACCCAGGTATGTCCCGGGTTGGCTGTGTGCAGCAAACACCTCACCACTGTACTATCACTCTGGTCCCATGTAATACTTCTTCTTCTTCTTCTTCTTTTTTTTTTTTTTTTTGCTACACCTAGTATTGCTCAGGAATTACTCCTAATGGTGCTCAGGGGACCATACAGGCTGCTGGGGATCAAACTTGGGTCAGCTGCATGCAAGACAGCTCTTACTCTAGCCCCTCAATCAGTTTTTTTTTTGTTTTGTTTTGTTTGTTTTATTTAGTTTTGGGGCCACACCTGGCAGCACTCAGGTTACTCCTGGCTCTGCTCAGGAATCACTTGTGGCAGTGCTCGGGAGACCATACGGGATGCCAGATCTAGTTCTGATTAGCTGCATGCAAGGCAAATGCCCTACCCGCTGTACTACTCCTCTGACCCCCCAATAGTTTTTTAAGAGTTCTTGTCCCTATTTTCCAATAGAAGTGCTAAAAATGGTATGCATTTTCTGTAAGCTACAATTAGAAAATGTAGCATTATATATCTTATTTCTTTACACCTTACCATACCATAGTTTTTTTGGGGGAGGAAGTGATGGGGCCATACCTGGCAATACTTTGGAATTACTCCTGGCTCTGTGCTCAGTCCTGGCAAATGACACCCTTGTCTGCCACTTGCAAGGCCAGTGCCTTATATATTGTTCCATCTGTTAAAAAAAATTTTTTAGGGGGTGATTACTCAGGGAATATTCCTGGATCTGCACTCAAAAATTACTCCTGGTAGGCTCAGGGGACCACAGAAGATGCCAGGGATTGAAACCAGGTCAGAAGCATGTAAGGCAAATACCCTACCCACTATGCGATTGCTCTGGCTCCTGAAATTCCTTTTAAGTTTCCCTAAGTCCAATCCCTTGGTTGTTATTGTTACTGTTTGACTAAAGGCTCTGAACTCTTTTTCTTTTTTTGGGGGGTGGGGGGGTCACACCCAACAGGGCTCAGCGGTTACTTCTGGCTCTACGCTCAGAAATCACTCCTAGCATGCTCAGGGGACCATATGGGATGCCAGGAATCAAACCACCATCGGTCCTGGATTGACGGCGTGCAAAGCAAACTCCCTACCACTGTGCTATCTCTCCGGTCCCCAGGGCTCCAAGCTCTTTTGTGTTGTTCATGAACGGTTGGTTGTGGTTCTAATTAGGTGTCACATTACTTTATGCTTGTTCACTGAGCCACACTCATGCTCACCGGAAGTCCTGCTTCTCCTGGCCACAGTGCTCTAGCTGCCCTGCTTGCCAGTGTGTCACATATTCCATGCCTTGTCGTGACACTGGGATTCAGCAAACAACAGAGTGACTGAGCAACCCTGGGCATGTATGGATGGCACCAAGGGTCAATTTCAGGGCTTCATTCTTGTAAAGCAGGTGCTTTTTGCCACTGAACTGTTTTCTGAGCCCCTGAAAGGTTTCTATGGAGGGGGGTTTGTTCATTTTGGGGGGTTTATTTGGGTGGGGCACATCCTGGCAATACTCAGGGCAGGGTTTATTACTGTCTGAATTACTGCTGATGGTGGGTACCAAATGGGATGTGGAGGATAGGACCTAGGTTGGCTACATGCAAACAGGGGGTTGGCTACCCCCTGTATTATCTCTCCAGCCCTTGGATCTCCTGGTATTGCTTAATTTTTAGTTTTTGTGTCACACCTGGTGGTGTTCAGTGCTTATTCCTGACTCTACACTCAGTAATTACAACTAGTAGTGCCTGGAAAATCATATGGGTGCCACAGACCATCCAAGGCAAGTGCCCAATCCACTGTACTATCTATCGCTCCAGCCCCTCATAGTTTTTTGTTTTTATGAGTAAGCTTTCAAAATCTGCAGGAACTGCTAAATTGTACACATTAAGCCTTTTCTCAGAATAGCAAGTAGAACTTTGTTTTGCTGTCGGCTCACTCAAGCACAGCCCTGCCACTGATGAATGAGGGCCCATCCATTGTTTACGTCAAGCCAAGTCTTTACTAAGCTGAACTCAGGTGGCTGTTTTCCTGATCCAGGAGGTTAGAGGTGAGGAGCTCCAATTCTATCTGCTAGAACTAAGATGAAGGAAAACAGAAAAAAAATTAAGAGTCTTTGCTAGGATTTCAGAGACTAGACCCAGGATGAGTGCTAAAGCCAACTGTTTAGAAAATGATGTCAAATCTATAAAGGCTAATGATTGGCAAAACCACCAAGTTCTAACACTGAGTGTAGAAATAAATGTTGGTGGGGCCGGAGAGATAGCATGAAGGTAAGGCATTTGCCTTTCATACAGAAGGTCATCGGTTCGAATCCCGGCGTCCCATATGGTCCCCTGAGTCTGCTAGGAGCAATTTCTGAGCATAGAGTCAGGAGTAAACCCCGAGCAATGCCGGATGTGACCCAAAAACAAAACAAAACAAAAAACAAACAAAGAAATAAATGTTGGTATCTATGTGAGAAGAGTAACAGAAGAATAAATTCCAACTCAGAAGTCAAATACACTGGGCTGGAGAGGTAGTGAGGGGGGCTAAATAGGAATCCAAGAAAGAAGTAAAAGAAAATGTGTTGGGCCCAGAGAGATAACACAGCGGCGTTTGCCTTACAAGCAGCCGATCCAGGACCAAAGGTGGTTGGTTTGAATCCCGGTGTCCCATATGGACCCCCGTGCCTGCCAGGAGCTATTTCTGAGCACACAGCCAGGAGTAACCCCTGAGCACTGCCGGGTGTGGCCCAAAAAGAAAAAAAAAAGAAAATGTGTTCTTAAATGAGTGGGAATAGGGGCCGAAGTGATAGCACAGCAGGTAGGGCATTAGCTTTGCACATGGCCAACCCAGGTTCAATCTCTGGTATCCCATATGGTCCCTTGAGCCTGCCAGGAGTAATTTCTGAATGTAGAGCCAGGAGTAACCCCTAAGCACTGCCAGGTGTTGCCCCAAAATCAACACACACACACACACACACACACACACACACACAGATTGGGAATAGCTGCTCTGTGGCTATATTACTGTAGAGCCAGGAGTAACCCCTAAGTACTGCCAGGTGTTGCCCCAAAATCAACACACACACACACACACACACAGATTGGGAATAGCTGCTCTGTGGCTGTATTATTTACCTATAATAGGTAGAATTCTGGGGCCAGAATATAATAAATCTTTTGTATTGGCTAGCACATGGCAGACCTGGATTCAGTTCAGTCCCTGGTACCCTGTATGGTCCTCCAAGCCCACTAGGAGTGATCTCAGAGCAAAGGACTAGGAATAGGCTCTGAGCATTGCCAGGTGTGGCCCAAAACCAAAGCCAACAAACAAAAAGAATAGGTAGCAATTACGATCTCATAGGTATTCGTACCAGGAATCCTGTCCTTCTGACCCAAAGATCACTCACAGTAGTACTTGCTCTTAGGTAGGCCCAGTTCTTGCTTGCTCCAACAGAGTCTCTTTAGGAACTAGTATGAGGCGGGGGGGGGGGGGGGGGGAATAAAAGACCTGAGAGGAATGCATGGCCTGATCAATTCAAGAGGGTTTGGTGGTAAAACTCCTACACAATATTATGAAACTGTCCCAAATACTTAGAAGGAACTGGGTGTTTATAGACATCAAAGTTATGCTTTCAAACTATGCCAGCAACATGCCATTTAAAATACAAATTCTCCAAGTTAAATTTGTTCTTCTGCCCTCAAAAAACCCTGTGTGATAGCTTGAGTGTTTTTGTCGTCTTGAGAAAGTCAGGTTAGGAAACAGATCCGTGAGGTTGCTGCAACACTTTTCCACTGGCACTTTTTCCCTTGAGGATTGAGGGATGGCCGCATACTCACGCCACATTTTGATATTCAGAGATGAAGTCAACAGCCCAATTTCAGAAGAAATCACCATTAATGACATATTTCAGGGGCTTTCCAAAGTCTGCCAACAGGATTTCAGCAAGAATGGAGGGAGGTAAGAGGTCACCAGTGATATTTACTTCCCACTTCAATGCCTGCTGAATTTGGGGTCCTGTATGTCACAAGCCTTTTTTGGGGGGAGCATACCCAGCTGTGTTCAGGACTTATTCCTGCCTCTACGCTTGAGGTCACCTCCTAGCAGGGTTCTGGGGACCATATGGAGTGCTGGGTATCAAACTTGAATCGACCACATATAAGCCAAGTGCCCGACCCACTTACTAACTCTCCAGTCCCTCCAATTATCTTCTCCTTATTTATTTATTTATTTTGATTTTTGAGCCACAGCCAGCAGCTCTCAGGGGTTACTCCTGGCTCTGTGCTCAGAAATTGCTCCTGGCAAGCTTGGGGTACCATATGGGATGCCAAGGATTTTTTTTTTTGTGTGTGTGGGGGGTTTTTTTGGGGGGGTTACACCCGGCAGTGCTCAGGGGTTACTCCTGGCTCCGTGCTCAGAAATTGCTCCTGGCAGGCATGGATGCTGAGGATCTAACCTGGGTCTGTCCCGGGTTGGCCACGTGCAAGGCAAAAGCCCTATCTCGTGGGCCCGAATTACATATTTAAATAAATTTTTTTCTTATTGCTTTTTTTGGGGTCCTTTTTCCACACCTGAAAGTGCTCACTTTACTCCTGGGTTATGCTCAGGGAGTAACCCAGGGATTGACCCAACCACTTTCCCTGCTGTACCCTCTCTAGCCCTTATCCCTGTTTTTCGTGGTAGAATATGAATCTAGTACTTCAAAGAACACAGTATTGCTTGGCTTTGTTTGCTTGCTTACTTTTAGAAATGAAAGACTGGGCCACACGAGTGGTGCTCAGAGATTGGTCATTGACCAACTGATCATTGATCACGCTGGGGAGCTGGGGATCGAATAGGAAGGATCTTGACCCCAGTACTATCTGGTCCCACAACTTTGGGTTGGTTTTTTTTTTTTGTTTTTGTTTTTGTGTCACACCCGTGGGGCCACACTTAGCAGTGCTAGGTTACTCCTGGCTCTGCACTCAGAAATCACAGAAATCACTCTTGGCAGGCTTGGGGAACCATACGGGATGCCGGGATTCAAACCAGGGTGTTTGTCTTGTAGGTTGTCAACACAGGACGGACACCAGTCGAAAAACAGCCTAAAAACAGAGTGAAGAGGAGGGGGGGGGGGGAGAGAAAGTGAGAGAAAGTGAGAAAGTGAGAGAAAGTGTGTGTGAGAGAGGAGAGAGAAAGAGAGAGAGGGAGGGAGGGAGGGAGGGAGGGAGGTTGGGAGGGAGGTTCAATCCTAAGAGCTACTTAGGATCCGACCATCACCACTGAGGGGAAAATAGAAAGTAGAACAAAAAGGGGCCAGAGTGATAGGACAGAGGATAGGATGTTTGCCTTGCATGCGGCCGACCCAGGATGGACTCCTGGCATCCCATATGGTCCCTTGAGCCTGCCAGGAGCGATTTCTGAGCGCAGAGCCAGGAGTAACCCAAGAGCTGCTAGGTTGGCCCCAAAACAAAAACAAACAACAAAAGAGGGCACTTAGCTTGTACAGAGCCAACCCGGTTCAATCCCTAGTTCTCCCTAGTTCCAGCCAGAAGTGATCCCTGAACAAAGCCAGGAGTAGGCCCCCAACACCAGTATGGCCCCTCCCCAAGCCAAACATACACACAAAAATTAAGTCAAATAGATTATAATTTGATTAAAAAGAAACAAACAAACAAAAAAAAAACCAAATGGGGACTGGAGAAATAAATAGCACAGTGGATTAAATGTTTGCCTTGCACGTGGATGACTCAGGTTTGATCCCAGCACTGCATTATGGTCCCCCACACCCTTCCAGGAGTGATCTTTATGTAAGCTCAGAGTCAGGAGTTAAGTCCTGACTGAGCATAGTTTGATGTCACAAAGAAAAAAAAAAAAAAAAAGAAAAATACTTTTTAAATATTGAAGAGCGAGTGCTCGCTTCGACAGCACATATACTAAAATTGGAATGATACAGAGAAGATTTAGCATGCCCCCTGCGCAAGGATGACACGCAAATTAATTAAAGAGGGAGCCAGAGTAATAGCATAGAGGTAGGGTGTTTGCCTTGCACGCAGCTGACCCAGGACTGAGGCGGGTTTAATCCCCAGCATCCCATATGGTCCCCAAATTGCCAGAAGCAATTTCTGAGCACAGAGCCAGGAATAATCCGAGTGCCGTCAGGTATGGTCCAAAAACAAAATAAAAAAAAATTTTTTTGAAGGAAAACCCTTATTTAAAGATGACTTGGGCCAGAAGAGATCAATGGGCCGAGTGTATTATTTGCATGCAGGAGACACAGGTCTGATTCCCAGTACCATAGTAGGCTCCCCCAGCACTAAGTTGGGAGTAGCCCCTGAACACCACCTGGTGTAACACAAGCTTTGGCTGCAGGAGGCTTTTTACCCAGAGAAGATAAAAAGGGTAGTGGAAGTTGTGGTCTGAATGAAAAACAGTGACTTAAGAGTTCTCAAGTTGGGGCCGGAGAGATAGCATGGAGGTAAGGTGTTTGCCTTTCATGCAGGAGGTCATCGGTTCAAATCCCGGCACCCCATATGGTCCCCTGTGCCTGCCAGGAGCAATTTCTGAGCCTGGAGCCAGAAATAACCCCTGAGCACTGCCGGGTGTGACCCAAAAACCACACACACACAAAAAAAGAGTTCTCAAGTTTCCAGCATAGTGCATTCTTCCAGTTGTACACACTTGGCCTCAGATAACTCACTACTGTACTAGACAGAGGTCACTGCTCAGGGTCCTCTTCCAGTATTTGGGGAATCATATGCCTCAGTGGGGATCTAACTAAGAATCCGCTGAGAGCAACAGTTAACCCTGTGTAAGGCCTCTCTGGCCCTTTTGTGTTAGTAGTAGTAGTCATACTCCCAGCTGTGGTGCAGCCAACTTAGTTCATGGACAGGAAGGCTACCAGCATTAATCTTGGCAACTCAAAACCTGTTTAATTTTTTTTTTTTTTTGGTTTTTGGGCCACACCCGTTTGACACTCAGGGGTTACTCCTGGCTATGTGCTCAGAAATCGCCCCTGGCTTGGGTGGACCATATGGGACGCCGGGGGATCGAACTGCGGTCCTTCCTTGGCTAGCGCTTGCAAGGCAGACACCTTACCTCCAGCGCCACCTACCCGGCCCCAATAATTTTTTTTTTTATATCCTTTTCCGGATCTTTGTTTTGGGGCCATACCTGACAGTGCTCAGGGGTTACTACTCCTCGCTCTGCTCAGGAATTGCTCCTGGCAGGATCAGAGGACCATATGAGATGTCGGTGTTCAAACCTGGGTGGGTCAAAGTGTAAATGCCTTCCTTGCCCGATGTATTCTCTCCAGATCCTTGAAACCACTGTGCTCACTTTTAATCACTTTAGTCATATTTGGGGAACAATAAATTCTTCCACTTGCAACTCCAAAAAAAGATCAATGATTAGGGACATGAAGAATAATAGTACAGTGAGTGTTGTATTAAATAATTAAAGATGGTGGATGGTGAAGGATGGAGGCCTTTGTCCTTAGGCCCCGGCCACGTGGCTTCATCCCCCATCAACCAGAGTGGGTCTAGGGTCCAGGAAAGCGACGGGTATTGAGCTCACTCACAGGCAGGCATCAGAAAGTATCAGTTTTATTTATACCCTATCCACCACATGTGTGGCTTATATCATAACCTATTAAGCAATTGCTATTCTTAGCTAGCCCTGCATCTTAACTCCTTTTAGCCATCTTCCCTTTGACCTCCATGCTGGCCAAAAACCAAAAGTGCAAAGCTCGCAGAGCCCTAAGGCCTTATCTACCTTTTCCAAGACCCCTCCCAGGAATGGGCGGGGTCTTGCAGGTAAGGTCAAATTACCTAGGGAGAAAGGAGGGATGAGGCTTCAAGTGAGTAGGGCACTTAACATGCACAAAACCTGGGTTCAATTCCTAGCATTCCGTAAGGTCCCAGCATCACTAGATGTAGCCCCCAAACCAATAAACCAACCAAAAGATGTTGGCTGAAGATTTCTGGACAAGTTTTCTGGCTCTGTAAAGTAGAAATAAAGTGCTAGTTACTGTTGCAAGTCAGCCCCTGAAGAGGTTGACTGATGGAGGGATGGAGGATGAGGCCTTTCTCTTCCAGCTCGGAGCACTCGTCTGCCACCCAGTCTAGCTGATGGTTCTGAGGTGAAACGGTGGGTAAACAGCTCGCAGACAGTCAGGCTCGTGGAAATATTAGCTTTATTCAGTGGACAAGACTGAAGTCCAAAGACTTAGCCTCAGTTCCAGCAAAAAAAGCCTCGGCCTTCCACAGACCCTTGTTTTTATCCCCCAGTCAGGTACCACCCAATGGTGGGATCAGATACCAACCAGTGGTGGAAGCAGAATCAGGTACTACCCTAGGGTGGGTACAGAATGCCAGGTCACACCCTAGGGTAGGGCACAATCACCAATCAGTTTAGGGTAACATAGTAATCCCCTAAAATATTTAGGTACACAATTCCCCCATTTGTTTTTAGTAAACAAACAATATTGTCTACAATTATTAAAGGAAAAATTAGTCAATAATAAGAGTGGCTGTTTGCATAAGCACATCACAGGAAAATGTAAAGAAAAACTTCTAACCTAAACACAGGGTGTCTAAAACCAGAAACATGTATCAAGGAATCAACTACAAGCTCCTGAGAAGATAAATCTAAGACGTACATAGATCTTTCGAAGGGACACCAGAAAGGTTGTGTAGCAGGCAAGAAGCACCTTTTCTTTATTTGTTGTTGGCTTTTGGCTTGGCTTGCTCTCTCGCTTCTGGTCTTTGGGCAGCAGGGAGCCCAAAGGGAAGATGGCTGAAAGGAATTAAGATGCAGGGTAGCTAAGAATGGCTGAATGCTTGAAAGGTTATGAGATAGGCCACACACATGTGGTGAATAGGGCATGAATAAAGTTGATGCTTCCTGATGCCTGTCTCTGGATGAGTCTGATTCCGCCGTTCACCTAAACCTGGGACCCTCCAGCTGAATGGGGGTTGCGGAGCCACGTGGCCTGGGATGGCATCCACCTTCATCCTTCACCATCCAGCTCCATCCTTAATTCTACAGTTACTAAAGAGGGGAGGTAGCCTGGTGCAACCAGCACTGAAAAAATTGTTACTGCTCCCTGGGGCCAAGCAATAGCACAGGTATGGGTGTCTCCTCCCCCAAGCCTGCCTGGAGTAATTTCAGCACTGAGCCAGGAGTATCCCTAAGCACCACTGGGTATGGCCAAATAAGTCATTGCCCCTGGATTCTCAAATGCATCCCAGACCTTATAACCTAAAAAGTCTGAGCCAAAAGTAACCAAGCCATTCCTTAGTCTCTTTAGTTTAGACATTCAGTTACTGTTTGTTATAACCTTAAGAGCCCCAAATTAGCAGGTAGAGCATTTGGCTTAAACGTGGCCAAACTGGGTTGGATTCCCGTGCCTGCCAGGAGTAACCCCTGAATGCCACCAGGCATGGCCCAAAAACCAAAAAGAAATCAAACAAAGGGCCGGGCGGTGGCGCTAAAGGTAAGGTGCCTGCCTTGCCTGCGCTAGCCTTGGACGGACCTCGGTTCAATCCCCCGGTGTCCCATATAGTCCCCCAAGCCAGGAGCAACTTCTGAGCGCATAGCCAGGAGTAACCCCTGAGCATTACTGGGTGTGACCCAAAAACCAAAAAAAAAAAAAAAAAAAGAAATCAAACAAAGGCAGAATAAAAGGTGGAACTCAATCTTTATTTACAGGACACCATAAGATATGAAATTCCACATAGAAATAAGAAATCCATCGAGAGATGCTTCATACAGTATGTACAGTTTGGAACTGTTCAAGTAGTTTCCTTGTAAAAAGTGCTACAATAACAAACCACATTTAAAAAGAGTTCTTAGAAGAGAAAGAGTCAGACACACTTAGGAGCAGACGAAGTTCACTGACAAGCGTTGTTCTAGACAACCTAAAAGTTGAAAGTCCCAGGAGCACTGTCCTGAACTTGGAACGCAAAGCCTTCGGAGGTCGCTTCGGGCACAACGCTCTGATCCTCCTCTTCCTAGAAGCAGAACAACAAAACAATATAGTCCCAGAAAACTGTGTCTTTCTTTGTTTTTAGTTCTTTTTTGTTTTTGTTTTTGTTTGTTTGTTTGTTGGGTCACACCTGGCCGAACTCAGGAGACCATATGGGATGCCGGGATTTGAACCACCAACCTTCTGCATGCAAGGCAAAATGCTTTACCTCCATGCTATCTCTCCAGCCCCCGTTTTTAGTTCGAATTTGGGTCATACCTGGCTGGTATCAAAGCAAACCTAGCAGGGCTGGAGAGATAGCATGGAGGTAAGGTGTTTGCCTTTCATGCAGGAGGTCATCGGTTTGAATCCCGGCGCCCCATATGGTCCCCCGTGCCTGCCAGGAGCAATTTCTGAGCCTGGAGCCAGGAATAACCCCTGAGCACTGCCGGGTGTGACCCAAAAACCACACACACACACACACACACACACACAAAAAAAGCAAACCTAGCTTCCTATGTGCGTAGCTCCAGTCCCTGAGTTACCTCCTGGTCCCCTGGATTTCAATTTATTCTACTTATTTCATTTATAAATATTTAAATTTTCAATTGAGTCACACCGTGAGAGACAGTTACAAAGTTGTTCACAACTGACTTTCAGTCGTACAGTGTTCAAGCGCCCCCCCCCAACCAGGGCACATATTCCTCCAATATACCCAGTTCTCCCCACTAAACTCCTTACTCCCCCAACCAAGTTTCTGCCTTTAGAGCAGAAACTAACCTCTTTTTTTTTTTTTCATCCTTTTTAAAATTTTTCCTCTTTATTCCTTTTAGGCACTATGATTTGCATATTTAATTTTCACTTCAGTTATTTTCAGTAATTTTTTTGGGGGGCCACACCTGGGATGCCGGGGATTAAACCCGGGTCTGTCCCAGGTTGGCCTCTAGCAAGACAAACACCCTACCGCTGTGCAATCGCGCCGGCCCCTATTTTCAGTGTTTTAAATAGTGGAGGGGGGAAGGAGTGATCTGATTGTAAAGCAAATAGGGTGTTTGTCTTATAAGTGGCTCCCTCGAGTTCAGTCCCTATCACCCCAGATGAACCCCTGAGCTCTACCAGCAGTGATCCCTAAGCTCAGAGCTAGGAGTAAGCCCAGAGTACCAAAATAAACCAGCAACATGTGAAAAACTTAACAGTAAACAAGTAATGAAGTGCTGCTGAAATAGTAATTCCTAAGTACCTAGAAGACAAAGGCTTGCCTGAGTTAATAAAACTATGGGCTTGAGCAATAGCAGAGGAAGGGCATTTGCCTTGCATGTGGCCAACCCCAAACGAACCCCAGTTCGATTCCCAACATCACATATGGTTCCCCAAGCCTTCCAGGTAATCTGAGTGCAGAGCCAGGAGTAAACCCTGAGCCTTGCCAAGTGTGACTCAAACCACCCCCCCAAGCAACAAAACTACAATTAATTATTTTTCTTTTTCACTGTCATTTTTCAGTAGAAAAAGTAAAAAATAGGGAGCTAGCAAGGTATTACAGCAGATAAAAGCTTGCCTTGCCAGCTTGGGTTCAATCCCTGAGCAGAAGAGTTAAGCATAAGCCCCGAGTACAAAAACCAAAGATCAAATCAAAACATTACATGTTACTCACCTCTACAGAGAAATACTTCTCAATTAAGCTTAGCGATGCTTTATATACAGATTCATTTTCGTGGTTTTGTAGAGCTTCAATTTTGTCCAAACCACCACACTCTTCAATCATTATACTAAGTTTCTCAGTTTCACCTAGTTTCTCAGCAGCCTAAGAGAAAAATTTCAAGTTTACTGGTCTATAACCTGAAACATGACTTAAAGAAACACAATGTCCACATTTGCACATTAATGAATGTCATTTGTCACAAAGAAATAAACACCAGTTTCTTCCACAAGCCTTGGGAACAGACTATGACATCTTATATTAGGGGCGGAATTTGGGTCACACCCGGCAGTGCTCAGGGGTTACTCCTGGCTCTGTGTTCAGATATAGCTTCTGGCAGGCTCATGGGACCAGATGGGATGCTGGGATTTGAACCACAGTTCGTTCTGAACGGGCTGCATGCAAGGCAAATGCCCTACTGCTGTGCTATCCTTTTGGCCCCCCCATGACATCTTTCTAATCAACCACTTACACAGCTTATAACAAAGACTTTCTTCTCTGTGCATGAAAACACAAAGTTAATTTTAGCGTTGAGGTGATACAGTGAAAGCAAAGAAGCAAGGTTGTTTGCCTTGCAAGGGGCCGACCTGGGATAAAGCGTAGATCCTTGGCAACCCATAACAGTCCCGAGCTTGCCAGAAACGACTTCTCAGGGCAGAGCCAGGAGTGACCCCAAAACAAAAATCCATAAAACTTAAGTGGAGTACCCGAAGTAATAGTACAGTACGCTTGCCTTTCATGTAGCCTACCGAAGTTTGAGTCCCAGTATTATGCTCCTGCAGTAGTCCACAAGTATGGCCAGGTATGGCCAAAACAGAAACAAAATAACACAAAATAAAAATAAGACCAAAAAATTTAAGTAAATTGCACTTTTTTTGTTTTTGGACCACACCCAGTGATATTCAGTGGGTCACTCCTGGCTATATGCTCAGAAATCGTTTCTGGCCTGAGGGACCTTATGGGATGCCAGGGACCTAACCGCAGTCCCTTACCGCTTGCGCCACTGCTCCGGCCCCAAGTAAACTGCTTTTGAAAGAAAGGCAAGATGGAGCCAGACCAACAGCACAGCAATAAGGCGTTTGCCTTGCACACAGCCAACATCGGAAGGATCCCGGTTCAAATCCCAGTCTCCCATATGGACGGGCAAGAGCGACTTTTGAGCACAGAGCCAGGAATAACCCGAGTAGCACCAGGTGTGACCCAAAAACCAAAAAAAAAAAAAAAAAAAAAAAAGGGAAGACAAAATATTGACTATGGCAAGCCAGACATAGTACAGGAGTAAAACTTGCATCCTGCTGACCCCAGATTTCAAACCCCAAACCACCTTATGGGTGAATATCCAAAAATTGTTTTCTTTCATAAGCTTATGAAATAGCACCAATGGATATTACTTCAATTCTGATCAGAGCGTGCACTG
Organism: Suncus etruscus; assembly: GCF_024139225.1. Lineage (NCBI taxonomy): Eukaryota > Metazoa > Chordata > Mammalia > Eulipotyphla > Soricidae > Suncus > Suncus etruscus. The sequence continues at coordinate 195,836,302 of NC_064848.1, forward strand.
GTCTTCCTTCTTAAAATTCTGTGTTGTGGGGCCGGAGAGATAGCATGGAGGTAAGGCGTTTGCCTCTCATGCAAAAGGTCATCGGTTCGAATCCCGGTGTCCCATATGGTCCCCCGTGCTCGCCAGGAGCGACTTCTGAGCATGGAGCCAGGAGTAACTCCTGAGCACTGCCGGGTGAGACCCAAAAACCAAAAAAAAAAAAAAAAAAAAAAAAAAAATTCTGTGTTGTGGGGGCTGGCGAGGTGGCGCTAGAGGTAAGGTGTCTGCCTGCAAGCGCTAGCCAAGGAAGGACCGCGGTTAGATCCCCCAGCGTCCCATATGGTCCCCCACCCCCAGCCAGGGGCAATTTCTGAGCACTTAGCCAGGAGTAACCCCTGAGCATCAAATGGGTGTGGCCCGAAATAACATACAAACAAAAAAAAAAAGAATTCTGTGTTGTGTATTTTTATTAGGAAATGTAGAGCACAGAAGCTTTTTGACTCTGTGGCCTACTTTCTCCATGAGTTTAATGCCACCTTATAATGACTTACCTGGAAGATATTTGAAATGGCATCCAGGATAACCAGAATAATTTTGGTGTCTTTTGCTGTTAGAAGGTTCATCAATGGTTCTATTACGCCACAGTGAACAAGGTACACAATCTGTTCAACTGATCCACCGCTTGTATAGTTGGTCACAGCCCAGACAGCTTCCTTTTGTGTCTTAAAGTCAGCCTAGTCAATAGAAAAAAAACAAACAGGTCGACACCAGAATAATAAAACCATTCATAACATAGCAAAAAATGAACTGTTTCAGAAAAACAGGCTGGAGTGATAGAACAATGCAGAGCTAGGAGCACCTCAAGGTGTGGGCCATAAACAAAACAAAGCTAAACAAAATGCTAAAATACCCATTTGTTTCCAACTAACTTTAAATGAAAGGTGGCAAAGGAATAGAAATAGAACTCAATTCTGAGTTGATCCTGGTTCTGTCCACAGCACCACCAGGTGTCACTACTGAGCACAATCAAAAGGAAACATGGCTAGTGACTATGTATGGCATTTATCCTACATGCAGGATAAATAGGATATAGCAGCAGTGGTTATGACCTGATTTCAATCCTGGCACCACAGAGGTTTCCTAAACACTGAGATAGACCCTGAGCACAGCCATTTGTGATCTTAAACTGCCATACACACTCCCAAAAGAGATTGTCTTTTTGTTTTGTTTTGTTTTTGTTTTTGTTTTTGGGCCACTCCTGGCTCTACGCTCAGAAATCGCTCCTGGCAGACTCGGGGGACCATATGGGATGCCGGGATTTGAACCTTCTACATGTAAGGCAAACACCTTGTCTGCATGCTATCACTCTGGCCCCTAAAAAAGATTGTCTTAAGGCCTACAGAGATAGCTCAAAGCAGGAAACCTGGGTTCAATCTCCAACCCCAACTCCCAGTTCAAGCCGAAGGAACTCAGGACCACTAGGAGTGACCACCCTATTTATATCATTGACCACTTTCTCACAGTCAGTGACAGCTCAATAGGCTGAAGTTTGAGCTTGGCATGCAAGTGCCCCAGGCCAGTTCAATGCCCAAAACCACAGGCCTCCCTGAGTATCCCTAGGTGTGACCCAAAACCAGATTATTTCTTAGGACTGAGGAAACAGCTCAAAAAGTTGGAGCAGTCCTTGCTGAGACCTCTGTGGCATTCTCAGAAAAGAAGAATTTCTCCATGAACTACAACAGCTCAATGCAACATCCTTTATTCTGGCACAGAAACATTCCATATGTTAGCCTTATCAAACTTCCAAACCAGTAAATGTTTCAGATCTATAAATCCTGGACCAATAATACTTCAATATCTTGTAAGTGTCAGCCCAGTAGTGTCACAGGAAATCTGATGGAAAAAAAGTTACAAGCTCAGAGGCCAGAGCAGTGGTGCAAGTGTAAGGCGTTTGCCTTACCCATGCTAGCCTAGAATGGACCGCAGTTCGATCCCCTGGCATCCCATATGGTTGGTCCCCCAAGCCTGGAGCGATTTCTGAGTGCATAGCTAGGAGTAACCCCTGAGCATCACCGGATGTGGTCCAAAAAAAAAAAAAAGTTACAAGCTCAGTGAGCTGCTCTTGGTTCTATGTTCAGAAATGGGCCCGGAGAGATAGCACAGTGGCGTTTGCCTTGCAAGCAGCCGATCCAGGACCAAAGGTGATTGGTTCAAATCCCAGTGTCCCATATGGTCCCCCGTGCCTGCCAGGAGTAACCCCTGAGCAACGCCGGGTGTGGCCCAAAAACCAAAAACCAAAAAAAAAAAAAAGAAGTAACCAAGGTGATGCTCAGGTTCCATGTCATACTGGGGCTGGAGGGCCTGAAGAGACAGTGATCTGATCCCTAAGGCTGTCTACATGTAGAATGCCATCTCCATAGCTTGGCCATCCATGAGTCTCAGCCCCAGAAGAGCACTGGGATAAGCAAACTTAACCTCTGCATTGCAAGCACATGGGAGAAAAAGTGACCTAGAGTAAGCACTAGGATGTGTGAGCCCATCCAACACCACAATCAAGTGTGTGATCACCCAGTCATGACAGCAACAGAGAGAGGGGAAGCAAGGGGAACTGTTACAGCACATGTACGAGCAAGAGGGTCAGGGATGTGCCACCAATGTAAAGCCAAGCTGGGTTGAGACCCAGCACTCAGGACCTTCCCAAAAGGGACTGCCCTTCCCAATGCTGAGCAATCCCAGCTCCACCAACAGCTTGTTCATAAACATGAATATTTCAAAGGCTGCATCCATTACCTTCGAGAGAACACCAACAAGAAATGGGACTAATCCATGATTCACGACTTGCTGTATTTGGTCCTGGCGGCCAGCAGTGATGTTGGACATTGTCCATGTAGCTTCCTTCTGAATATTACTTTTGGAATTCGTGAGCAGGCTGGGAAAGACAGCAAGTGCTCCTGCATCTAGTACAACCTGAGTCTGTTCATCGGTCCCAGTGACAATATTTCCTATGGCTCTTAATGCAGGAGTCTAAAGAAAAAAAAAAACGTATTTGTTATTTCCCCAGCACTGCTACAAAACTATTTCAGAGTTCTAACAAGAGAGACTGGAGAGATAACACGGAGGTAGGGCATTTGCCTTGCATGTGGCTGACCCAGGACACCAGGACGAAGCCAGGTTCAATTCCTGACACCCCATATAGTCCCAAGCCTGCCAGGAACAATTTCTGAGTGCAGAGCCAGGAGCAACCTGAGCGCAGCCAGGTATGGTCCCCAACCCCCAAAAAAAGTTTTAACAAGAAGACCATCATGACCTTATATATGTACAATTTTATTGTGGGGCAGGGTTTTGGCCACACCCAGCACTCTCAGGGGTTATTCCTGACTGAACTCAGCAAGTATTCCTGCTGGGCCCAGGGGACCATATAGGATGCAGGGTCTCCAACCCAGTTCAATCGCACATGGAAGGTGAGTGCCCTTACCCACCGTACTATCGCTTCATTCCCTTGTATTTTATAAAAGTCACGTGAAAGTTAGCAACTTACCACTATTGGCAATTCAGAAGCTCCTAGAAGTTTCACAAGCTGGGGTACAACTCCTGTTTTCACGACCATCTCAATCCTTTCATTTGGACCATCAGTAAGGTAGGAAATGGCCCAGCAAGTGTCGGTTAGTACTTCTGGATCATTGTGTAGTAGAAGGCGAGCTAAAGTAGGAAGAATCTGTTCCACTGCATCAAGTGGGGGTGCAGGATTTTTGTTTCGACAAAGGTTTGAAAGTGTCCAAGTAAGATTTCGCAAGTAACCACACTAAGAAGAAACAAAAGTGTGAAAAGAAAAAAATGTTTCTTAAAAACCAATTTTTGAGGACTATGGGAAAAATCAAAACCAGGAAGTAACTTTGCTAATATTAGTAACTTACTGATAAAGATGACATATCGGGAACTGCAAGAAGAGCCAACAATGGCTCTATTGCACCGTACTTGATAACCAAGTCTCGGAGGGTTGAACCATCACCTGAAAAAAGGACAAGGTAAGCATCTTTATATGTCCAGTACTGAGCACATCAGCAATGGTGTGGCATGCAGTGACTCAAAAGAATTTAGAAAGCAACCCCTTCATTAACAATAGTGCACACTAGTGTCATAAAGAGAAATAAAATGCCTATGGTGTGTGTGTGTAGGGGGGAAGGGATGAAACTGGGGACACTGATGGTAAGAAAGGTACACTAGTGAAGAATAAGGTACCGGGCCTGGAGAGATAGCGGCATTGCTGGGTGTGGCCCCAAAACAAAACAAAAAGCCTGCTTGGATTGGCTGAGTTAGAGAGGTGGTCCGAGCAGCTTTGCAGTGAATGGTGCAGAATTGAAAATTCAGAGTTGGGGGGCCGGAGAGATAGCATGGAGGTAAGGCGTTTGCCTCTCATGCAGGAGGTCATCGGTTCGAATCCCGGCGTCCCATATATGGTCCTCCCGTGCCTGCCAGGAGCAATTTCTGAGCCTGGAGCCAGGAATAACCCCTGAGCACTGCCGGGTGTGACCCAAAAACCAACAAAAAAAAAAAAAAAAAAAAAAAAAAAAAAAAAAGAAAATTCAGAGTTGGAAAATTCGTTTCGTGGCATTTTTCGGTTGACTCTTTTCGTTTCAAAAGTCATCTGAGGGCCCGGAGAGATAGCACAGTGGTGTTTGCCTTGCAAGCAGCCGATCCAGGACCTAAGGTGGTTGGTTCGAATCCCGGTGTCCCATATGGTCCCCCGTGCCTGCCAGGAGCTATTTCTGAGCAGATAGCCAGGAGTAACCCCTGAGCATCGCTGGGTGTGGCCCCAAACCCCCCCCCAAAAAAAAGTCATCTGAGACGCCAGAAAATACGGTACTTTCTATGACTGAAACTCAATCATGAACAATACTACAACCATGTACTTATACAAAAAAAGGTACCTGCAATGTTTCCTAAAGCCCAGACAGCTTGTTCACTGATGTGAGCGTGGGAAGATGCCAACAGAGAAATGAATGCTGGGATGGCACCTCCAACCACCACAGCATTTGTCTGTTCTGATGTCCCAGATGCAATGTTGGTAAGGGCCCAAGCAGATTCAAACTGAATGGGACTACAATCAGTTCTGCCCAAGAAGGACACGAATTTCGGAATCAAACCAGCTCGAATTATATTGTCAATAGGGGGTTGTTTTTCCCTAGACAGCAGTTTCCTGTGCACACACACACACACACAAAAAAAAAAAAAGATGGTTAGAGTTTATTTAAAAATGAATTCCAAAACCAACTCGAGTTTAGAACTATAGACAATCACAAATACTAAATGATTTTCTGGAGACTGGAGAGAGTATAGTGGACAGGGTGTTTGTCTTCATTGCAGCTCTCCCAGGTTTGATCTTCAGAATCCCATACAGTTCCCCCAAATTCCCCCAGAAGTGGTCCCAGAGCCCTACTGGTGTGGTCAACTCTTAAAAAAAAAGTGTGTTGGGAGGGGAAGGTAAGTCACTAGAGAGACGATAAAAGGTGCTTGGTCTTGTAAATTTAATCCCCAATACCCCATAAAATTACCTAAGCCCAACCAGCAATGATCCCTATACAGAGTCAGGATGAAGCCTTGAGCACTGCTGGGTGTGGTCCTCTTCCTCCTCTGCCCCAAATATTCTAAATTCTAAGCAGTAAGTACTCCTTTCTCTGACACTAATTTGACATGTTATTTTGACTAAAAATGGTTATTATGCCAAAGATGGAGTGATAGTACAGCAATAGAGCATCTGTCTTGCACGTGGTTGATCAGGAGAGATCTGGGTTCTATCCCCAGGATTGCATATGGTCCCCTGAGGCTGCCAGGAATGATTTCTGAATGCAGAGCCAGGAATAATCCCTGAGTGCTGCCAGGTATGGCCCAAAAACCAAAAGATAAAATAATGCCAATGGAGCCTTGCATGGGGTCAAGCTGAGTTTGATCCCCAGCATTCCATATGTTCTCCTGAGTACCACCAGGAGAAATTTCTGAGTATAGTCAGGAATGGGCCTTAGCACTGTCAAGAAGTCCTGAATATCGGGGCTGGAGCAATGGTGCAGCTGTAGGGCATTGCACGCACTTGACCCAGGATAAACCTCGGTTAGATCCTGGTGTCCCATATGGTCCCCCAAGCCAAGGAGCTATTTCTGAGGACATAGCCAGGAGTAATCCCTGAGGGTCACTGGGTGTGGCTCAAAAACAAAACAGGAAGCCCTGAATATTTCACCGCAAAAGACAAAAACAAAATAAACTTAAAAAAAATCATATGAAAATTATAAAAGTATAAAATTATACAAAAGGTTGTGCCAGAGCAATATAGCACAGTGGGTTAGGTGCTCGCCTTGTTATGAGGCCAACTCAGGTTTGAATGATCACAGGCAATGGTACCAGAGCACTAGGAATGAATCCTGAGCATCGCCAGGTGTAGACAAAAAGCAAGCAATTATAAAAAAGATTTAATTGAGGGCCAAGCGGTGGCGCTAAAGGTAAGGTGCCTGCCTTGCCTGCGCTAAACTTGGACGAACCGCGGTTCGATCCCTGGTGTCCCATATGGTCCCCCAAGCCAGGAGTAACCCCTGAGCGTTACCGGGTGTGGCCCAAAAACCAAAAAAAAAAAAAAAAAGACTTAATTGATCAAGATTAGAATTGGAGGGGACTGGAGAGATAGTATAGGGGGTATGATACTTGCTTTGTGAGCACTGCTAGGTACTCAACCTCTCCCTCTCCCCCACAAAAGGCAAAAGTGAGGAATCCTGCTTTGAAGATCCCTCTCCCACTGGGGGAGAGGGGTTCCTGCCCTCCACCCTGCTCTTAAATATTCATCTGACCAAAAGACTAGAGGTGGGATTTTAGGCAACAATTAATTTCACTCGAAACAGCGCTACTGCTGACTAGGGTCTACAGAGGTTAGGAGGATTGCACACATCTGACCCGAGTTTAATTACAGCACCCCATATGGTGCCCCCTAGCCCATTAAGAATAGGGATGCTGCTACTGAGTAAAACCAGGAGTAGGCCTTGATTACTAATAGGTATCACCTAAAAGCCAAAAAGACATATTTTAACCTTACCCATATCATCTTTTTCTACCAATACCCCCAGAATTTTTAAATGACTGAATTTGTTACCAATACTAAAGAAATAGACTTACCTAGCAGCTTGAGTAGCTTGGAGCTGGCTTTCCAAATTGTTGCTATTTATGCCTTTGACAATGTCATCAACAGACCAATTTACAGTTCCCTATAAGAACAGTAAAGATAATTTGAAAATTAATCATTTTTAAAATTAAATGTAGCTCTCATGAAGACATCTGGATAAAAACTCAAAAACACTTAAAAACTCAACCTCGGTTGTTAAAATAAAAATGATTAATATAATAAAAAATAATAAATCTCTTGCTTCATAAAAAATAAACCTCAACCTCAGGCCGGAGAGAGAGGATGGAGGTAGGGCGTTTCCCTTGAATACAGAAGGATGGTGGTTCAAATCCTGGCATCCCATATGGTCACCTGAGGCTGCCAGGAGGGATTTCTGAGCATAGAGCCAGGAGTAACCCGAGGGCTGCTGGGTGTGACCCCAAAACCAGCACCAACAACAATAACAAACCTTACATTTAATTTTCTCTTACTGGTAATTGAGATTTTCTTTGGGGGGAGGGGGAAATCACACCCCTTAGCACCATGAGTATGGCCCCAAATTATTATTATTATTATTATTATTATTATTATTATTATTATTTTGGTTTTTGGGCCACACCCGGCGGTGCTCAGGGATTACTCCTGGCTGTCTGCTCAGAAATAGCTCCTGGAAGGCACAGGGGACCATATGGGACACCGGGATTCGAACCAACCACCTTTGGTCCTGGATCGGCTGCTTGCAAAGCAAACGCTGCTGTGCTATCCGGGCCCCCCCAAAATTTAAAAAAAAAAATAGAGATAAGATAGCATGGAGGTAAGGCGTTTGCCTTTCATGCAGAAGGTCATCAGTTCTAATCCTGGCGTCCCATATGGTCCCCTGCCTGCCAGGAGCAATTTCTGAGCATGGAGCCAGGAGTATCCCCCGAGCACTGCCGGGTGTGACCCAAAAACCAAAAAAAAAAAAAAAAGAAAAAGAAAGTCGGTGGTTCGAATCCCGGCATCCCATATGGTTTTCCTGAGCCTGCCAGGAGCGATTTCTGAGCATAGAGCCAGGAGTAACCCCTGAGCGCTGCCGGGTGTGACCCAAAGACCAAAACCAAAAAAAGAAAAAAAGAAAAAAAAAAGGGGAGCTGGAAAGATAGCATGGAGATAGGGTGTTTGCCTTGCATGCCTTGCATCCCATATAGGTCCCGTGAGCCTGACAAGAGTGATTTCTGAGTGTAGAGCCAGCTGTAACCCCTGAGTAGTCTGAGCACTGCCGGGTGTGACCCAAAAAACAAAAACAACAACAACAAAAGATAATGCTAGAAATTCTCACTTTTTTTTTTGCGGGGGGGGGGGGGGGGCACACCCGGCGGTGCTCAGGGGCTACTCCTGGCTGGCTGCTCAGAAATAGCTCCTGGCAGGCATAGGGGACCATATGGGACACCGGGATTCGAACCAACCACCTTTGGTCCTGGATGGGCTGCTTGCAAGGCAAACTCTCCCGGCCCAGAAATTCTCACATTTGAGTTTGTATTCTATGCCATGTGTAGTACTGATAATCTGCTAGATGTTGCTTTCATAGAAAGACTTGAGAAAGCAATGCTATACCCAACTACAAGAGATAACACCCTTTCTCCTGAGTAAATAAATGTGGCAAGGAGCCAACCTTAAAACAAATGCTGTGGGGGCCAGAGTTAGCAGTGGTAAGGCGTTTGCCTTGCATGGAGAAGGACGGTGGTTCGAATTCTGGTCCCCCGAGCCTGCCAGGAGCGATTTCTGAGCATGTAGCCAGGAGTAACCCCTGGGTGTGACCCAAAAACAAAACAAAAACAAAAAACAAATGCTGTATACTATAATTATATAGCATTTCTTGCCTTTTCCAGTGTAGAATCATATACTATAGGAATTCTAAGAAAGGAGAATATTTTTCCTCTTAGGGTTACCTGAGTGGATGCAAAAGGGATCTGAGTATAGTACTCTTAAAAAGAGAGCATACAGGAAGTATCCACAAGAGATAGTACAGCGGGTAAAACATTTGCCTTGCACACACCCAAAAGTGTCTGATCACTGGAACCATATATGGTCCCACAAGAATGATCAGAAGTCCCGGCGTGCAGAGCCAAGAACAAGTCCTGAGCACTGCCAAAAACCAAAGAGAAAAGTAAGAGAATGTCAGGCTGGAAAAAAAAAATCAATTACCAGCACAGCATGCTACCCACCTACCTGCCTCAAAGACCAGACACTCTCAAACTCCAGCACTACTGAAGAGCCAAAAAATAAGCAGAAAAGTGTCCAGTAACTTTGAGATGAGAGATAACATTTGTAAATAGAATATTGTTGATATAATGACAGTTGAACATGGATAAGCCCTTGTCACGCAGGGTATATAAAAAAAAAACTAGAGCTGGAGCCACAGCACAGCGGTAAGGCACAGCGATAAAGTGTTTGCCTTGCACGTGGCCAACACAGGACAGACCCTGGTTCAATTCCAGGCATCCCATATGGTTCCACAAGCCTGCAGGAGCAACTGAGCACAGTGCCATCGGGTGTGACCCAAAAACAAAACAACAAAAAAAGTTGGAGAGGGACCCAGGGTAGAGACCAGACTAGCACCTTTGAGAAGCAGCCTTTTCTTTCTCTCTCTTTCTCCTCTCTCCTCCCTCCCCCCCCCCCCCCCCCCGCATTCCTGGGCAGTTACAAATTAGCATCCCTGGGTGGGCACCTGGCCCCACCTGGCAGCTTTGCAGCACCTGGCCCTTGCAGCCTTGGGCCTCTACAACCATACAGCTAGTAGTCCTGCAGCTGTGCAGCTAATTGCAGTCTGCAGGACTGCCAGAAAAAATGCAGCACTTTACTGCAGTATTCTGCAGCAGAACAGTATTCTGCAGAATATGAACCTGAGATAGTACAGTAGGTAAGTTGTTCCCTGAGTGCAGAGTCAGGAGTAACCACCCCTGAGCATTTCCAGGCGTGGCCCCAAAATTTACTACAGTGAATAGGACTTTTGCCTCCCACGTGGCCAATCCAGGCTCAATCCCTGGCATCTGGCATCACATACGGTTCTCTTGAGCCCCACCAGGAGTTATCCCTAAGCAGAGTCAGGAGTAAGATCTGAGAACTGCCAGGTGTGATCCAAAAACAACTAAAAAGAAAAGAAAATATTGGGCCGGAGATAGCACACCAGAAGGGTGTTTGCCTTGCAAGTGGCCAACCCAGGACCAACGCTGGTTCAAATCCTGGCATCCCATATGGTCTCCTGACCCTGCCAGGGGCAATTTTTGAGCGCAGAGCCAGGAGTAACTCCTGAGCATCATCGGGTGTGACCCAAAAACAAAATATAAAGGAAAATATGCACCTAAAAGTTACTGGGGCCAGAGCAACATTACAGTGGTAAGGGCATTCACCCTGCAAGCAGCTGACCTGGGTTCAATCCTCAGCAGGATCCATATGGCCCCCAAGCCCATATGGTGATCCCTGAGCAGAACAACCATTGAAAGTGGCCCCAAAACTAAATAAACAACAAGGAAGAAGTATCAAAAGTTAGCAATGAAAGCACATGACTGAAAGGTATTTCAGGAGATCAACCTAAGGAACGCTGGAGAAGAGTACAAAACTTTAAGAGGCTTCAGGACCGAAGAGATAGCATAGTGGTAAGGTGTTTGTCTTTCATGCAGAAGGTCATTGGTTCAAAACCTGGCATCCCATATGGTTCCCCTAGCCTGCCAGGAGCGATTTCTGAGCCTGGAGCCAGGAGTAGCCCCTGGGTGTGACCCAAAAACCAAAAAAAAAAAAAAAAAAAAAAACTTAAGAGGCTACCAAAAAAGGATACCACAGGGCCAGAGCAATAGCACAGCGGTAGGGCATTTGCCTTGCATGCAGCCAACCCAGGATGGACCCCAGTGCAATTCCCAGCATCCCATATGGTCCCAGGAGCCTACCGAGCTCCGGTGATTTCTGAGCTCAGAACCAGAAATAACCCTTGTGGGGCCGGAGAGATAGCATGGAGGTAAGGCGTTTGCCTTTCATGCAGAAGGTCATCGGTTCGAATCCCGGCGTCCCATATGGTCCCCCGTGCCTGCCAGGAGCAATTTCTGAGCATGGAGCCAGGAGTAACTCCTGAGCACTGCCGGGTGTGACCCAAAAAAAAAAAAAAAAAAACCAGAAATAACCCTTGAGTGCTGCTGCCAGGTGTGATCAAAAACAAACAAAAAAAAAAAAAGGGGGGGGGGGGCTGGAGAGATAGCAAGGAGGTAAGGTGCTTGGCCTTGCATGCACAAGGACGGTGGTTCGAATCCCGGCATCCCATCCCATATGGTCCCTGAGCCAGCCAGCGTAGAGCCAAGAGTAGGCCCTAAAAGTTGCTGGGTGTGGGCCCGGAGAGATAGCACTGTGGCATTTGCCTTGCAAGCAGCCAATCCAGGACCAAAGGTGGTTGGTTCGAATCCCGGTGTCCCATATGGTCCCCCGCGCCTGCCAGGAGCTATTTCTGAGCAGACAGCCAGGAGTCACCCCTGAGCACCGCCGGGTGTGACCCAAAAACCAAAAAAAAAAAAAAAAAAAAAAAAAAAAGAGTTGCTGGGTGTGACCCAAAAACCCAAAAATAAAGAAAAAAAAAATCACATATATCTCACCACATAACCCTTACACTTTTTCCCCAGTAACAATGGCATTTAAAAAAATAGTTCAATATGAGAAAGCCTATATTGATTTTCTGAGCTGCTTACTTCATAAGCGAAAGCATATTTACCTGGTTGTTGCGGTTTTCCTGCAGTGGAGAAGTAGCATCATCAGGAAACGAGCTGACATTTCTCCTTTTCAGCATCTGATCATCCTTCTTGGCTTTCCTGAGCTCCACGTTAACTTCTATTCTGCGCCGTCTCATTTCCTTGAGAAAATAGGTGACTTATTACAACAACTTGCTTATTACAACTTACTACAACTACTCACTACTCATTTAGGTGGCCAAATGAGGGAATGAAAGGAAGTCTCTCCCCCCCAAAACCGTCAAGGCTTTCACCCCTTCTGTAGACATCTATCCACAAAAAAGAAACAGGCAATCACAAAAAGTACTCACTGTGCTATCTTTGCCCTTGTTCTTGAATCTGTTAAGGCGAGCAGCTGGTGAATTGGCATTCTCATTGGTGGACATGGTTATGAGACAAAGGGAAAGCTATAAATGGGGAAAAAGGAGAGGAAAGGCCCCTTTAATAATTCTGTACCACCCATCAAGAGCTGTCAACAAGCCGCAACTGAAGCAGCACTAGGTCTCAGAGGAACAACTTCCGTTTCCAGGCCTGGGTGGGGGTGTGTGTGGGGGTGTGTGTCCACCTCATCCTGTCCCCCTCCACTACCAAGGACCAAGAATTCTAAGTAACCCAGCTAACCCTCAGAAATGCAACTCCAAGCGAGGAGTATCCTCAGGGCAACGCCAGGTGTGGCCGAAAAGCAAATTAAAAAAAAAAAAAAAAAAAAAGTAGAGAAAAGGAATGGAGGGGTTGGAGAGAGAGGTGGTTCGAATCCCGGCATGCCAGGAGGGAGCACTGCCTGGTGTGACCCCCCCCCAAATAAAAACAAAACACGAAAAGGAATGGACTCCCAGCTGCATCCAGCTCCATTTCCTAAGGAGCCACAATTAAAAAAAAAAAATCCAAACCAAAAAAAAAAAAAAGAATTAAGCGACTGCCGTTAATGTAACACATTCCAAAGTCTTTATTTCAATGAGATAAAAAAACGTGTTCTTTTTTTTTAAAAAAAAAAAGAAAAGAAAAAGGAAGACCAACGTGTTCTTCCATTCTTTCATCACGCCACTGGTGGACCCGGCACCTTGCATGCATGCATACAACTTCGCTTCGGTCCATCTGGAGCGGCCACTAGGCGTCTGGGACAACCAACCCACCCCCAACCATCACAACCACCAAGACAGTGAGGCCACTTCAGCTCAGACAAAGAGGGGGTTCGCTGTGTGTGTGTGGGGGGGTGAAACTGCCCCCCCCCAAAAAAAAGTGCATCCTCGAAGATGCACGATCACATTCCCCTCCCCATCCTGGGAGCCTCTATTGTCTGCAAAATAAATAAATAAAAGGCCTAAACCTCACTGATGCAGTTTCAGAAGAAAACGGGGTGCACGAAGGTCTCCCCGACACCCCGGGGTCGGGGTTGGGGTGGGCCTCACCTTGGCCCAGCAGGACCCCGCTAACAAGTCTCGCCGTGACGGGGGGGGGGGGTCCTGCAGGGCAGCAGCCGCGCTGACAAGCTGCCCCGGGGCCCGGCAGTCGCTTGCACGGCTCGGGAGGGGACCCCAAAATTCTCAAGGGTGCTGGGAGGAAAGGGCTCCTCCCGGGGACACAGGGGGCAGACTCGGGGGGTGTCTCCTGCAGCCTACCGTCCCCTCCGTTCCATCGCCGGGCCCGAACCCCACTGCTCGGACCCCAAAGCCAGGCTCGGGCGCCCAGGCCTCGAACCCGCGGCCCTCCGATCACCCCTGGCGGCCTGGGAGGTTTAAAAGGCCCCCAAAGGCCCCAAGCTGCCCCCGAGGCCGCATGGACGAGCCAAGGCCCCACCACGCCAGGCCAGGCCCGAAGCCGGGGCCTCGCCTCGCCTCGCCGTGCAAGGGCTTACGTTATACCGTTCGGCCCGGACCGCGGCCCCCCGGGTTCTCACCGCTCCAACCGGCTCCGGGTTCCACAGCAGTTGAGGGGCGGGAGGTCACGGCTCGGGGGGCCCCAGACGTTCAACTAGCTGCAGCCCGGACCAAGACCGTGTGGCTCGAGCCGCCGGCCGGCGCGATTTAAATTTCCCGGTGACGCTGCCTTCCCATTGGCTGGTTCGAGCGCACGCCGCGCGCTCATTGGTGGGTTTGAAAAACACGTTGGGAGGGGGCGGGAAGTGGCGGCGAGAGTCTCGCGAGAAGAGGGAGCGGCCCCAGGGCTGTGGCCGTAACAGCGCCCCTGAGCACTTTGCCCCACCCAGCCACCCACCCAATGGAAAGACTACAGATCCCGACATGCCGCGCGCGCTCGCGCGGACTTCCGGGTTCTCCACCCATCCACCCCACCACGCACACACATTCATCACACCTGGTCCAGAGGCCTCTCTAGGTCTCTGGGTCTCTGCAGAAGGTGCATGCCCGCTCGCCAGGTAGCATGGTTGTCAGGTCACTTCACTGGGCGGGTTTTTTTTTTTTTTGTTGTGTTGTGTTGTTTTGTTTTGTTTTAACCAAGTCGACCAGAGTCAAGTCATCCTCTTAAAAATATCCTTGCTTGCAATATGCTTGCAATATGCTATTGCATTGGTCTGTGGAAAATTAGTTTGTTTTTATTTGTGTAATCAGTTTAATAGGAGACATATATAATCATTAAAATTTTTAAAAAATAACAAAAAATTACAAAAAAATTAAAAATACTTACTTTGAGGGGGCATCAAATAAAAATCAAATCCTTACTTTGATGGAGACTCAAGTAAAAATCAAAACCTTCCTTTGAGGGGGAATCAAATAAAAATATCAAATCCTTTGAGGGGGAAATCGAATAAAAATCAAATACTTTGAGGGAGACTCAAATAAAAATCAAAACCTTCCTTTGAGGGGGAATCAAATAAAAATATCAAATCCTTTGAGGGGGAAATCGAATAAAAATCAAATCCTTACTTTGAGGGGGAAATCAAATAAAAATTCTAACTTGGCATTTTTGAAACTTAAGACAATGAAGACAGTTTTTTGAGCAGAAGTTTCTGGTCACTATGGAGGGCAGGTATAAAGCAAATGGATGTTGGAATTTTTTTAATTTCCAACTAAGAAAAAAGATATAGTGTTTCATGGGGCCTGTTGGAGAGAATATAAAAGGGAAAGGCTTTTGTTTTGCTTGTAGCCCACCCAGGGTCCATTCCCCACACAGCCCTGATCACTACCTGGTGTGCCTCTCCCCACACCAAAAAAGTCCAAATTAAATGTGCATAATAAAGGACTAAGAAAGGAGCCAGAGAGATAGCACAAAGGTAGGGCATTTGCCTTGCAAGCGGCCAACCCAGGACCAAAGATGGTTCGAATCCTGGCATCCCATATGGATCTCCATGCCTGCTAGGAGTGATTTCTGAGCAGATAGCCAGGAGTAACCCCTGAGCGCAGCCAGGTGTGGTCCAAAAAACAAAAATAAATAAATAAATAAATGACTAAGAAAGTCACAGATATGTTTATATTTATAGGGAAGGTTTATTTTACCTCTCCAACCTAGAGCCAGGGGTGGCTCTCAGCATCAACAATTGAGGCATGAAAGCCAAATATATATATTTTTGTTTGTTTGCCTGGGTGTGGGTGCTGGGAGTTGTGTTACACTCAGCAAAGCTCTACAATTACTCCTGGATCTGCACTCAGGAATTACTCCTTGCAGGCTCAGGAGACCAGAGTGAATGCCAAGAATTGAAACTGGTTCAGACATGTGTAAGTGTGCAAGGCAAAGGTCCTGCCTGCTGTATTATTCCTCCCAAAACCAAGCATTTAAATACTATGTTAACATTCTCTTTCTCTCTTTTTTTTTTTTTTTTTTTTTTTTTTTGGTTTTTGGGTCACACCCGGCGGTGCTCAGGGGTTACTCCTCGCTATCTGCTCAGAAATAGCTCCTGGCAGGCACAGGGGACCATATGGGACACCGGGATTTGAACCAACCACCTTAGGTCCTGGATCGGCTGCTTGCAAGGCAAACACCGCTGTGCTATCTCTCCAGGCCCTCTCTTTCTCTTCTTTCCTACACCTCCCTCTTTCTCCTTTTCTCTCTCCCATACAATTTGTAATAATTTTCAAATAGCATGTCTCTTTATCTCTAAATATTTCACCGTCTGTCTTCTAAGAATGAGAAAATCCTGGGGCTGGAGAGGTAGCATGGAGGTAGGTCTTTTGCCTTGCATGCAGAAGGACGGTAGTTTGAATCCCAGTATCCCATATGGTCCCCGAGCCTGCCAGGAGCAAATTCTGAGCTTAGAACCAGGAGTAACCCCTTAGTGCTGCCGATGTGACCAAAAACCAACCAACCAAAACAAACAAACAAACAAAAAAAATCCTTTTGGTGGGGCAGGTGAGACTGCCTTGAATGCAATCAACCTGGGTTTGTTCCCCAGCACCACGTATAAGATCCCTGTGCATACAATTTGGGAGATAAGGCCTGAGCGGTGCCACAAGCAGTAGGGCGTTTGCCTTGCACACGCTAACCTAGGATGGACCGCAGTTTGATCCCCCAGCGTCCCACATGGTCCCCCAAGCCAGGAGCAATTTCTGAGTGCATAGCCAGGAGTAACCCCTGAGCTTCACTGGGTGTGGTCAAAAACAAACAAACAAAATTGGAGTGGATATAATAAAACTAAGAGGCAGGATTTGAAGCAGTTACTTTGTTTCTGCAAGCACCATAGCAGGCCCAGAGAAGGCTGAACCCAACCAAGAGAAGCTCCACCAGGGGCAAAGGCCAGGAAAGGAATATCAGAGAAGACCATCAACGTTCATCTGGGCAACCACCCTAGAGCACAACTCTGTCTGTCTGTCTGTCTGTCCTGTCTGTCTGTCTGCCCCCCCCCTCTCTCTTTGTCTCTCTCTCTCAGGTTACTCCTGAGAAAGTTTCTCGGGCTTCTCTCAGGGGTTATTCCTGGCTCTGAGCTCATAAATTATTCCTGGCAGTCTTGGGGACCATATGGGATGCCAGTGATTGAACTGGGATTTCTACTAGCAAGGCAACAACCCTCCCTGCTGTGCTATCACTCTGGTTTTTAATTTTTGGTTTCAGTTTTGGGTGGTGCTCAGGATTTACTACTGGCTCGTTATAAGAATTAGAGCTTAAGGAACCAATTATATGGGATGCTGGAAATACAACTACTTGTTTGTTTTGTTTTTGTTTTTGTTTTTGTTTTGGCCACACCAGGTGGCATTTATGGGTTATTCCTGGTTCTGCACTCGGGAATCACTTCTGATGGTCTCAAGGATGCCATGGATTGAAGCCTGGTTGACTGCGTGCAATGCAAATGCCCTACAGCTGTGCTATCACTCTCGCACTCAAACTGCTGTATTATTGCTCCAACGCCGTCTATTTAAATTTAAAAATATTTTTTGGTTTTTGGGCCACACCCGGCGATGCTCAGGGGTTACTCCTGGCTGTCTGCTCAGAAACAGCTCCTGGCAGGCACGGGGGACCATATGGGACACCGGGATTTGAACCAACCACCTTTGGTCCTGGATCGGCTGCTTGCAAGGCAAACACCGCTGTGCTATCTCTCCGGGCCCTAAATTTAAAATATTTTTATTAATAATTTTTATTGTGACCAAAGTGGATTACAAATCTTTCACAGTTAAATTTAAATAAATATTTTTTGTTTTTTTATTTTTGGGTTACATCCGGCAGTGCTCAGATACCGCTCCTGGCAGACTCAGGGGACCATATGGGGACGCCAGAATTTGAACCACCGTCCTTCTGCATGCAAGGCAAATGCCTCTATCTCCATGCTATCTCTCCGGCCCCTAAATTAAAAAAAATTTTTTTGTTTTATTTTTGGGTCACACTAGCAGTGCTTAGGGGTCACTCCTGGCTCTATGCTCAGAAATAAAATAGCTCCTAGCAGGCTCCGGGGACCATATGGGATGCCAGGATTTGAACCACCGACCTTCTGCAAGCAAGGCAAACACCTTACCTCCATGCAATCACTCCGGCCCCAATTTAAAATATTTTTATTGAAGCACCATGATATATAGAGTTAAAAAGTTGTGGATGGTTGAGTTTTAGTGTCCAACACCTATCTTTTCACTAGCATTCATTTCCTGGCACCAATGTCTTTCTCTTTTTCTCTCTCTTCTACTTCTCTCCCTCTCATTCTCTCCCTCCACTTCCTCATCAACACCTCCAAATAAAACCTGTTTCTATTTCACTGATTGTTTACTCCTGAAATTCTTTTTTTAGTGAAGGAAGGCTGAGGCCCAGAAAGATCTGGCAAGGTCTCAAACCGACTAGCCTTTTCCAGAAAAGAGCAATCTCCAGCATGAATCTACAGCTTCTGGAGAAATCAGGTGGTGGGGATTAAGTCCCGGTGGGGTGCAGAACAAGCAGACATAAGGGGTCAGCTTGGCAGTTGCCTGGTGAAGATGGTGGGACTTGGTGTCCATGATGCGAAGGGTTTCAACTGCAGACTTGTCAGTCATAGATCTACCCAGATATCCCAGGTGGTAGAGGCAGGGAGAGAGAAAGTGGTATGATTCTTCTTGGGTCATCAGCCTTTCCTCTCCCCACTTCACACAAGTCACCTCAGGAAACCCCACTGGCATCACCACCATACCACAACTACCAAATTTGGAATAATTCAATTTGATGTTATTTTTTGTTTAGGAGCCATACCTGGCAAAGGTCAAGAGTTACTCTTGGCTTTGCCCTCAGAAATTACTCCTGGGGCCGGAGAGATAGCCTGGAGGGAGGGCGTTTGCCTTGCATGCGAAAGGATGGTGGTTCAATTCCCAGGATCCTACATGGCATCCCATATGGTCCTCTGAGCCTGTCAGTAGTCAATTTCTGAGTGTAGAGCCAGGGAGTAACCCCTGAGAAATACTGGTTGGGCCCAAAGACAGAGAAAGAAGAGAAAGAAAGAAAGAAAGAAAGAAAGAAAGAAAGAAAGAAAGAAAGAAAGAAAGAAAGAAAGAAAGAAAAGAAAGAAAGAAAAGAAAGAAAAGAAAGAAAGAAAGAAAGAAAAGAAAGAGGAAGAAGGAAGGAAGGAAGGAAGGAAGGAAGGAAGGAAGGGAAAGGAAGGAAGGAAGGAAGGAAGGAAGGAAGGAAGGAAAGAAAGAAAGAAAGAAAGAAAGAAAGAAAGAAAGAAAAGAAAGAAAGAAAGAAAGAAAGAAAGAAAGAAAGAAAGAAAGAAAGAAAGAAAGAAAAAGAGAGAGAGAAAAAGAGAGAAAAGAAAAGAACGGGCTCGTGAGGTGGCACTAGAGGGTAAGGTGTCTGCCTTGCAAGCGCTAGCCAAGGAAGGACCACAGTTCAATCCCCCAGTGTCCCATAATGGTCCCCCCAAGCCAGGGGCAATTTCTGAGCGCTTAGCCAGGAGTAAGCCAGGAGTAACCCCTGAGCATCAAACGGGTGTGGCCAGGAAAAAAAAAAAAGAAAAGAAATTACTCAATTACTCCTGACATTATTCAGGAAACTATCGAGGATACCAGGATCAATTCTGGATCAGCTGCATGCAATCCCAGAGTCCTACCCACTGTACTCTCTCTCCAGACTCTTGCCGTATACTCTTTTTTTAAACTTCTTATAATGTTCTTTATTTAAGCACCATGATTAACAAACCATGTTTGTAGTTGGATTGAAGTTATACAAAGAACATCCCCCCTTCCCCAGTGCAACCTTCTGGCCACCAGTGTCACCCATCTCCCTCCTCCCCTCCTCCCTGCCTGTGCTTTCTATTTCGCTCCTTCACTACCATTACTATGATAGTTGTTAGTGTAGCTATTTCTCTAACTGAACTCACCACTTCATTATAATGGGCCGATCCTTCCAGCTCTCATCTCAATTGTTTCTGGATATTATTACAATATCTTTTTTATTTATTTATTTTTTGGATCACTCCCGGCTGTGCTTCGGGGTTCCTCCTGACCTCTATGCTCAGAAATCGCTCCTGGCAGGCTCGGGGGATCACATGGGATGCCGGATTCGAACCACCATCCTTCTGCATGCAAGGCAAAACGCCCTACCTCCACACTATCTCTCCCGGCCCCTCTTTTATTTTTCTTAAATCCCAGGTTTAGTGAGATTATTCTGTGTCTGTCTCTCTCCTTATTTCACTCAGCATATAGTTTTTTCCATGTCCATCCATGTATAGAAAAATTTCCTGACTTCATTTTTTTCCTGACGGCGGCATAGTATTTTATTGTGTATATATACCACAGTTTCTTTAGTCCTTCATCTGTTGTTTTTTTTTTAAAGCATCAAACAATGGTCATTTATAACCATGGTTTTTATATATATGTAAATATAATATAAATATTATAAAAATATATTATAAAATTATATTATTATAAAATATAATTATAAAATTATATAAATATAATATATGTGGTAAAACCATGGTTATAAATAATTTTTGTTGTTCTTTTTTTTTGGTTTTTTGGGCCACACTCGGCATTGCTCAGGGGTTTACTCCTGGCTGTCTGCTCAGAAATAGCTCCTGGCAGGCACGGGGGACCATATGGGACGCTGGGATTCGAACCAACCACCTTAGGGTTCCTGCGTCAGCTGCTTGCAAGGCAAACGCTGCTGTGCTATCTCTCCGGGCCCCCCTAATTTTTGTATCTACAGAATTTTTCTGTATTCTATAAAGGATATTTCCAAAGATTGTAGTCAAATTTTTGAACTATAAATAAATTCAAATGTGAATCACTATCATTTCAAATTAAATTTTGGTCTTGTAGACCTTTGTGTCACCACTCTCATTGTATTAACGCCAGAGTTGAGAGAGGTTGATTCTAGCACATCTAACCATCCCCCTCCAAGTGCAGAAAAAGATAGCTGGAAATTACCCCCAGCCCAATAGATTAGGGGCCGGGCATGTGATCAGAAACCATCCAATTGGGAAGTCTTTGCTTTTGTTTACTGACCGAAGGTAGGGAAAGTTGACTCTGTTCTTTTGATTTTTGGGTCACACCCGGCAGCGCTCAGGGTGGTTACTCCTGGCTCTATGCTCAGAAATCGCCCCTGGCAGGCACAGGAGAACATATGGGATGGACCATATAGGATGCCTGGATTGAATCGCCTACCTTCTGCATGCAAGGCAAACGCTTTAGCTCCATGCTATCTCTCCGGCCCCTCTGTTCTTTTTGAACTGTAAGGATTTGAGTCCTAAAATTTGAGGTAAGAACACTCATAGACAAACCATGAAAGCTCTGATCAACAACAGCCTGTCCTCTGGCTGCAGGTTGCAATTATATAACTTTGTGCTTATGTCATTAGGTAGCCCATATTTCCTTGGTTGATTGGCCTTTCTTTTGATAGAAAAGCCTGAAAACTATGAGCTCAAAAGGCTTTTTACAATTCTGCAGGATCCTTGCTTGTGTACATTTCCACTTCACGGAAGAGAGAACTGAATCACACTGGTGGTTTAAACAGCTTGGTATAGGTTCTCACGAGTTGTGCCAGTAAATGAGAGAGAGAAAGAATTCAGACAATAGGTAGCCTGGCTCATTCCCAATATTGTACCTGGAAAACCATTTTGGAACAAAAGTTAAATTGTCAAAAAAAAAAAAAAAAAAAAAAAGGGGGATAGTTGCCTTTAAAAATCCACAAAGAGCAATGGTTTTCTTCCCCTCTCCCCTCATACCACTATCAGCTATTGTAAATTTGGACATGAGATTTAGAAGAGCCCTGATTCTGTTTTAGGTCCATTGAGTAAATGCCATAGTCTCTTGGGCCCAGGGCATGATTAGGTAATTGATGTAACATGGTGAAATGAAATGTGTACTGAGGCTGTCCAGAGGAGACTGACCGCCCTACCACTGGACTTTGGGCAGCAGTAATGGGCCTGAGATAGCACAGCCCCAGAGAACAAGCCTGGGAAGGGGGTGGGGGGGCTCCTGGACTGAGAACTGAACACTGAGCACTGAAAAAAGCTCTTTTTTAAATTATTCCTTTTTTTCTTTGCTAACCCAATGGGTTCAGTGTGTTGTCATTTGCATTGAAAAGGTTTTATTTTTGCTTTTTCTGGGATTCAGATCAGCTGTGATCAAGGCAAGCGCCTTACTCATTGTGCTATCTCCTCAGCCTTAGAAAGGTTTTTAAAATTACATATGTATAATAGTTTATATATTATAAATATATATGCTAGACATGGAACTCAGGACTTCAAACGTGCATGATAAGTACTCTTCGGCTCACCCACTTCCCTAGTAGCCCTGACTTTTTAAGTTTCTTACTGTTTGTGTTTCTTATTTTTGGGCTATACCTGGCTCTGTGCTCAGAAATTATTCCTGGTGGGGTTTGGGGGACGATATGGGATGTCAGGGGATCAAACCTGGCAGGCGAAAGGTCTACTGGCCTTGTAAGTTCTATGGCTCCAGTCCCTCTTTAAACTTCTTAAAATCCTTTAATTGTTTTGGGTTGTTTTTTTCTTTTTTTCTTTTTTGGTTTTTGGGGACACACCCAGCAGCCCTCAAGGGTTACTCCCTGGCTCTGCTTTCAGAAAATTACCTCCTGACATGCTTGGGGTGAGAAAAGAGAACTAATATGGGGATGCCTGAGATTGAACCAGGTGGGCCACGTGCAAGGCAAAATGCCCCACCTGCTGTGCTATCAGCTCTGGGCCCCCTTAGAACCCTTTAAAAAAGTAAATTCTTTTTTTTTTTTTTTTTTGACCACACCCCCGGCAGGTGCTCAGGGGTTACTCCTGGCTGTCTGCTCAGAAATAGCTCCTGGCAGGCACAGGGGACCATCTATGGGACACTGGGATTCGAACCAACCACCCTTTGGTCTGGATCGGCTGCTTGCAAGGCAAACACCACTGTGCTATCTCTCCGGGCCCCGTAAATTCTTTTTTTGTTGTTGTTCTGTTTTTGGATCACACTCAGTGGTGCTCAGGGGTTACTCCTGGCTTTGTGCTCAGAAATCATATTTGGCAGGCTTGGGGACCATATAGGATGCCGGAAATCAAACCCTGGTCTCAGGTGGCCTGCATACAAAAGCAAATGCCCTACTGCTGTGCTATCTCTCCAGCCCCTAAAAAAGAAATTCTTAACCTTAGCCTTATACAATAGAACAGTAAGATCAGTGAAGACAAGAGTTTGTCTGCATGTTGTTCACTATTGAATCTCCCACAGCCTGGGGAGTCTGGCACATCTTAAACACAACTGCAGTACAGTCTGTTCCTGAGTCCAGAGTTGGAAAGGCTGGTTTCAATTGCTAGTGCAGCTCCTATGCCGACCACATCTTCACCCTCTTGCAGAAAGGTTGCTAGAACAGATTTGGAAATCATTAGAAAATCACTGATGTGGTCCCTGCACTCCTCACAGACACAGAATCCTTGGGGATTGCCATAGTGTTTCGTATTCTTTTTTAGGAGGGTGTTTGCTCTGTTTTTCTCTTTTTTGGTGACCACACCAGCAGTACTCAGGATTTACTCTCCTGGTGGGGCTTATGGAATTTTAAGAGATAATGGGATCAAACCTGGATCAGCTGCATGCAGGCATTCTACCCACTGATCTCTCCAGCCCCAATGGCAAGATAAAATCTAAAACTACAGTAAACCTGTGTTGGGGATTGAACCCTGGCTGGATACATGTAAAGTTAGGGCCCCACTTAAAGTTAGGCTGCACTCCTTCTCTGGTCCAAAATTACTCTTCTATTAAGAAACAGCTTTGGGCTGAAGAGATAGCATGGAGGTAAGGTGTTTGCCTTGCATGCAGAAGGACGGTGGTTCAAATCCCAGTATCCCATAGGGTCCCCCGAGCCTGCCAGGAGCGATTTCTGAGTGTAGAGCCAGGAGTAACCCCTGAGTACTGCCGGGTGTGACCCAAAAACCAAAACCAAAAAAGAAAAAGAAAGAAAGAAAGGGGGGCCGGGTAGGTGGCGCTGGAGGTAAGGTGTCTGCCTTGCAAGCGCTAGCCAAGGAAAGTGACCGCGGTTCGAATCCCCCGGCGTCCCATATGGTCTCCCAAGCCAGGGGCGATTTCTGAGCACATAGCCTCAGGAGTAACCCCCTGAGCGTCAAACGGGTGTTGGCCCAAAAAACCAAAAAAAAAAAAAAAAAAAAAAAAAAAAAAAAAAAAAAAAAAAAGAAAGAAAGAAAGAAAGAAAGATAAGAAAGAAAGAAAGAAAGAAAGAAAGAGAAAGAAAAGAAAAGAAATGAAAGAAAGAAGGAAAGAAGGAAGGAATGAGAAGGAAAGGAAGGAAAGGAAGGAAGGAAGGGAGGAAGGAAGGAAGGAAGGAAGAAGAAGGAAGGAGGGGAAAGGAGGGGGAAGGAGGGAAGGAGGGAAGGAGGGAGGGAGGGAGGGATGGGAGGAGGGAGGGAGGGAAGGAGGAAGGTAAGGAAGGAAGGAAGGAAGGAAGGAAGGAAGGAAGGAAGGAAGGAAGGAAGGAAGGAAGGAAGGAAGGAAGGAAGAAACCTGCCCTGCTTTATGTCCAGGACACAAAATGATTATGTAACATGAGTGGCTCGGCTATCTTTAACTGGGAATATTGATTATCCTGGCCTTACTGGTGGGCCAGCAGAGCAGCACTCCATAAAGAAGCAGAAGTGGGCAGGGAGAGCCTGGCATGAGCTGGCACAGAGGCAGAAGTAAATTGCACAAAGTACTTCTCCCTCCCAGCATGCTCACTTCTTTTTTTTTTTTTTTTTTTGGTTTTTCGCCTACACCCAGTGACACTCAGGGGTTACTCCTGGCTATGGCTCAGAAATCGCTCCTGGCTTAGGGGACCAAATGGGACACAGAGGGATCGAGCCATCCTAGGTTAGCCATGTGCATGGCAAACACCCTACTGCTGCGCCACTGCTCCAGCCCCAGCATGCTCACTTCTTGCTCTCCACAGTACATCTGAGATGGCTTTATCAGAAAGGGTAAATAAATTCCCCAGGGGATTTCCAACAGTGATTCCCAAAAAGAGAGATGAGTTCATCTGGCTGGTTAGTATAATGGACATTATTAGTCTGTGTGGCCCAGTAGATATTTTCCTATTTATAATGTTATCCTCGGGAGGGGAAGAAGTGATAGCATAGTAGAAAAGGTGCTTCTCTTGCATGTGACCAACCAGGGTTCGATCCTCAGGATCCCAGATAGTTCCTCCAGCAGCTCTAGGAGTGATTACTTAGTAGTCAGGAATCTCACCCTCAGCACTGCTACAAAAAGAAAAAAAAAATGTAACCCTCTCAAAAGAAGTCATTTTGGGGACTGGAGTGATAGCACAGAATTAAGGCATTTGCCTTGCACAGGGCTAACACAGGATGGACCCTGGTTCAAATCCCAGCATCCCATATAGTCCCCGGAGCCTGCCAGGAGCAACATCTGAGCACAGAGCACAGAGAGCACAGTCCTGAGCGTCGCTTGGTGTGACCCAAAACCAAACAAACAAAATAATGAAGTCATTTTTCTGCACTCCCCAGAAAAATATAGTATTTTCCTTGGGGGCTGGAGAAAATATAGTTGGTAGGGCCCTTGCCTTGCATGCAGCCAGCCCAGGTTCAGTCACCAGCTCTACAGAGCCAACACCACTGGGTGTGGCCCCAAAACAAATCAAGATAAAAATGTAATCCTTAACTCTCCTCTGGACCCTGTGATCACTAACACAGATCAGCCTAGTGGACTGGATCAGGTAGAATAACACAAAATCAGGTAGCAAAACACAAAAGGGTAAAGGTTAAGAGACTTAAGCCAAGGGGTGTTAACTTTCTCCAGGCTGAGCAGGCTCCAACAGAGCATGCAGAGCTGATGAACAGAGTCAAGATCCAGCTTCTTTTTGTTTGGGAGACACACCCACCGTTGCTCAGAGTTTAGTCATCTGTGCTCAGGGATCCCTCCTGGCAGGGCTCAGGGCACCATATGGGGTATTGGTGATCAGCCACAGGTAAGCAAGCACCCAGCTATTGTGCTATCGTTCCAAATTCCAGCTTCTTAGACAAACAGGAAGAAAGGCCCATGTTCAAGGCTTGGCATTATAAAGTGTATGGGTTGGCATGACTGTGTCACTGGGAGGAAGAGCTGATTGGAAAGGGAACAAAGGGAAGGGGAGAGAATTCGGGGGAGGCTTTAGATTCCTGATCTAATTGTAGGAGTCTGGGGCCGGAGAGATAGCACAGCAGTGTTTGCCTTGCAAGCAGCCTATCCAGTACCTAAGGTGGTTGGTTTGAATCCCAGAGTCCCATGTCCCATATGGTCCCCCGTGCCTGCCAGGAGCTGTTTCTGAACAGATAGCCAGGAGTAACCCCTGAGCACCGCCGGGTATGGCCCCCCAAATAATAACAATAACAACAACAACAATAATAATAATTGTAGGGATCCTCAAATTACTGCCTGTATGCCATAGGCGACCTCCCCTAGGACATTTATCCTGCCAGCCAGGTGTTTTTGCCACCTCTGCTTGTCCCACTAAGTGTGCTAGTGTGTGTGGGGTGTGGGCCTCAATTCCTACTCCCCTCCTCTCTTTCTCTGGACCTCTCAGTCTCAGGTAGGGGTCTTCAAACTACTAAAAGCAGGCTTGTATTTCACATTAAAATACTGGTAAGTTTGTTAATACTGGTAACTTGTTCTTCATTTTATTTATTTATTGATTGATTGATTTTTGGGCCACACCTGGCTGCACTCAGGGGTTACTCCTGGCTCTGCGCTCAGAGATCACTCCTGGCAGGCTCGGAACCATATGGGATGCCAGAGATTGAACCCAGGTTGGCCCAGGTTGGCTGCCTGCAAGCAAATGCCCTATCGCTGTGCTATCACTCTGGCCCCTGTTCTTCATCTTTTTTTAAATATTGTATTTGTTCTTTTTTCTTTCTTTACTTGAAAATAATCTTTTTTTTGTTTTGTTTTGTTTTGTTTTTGTTTTTGGGCCACACCCAGCAGTGCTCAGGGGTTACTCTTAGCTGTCTGCTCAGAAATAGCTCCTGGCAGGCACGGGGGACCCTATGGGACACTGGGATTCGAACCAACCACCTTTGGTCCTGGATCAGCTGCTTGCAAGGCAAACACCACTGTGCTATCACTCCGGGCCCTTGAAAATAATCTTATGTGAAGTGTGCATAGGAATTTGTTCATAGTTTTTTCTTTAACTATAGTCCAGCCCTCCAACGATATAAAGGACAGTGAACTGGACCCCTGTTTAAGAAGTTTAAGGATCCTGGGGCCTGAGCGATAGCACAGCAATAAGGCATTTGTCTTGCACACAGCCAACACAGGATGGACCCCGGTTTGAATCCCGCCATCCTAAATGGTTCCTTGAGCCTGCCAGGAGCGACTTCTGAGCACAGAGCCAGGAGTAACTCCTGAGCACTGCCAAGTGACCCAAAAACCAAAACCAACCAACCAATCATCTAACTAACTAACTAACTAACTAACTAACTAACTAACTAAATAAATAAATAAATAAATAGTTTAAGAATTCTGGGGCCGGGGCTGGGCAGTGGCGCTAAAGGTAAGGTGCCTGCCTTGCCTGCGCTAGCCTTGGACGGACCGTGGTTCGATCCTCCGGTGTCCCATATGGTCCCCCAAGCCAGGAGCAACTTCTGAGTGCATAGCCAGGAGTAACCCCTGAGTGTTACCGGGTGTGGCCCAAAAACCAAAAAAAAAAAAAAAAAAAAAAAAGAAATCTGGGGCCGGAGAGATAGCACAGTGATAGGACATTTGCCTTGTAAGCCGCCAACTCAGGAACGAGGTGGTTCTAATCCCGGCATCCATACAGTCCCCTGAGCCTGCCAGGAGCGATTTCTGAGCACAGAGCCAGAAGTAACCCTGAGTGCTGCCTGCTGGGTGTGACCCAAAAAAACAAAGTTTAAGGATCCCTGGTCTAAAAGCAGATCTATCCTCATAGCTTTCAAAGACAAGAAATGGCAAACTTCCCTCATGCCAAGTTTGAATTGGTTGTCTGCATCTTTTGGGGGAGTTTAAGGTGTTATAAACAGTACAGCCCACAATTTGCAAGAGCGGATATAGGGGATCTGGAGAAAGGATGCCTGAGAGACTATTAATTTTTACTTTATTACGTTGGTGCATAAAAATATTAACCCACCATTGGCTAAAGGTGGAGTCAGAATTACAAAAGGGTCTTTAGATTTCAGAAAAGGGGGAAATGTTACTCCACCCTGGATTTAGGTGTAGCTACCTGAGACCCACCCATTTCTGGGAGGGGTCTTGGGAACTGAATATTAGGTGTGACCTTACCTGCTAGACCCCGCCCATTCCTGGGAGGGGTCTTGGAATAGGTAGATAAACCCTGGAGCCAGGGGATTAGCGCTCTGCCCTGCTCAGCGCTCTGGTTTTTGGGTGTTGGCCTCTTTTGGTCTTTGACCAGGATGGGGGTCAAAGGAAGATGGCTGAAAGGAATTAAGATGCAGGGCTAGCGAAGTATGGCTGTGCTTGAAAGGTTATGATAGAGACCACACATGTGGTGGATAGGGATGAATAAAGCTGATGCTTCCTGATGCCTGCCTGTGAGTGAGTTCAATTCCCGTCGCTGGGCCTGGGACCCGCTGGATGGATGGGGGTTGCGAAGCCACGTGGCCTGGGATGCTATCCACCTCCATCCAGCCCCATCGTTAATTATTTAATTCAACAAGAGACCTCTTAAAAGATATGGAGGGGCCAGAGCATAGCAGGTAGGGTGCTTGCCTTGCATGTAGCTGTACAGAGTTTGATTCCTGGCATCCCCTAAGGTCCCTCAAGCCCACCAGTGGTGATTCCTGAGCCCAGAGCCAGGAATAACCCCTGAACACTGCCAGGTGTGACTCCAAAAACAAAAAAAAAAATAATTTTTAAAAAAAGAACAGATTTAGGGATGAAGTGATAGCACAGTGGCAGGGCATTTGCTTTGCATGCGACCGACCCAGGACAGACCAGGATTTGATTCCCGGTATCCCATATGGTCCCCTGAGTCTGCCAAGAATGATCTCTGAGTGCAGAGCCAGGATTAACCCCTGAGCGTTGCTGGGTGTGTCCCAAAACAAAAACAAAACTAGAACAGATTTGAAGGCTTTGACTAGTTGAGGCAAAGAACTACACTGTAGGATGAGATCTTTGACATCATTCAGGTGGAGCCAGAGAGATCACACTGGGATAAAGTGTTGGCCTTGCATGTGGCCAATCCCAGTTTGATCCCCAGCACTGCACGTGGTCCCCTGAACACTGTTGAGAGAACACAAGCCTGGAGGAGACCCTGAATACCACCAGACATGACTCAAATAGTCCCCTCTTTAAATCCAGGCGTGGGGTCAGGGAAGTGGTTCAACAGTAGAACACTTGCTGTGTATTTGTGAGACTTCAATCCTCCACACTAAAAAAAAAATGTTTAATGGTTTTCACCATGTGCTTCTTCCTCCTTCCCTGTCAGGCCAGACTCTGATTAGAAGAGCAAGTTATACCAATCAGGGTGGCAAAAACAGAGGCAGACACTGGGGCTACACAATGGTTCAACAATATGTTTGTTGTTTTTTTGTGTGTGTGGTTTTTGGGTCACACCCGGCAGTGCTCAGGGGTTTTTCCTGGCTCCGTGCTCAGAAATTGCTCCTGGCATGCACAGGGGACCATATGGGACGCCGGGATTCGAACCGATGACCTTCTGCATGAAAGGTAAATGCCTTACCTCCATGCTATCTCTCCGGCCCCCAACAATATGTTTTTCATGCTGTTTTTGTTGTTGTTGTTTGGGTCACACCTGGCAGCGCTCAGGGGTTACTCCTGGCTCTATGTTCAGAAATTGCTCCTGGCAGGATCAGGGGACCATATGAGATGCCGGGATTCAAACCACCAACCTTCTGCATACAAGGCAAATGCCCTCCCTCCATGGAATCTCTCTGGCCCCTAGGTTTTTTGTTTTTCATTTTTGAACTCACACCCAGTAATGTTTAGGACTTACTCTTGAGATTGTGTTCGGGGATCATTCCAGATGGACTAAGGGGACCGGATAGGGTGCTGCGAATTAAGCTTTAGGGCGGGAGCAATAGCACAGTGGTAGGGTATTTGCCTTATATGCGGCCGACCTGGGACAGATCTGGGTTCGATCCCTGGCATCCCATATGGTCCCTCAAGTCTGCACTGAGTGCAGTGCCAGGTAATTTCTGAGCGCTGCTAGGTGTAGCCTAAAAACAAAACAAAACAAAACAAAAAAAAAACAAACAAGCAAAAAGTCTCAGCCTGCTGAGTGCAAGGCAAAAATGCCCTACCTTCTCTACTCATTTTCTGGCTTCATGTTCTTCCTGTTAGAAGCTATTCTGGCCACCATTCTTCCTGGTACCCAATCAATCTCATGTTTACTTCAAGTTAGCAGTGCCTATTCAATCACCTGGCAGAGGGAAGGCACTTAATTTGCACATGGCTAATCCCAGTTCATTGCTGGGCACTACATAGAGTCAGTCCCCCAGTCACCGCCAGGACTGACCCCTGAACATACCAATAGTAAACCTTAAGCGTTGCTGGGGGTGTCCCAAATAAAAAAATCAAACATATACACAGGTTAAAAAAAAAAAGTCAGTTATCTGATAATCAGAATACTAACTTCAGAATTTTTTTTTTTTGGGTCACACCCGGCGGTGCTCAGGGGTTACTCCTGGCTGTCTGCTCAGAAATAACTCCTGGCAGGCACGGGGGACCATATGGGACACCAGGATTCGAACCAACCACCTTAGGTTCTGGATCAGCTGCTTACAAGGCAAGCACCGCTGTGCTATCTCTCCGGGCCCATAACTTCAGAACTTTTTCAACATGGATGAATTAATTCATATTTGGGGGCCAGAGAGATAGTACAACAGATAGGCACTTGCCTTGCATAAGGCCACCCAGAATTCATTCCTTGGTACCACATATGGTTTCCTAAGCCCTGCCAGGCATGATCTCTGAATGCAGAACTAAGAATAAGTTCTGAGTAGTGCTGGGAGTAGCCCACAAACAAAGGACAAAAACAACAAAAATCCAAATTCAGAGCATTTTCACTCCCCCCTTTTATTGCACTACTTTCTACTTTTTTTCTACTAGTTCTTTATACTTTTACAAACTCTAAGAAACATTAATCTAATTAGTAAACTGAGGGAAAATTAAAATTAGGGACTCATACATTAAAACTGTAAGAGCCAGAGCAAAAGTACATTGGTAGGGCATTTGCCTTGCATGCAGCCGACCTGGGACCTATCCAGGTTTGATCCCGTCATCCCATATACTCCCCCAAGTCTGCCAGAAGCAATTTCTGAGCACAGAGCCAGGAGTAACCCTGAGCACCATTGGGTGTAGCTAAAAAAGAAAACAAAAACAAAAATAGAGATTGAGCTCCCATATTACACAACAATAATGTTCCTGGCATTATTGGGATTTAAAAACACAGTGTAGGGGCCGGCGCGGTGGAGCTAGAGGTAAGGTGTCTGCTTTGCTAGTGCTAGCCTAGGACGAACCGCGGTTCGATCCTCTGGTGTCCCATATGGTCCCCCAAGCCAGGAGAGACTTCTGAGTGCATAGCCAAGAGTAACCCCTGACCGTTACTGGTGTGGCCCAAAAACCAAAATAAATAAATAAATAGATAAATAAATAAAAACACAGTGTAGAAAAGCCTTTTGCGGGCCAGAGAGATAGCATGGAGGTAAGGCGTTTGCCTTGCATGTAGAAGGAAGGTGGTTTGAATCCCGACATTCCATTGGTCCCCTGAGTCTGCCAGGAGTGATTTCTGAGCATAGAGCCAGGAGTAACACCTGAGCGCTGCCAGGTGTGACCCAAAAACCAAAAACCAAAAACCAAAAAAAAAAAAAAAAAGCGTTTTGCACGTGTATGTTCCCTGCAGCACTATTCACAATAGCCAGAATCTGGAAACAACCCAAGTGCTCGAGAACAGAGGAGTGGATAAATAAATAATGGTAAATCTACACAATGAAATACTATACAGCTGTTAGATGTAAAATAAATCCCAATGCCATATTTCCAAGTCTGGGTGAGCTGGTCTGAAGCAGGGTCAGTATTAATAATGTGTGTGAATTAATAAAACAAGTCCGTCAGCAGAGAATCATGGAGTCAGGTCGCTTCTAGCCTTGTGATCTCTCTGCACCTGCCAAACCGACATTTCTTTATTTACTCATTAAACTTCATTCAGGAGGGAGAAGGTCAAGTGAGAGACAAAAGTACCTATCCAGGTGAACTTTTACAAATCAAAGTGCTTGGTGAAGGCCGGAGAGATAGCACAGCGGTAGGGCGTTTACCTTGCATGCGCTCACCTAGGATGGACCGAAGTTCGATCCCCCGGTGTCCCATATGGTCCCCCCGCCAGGAGCAATTTCTGAGTGCATAGCCAGGAGTTACCCTGAGTGTGTGCCCCCCAAAAAAAACCCCAAATTTTTTATAAAAGATACAAGAATGGAGCCGGGAGAGATAGCACAGCGGCATTTGCCTTGCAAGCAGCTGATCCAGGACCAAAGGTGATTGGTTCGAATCTCGGTGTCCCATATAGTCCCCCGTGCCTTCCAGGAGCTATTTCTGAGCAGACAGCCAGGAGTAACCCCTGAGCAACGCTGGGTGTGGCCCAAAAACCAAAAGAAAAAGAAAAAAAAAATACAAGAATGGGGCCAGAGAGATAGCATGGAGGTAGGGTATTTGCCTTGCATGTCAAAGGATGGTGGTTCAATCCTGGAATCCCATATGGTCGTCCGAGCCTGCCAGGAGCGATTTCTATTTTCTTTTTTTCTTTTCTTTTCTTTTTTCTTTTTTTTTTTGGTTTTTGGATCACACCCAGAAGTGCTCAGGGGTTCCTCCTGGCTCCATGCTCAGAAATTGCTCCTGGCAGGCACGGGGGACCATATGGAATGCCAGGATTTGAACCAATGACCTTCTGCATGAAAGGCAAACGCCTTACCTCCATGCTATCTCTCCAGCCCCGCCAGGAGCGATTTCTAAGCGTGGAGCAATGAGTAACCCCTGAGTGCTGCTGACCCTCCCCCCCAAAAAGATACAAGAACATTATATGTTTCTCCAGAACTGTACAAACTAACATTAAACTACTAGAATTAGATACATAATTATCTATTTGCAGTGAGACATAGAAAGGACGAGTATCTATTAAGATCTATACAAGTATAACATACAGTTTAACCAGCAATATAATGACTGATGGCACATAGGATCAAGAGAGTGGCCTAAAGCAAAGGTAACTTTTGGAGGTTATCTAGGCTCAGGATATTCTAAAAGCAGCTTCTCTCCTCAGTTGGGCTTTGGCTGGGCTTGGTTTCTTCATTTCCACCTTATGCGTTAGGCTGCTGAGGTCACTTGGGACAGAAAGGCCTTCAGTACCTGGGCTGGAATCTGGGTGGGGTGACCGCTCATCTCCCTGCTGTTGTTAGTCCCCCTCCAATGAGTCTGTCTCTTTGGCTTCTACCCCATCAGTGATCTTGATAAACTGCTGCATGTTGGGGGGGTTAGGGTCTTTGCACAAAGTGCCTCCAGCAGAAGAAAGGCAGTGGGTGTTGGTATCTGGGACACTGCCTAAACCAACACCCACTGCCTTTCTCCCTCCCTCCCTCCCTCCCTCCCTCCTCCCTCCCCTCCCTCCCTCCCTCCCTCCCTCCCTTCCTTCCTTCCTTCCTTCCTTCCTTCCTTCCTTCCTTCCTTCCTTCTTCCTTCCTTCCTTCCTTCCTTCCTTCCTTCCTTTCTCTCTTTCTTCTTTCTTTCTTTCTTTCTTCTTTGTTTTGTTTTTTGGGTCACACCAGCAGCACTCAGGGTTACGCCTGGCTCTATGCTCAGAAAGAGCTCCTGGCAGGCCGAGGGGACCATATGGGATGCCAGGATTCGAACCACTGACCTTTTGCCTACAAAGCAAATGCCTTATTTGCTATCTTTTTGCTATTCCATGCTATCTCTCCAGCCCCACCCCTCTCTCCTTTCATGACATCAAACTCCACAGTCTCCCCATCTCCATGCTGCACAGAAACTTCCTAGGATTGTTTCTTTTTCTTTTTTTGTTTTGGTTTTTGGGTCACACCTGGCAGAGCTCAGGGGTTACTCCTGGCTCTATGCTCAGAAATCGCTCCTGGTAGGCTCGTGGGGACCCTATGGGATGCCAGGATTCGAACCACCATCCTTCTGCATGAAAGGCAAACGCCTTACCTCCATGCTATCTCTCCCGCCCCACCTCTCTCTCCTTTCATGACATCAAACTCCACAATCTTCCCCTCTCCAATGCTGCACAGAAACTTCCTAGGATTGTGGGCCCGGAGAGATAGCACAGCGGCGTTTGTCTTGCAAGCAGCCGATCCAGGACCAAAGGTGGTTGGTTCGAATCCCGGTGTCCCATATGGTCCCCCGTGCCTGCCAGGAGTTATTGGGGCCGGTGAGGTGGCGCTAGAGGTAAGGTGTCTGCCTTGCAAGCGCTAGCCAAGGAAGGACCTCGGTTCAATCTCCCGGCGTCCCATATGGTCCCCCCAAGCCAGGGGCAATTTCTGAGCGCGTAGCCAGGAGTAACCCCTGAGCATCAAACGGGTGTGGCCCGAAAAACCAAAAAAAAAAAAAAAAGGATTGTTTCTTTTAATAGTCCAGTGAACAAAGATGTCTTCTTTGGTGTCATTTCTGTTGATAAATCCATCACCATTCTGGATGTTGAACCATTTGACAGTGCCCCAGGGCTTGGATTGCCAGCATTGGCTTGTCCATTTGACTCCAGTCTTGGGGTGCAGGGGTATCTCTGGTTGAGCTGTTTTTAGACGCTGAGTCTGCAGAGGAGAAAATGGGAGTCTTTCTGGTTGAGTGCCAGTAGTGAACGATAAATAATTACCTCTGAAGGCCTATAGATCAAGAACTCATCACCACTGGGAAGGCACCTCTTCCCTCTTGAGACATGTGTGCCAGAGAATCTCTAGGGAGCCTGGCAATGCAATCTAAAATGAGAAATGCAGGTAGATAGATCAGAGCAACATGAAGC
This sequence comes from Suncus etruscus, assembly GCF_024139225.1. Taxonomy (NCBI): domain Eukaryota; kingdom Metazoa; phylum Chordata; class Mammalia; order Eulipotyphla; family Soricidae; genus Suncus; species Suncus etruscus. The sequence continues at coordinate 195,870,991 of NC_064848.1, forward strand.
CATTCAGAACAGGGGCCATATGCACCCATGATCCAATATGACTCAGCACATTCAGTCCAGCTCAAGGGGGTCATTATGGTGATTATCCACCAGAGGGTCAAGTCACTCACCAGTACTGGGGTTCTAATGGGTTCCTGGGTTCCTGTTTGAATATCAGATGTAAAATAAATCCCCATGCTTTGTTTTCAATCTAGGATGAGATGGTCTGAAGCAGGGTCAGAATTAATAATGAGGGCCGAAACAATAGCACAGTAGTAGGGCATTTGCCTTGCACACAGTCAACTCTGGATGAATTTAGGTTCGATTCCCAGCATCCCATATGATCCCCGAAGCCTGTCAGGAGCTACTTCTGAGTACAGAGCCAGGATTAACCCTGAGCATGGCCGGGTGTGACCCAAAACCAAACCAAAACAAAAAAATTATTAATAATGTGCATGAATTAGAACCCGGAGAGATAGCACAGCGGCGTTTGCCTAGCAAGCAGCTGATCCAGGACCAAAGGTGGTTGGTTCGAATCCCGGTGTCCCATATGGTCCCCCGTGCCTGCCAGGAGCTATTTCTGAGCAGACAGCCAGGAGTAACTCCTGAGCACTGCCGGGTGTGGCCCCCCCCCAAAAAAAAAGTGCATGAATTAATAAATCAAGCCAGTTAGGAGAGAATCATGAAGTTAGACCTCATGGTCTTTCTGCTTCTGCCAAACCAACCTTTATTTATTCATTAAACTTCAATCAGGAGGGGAAGGGTCAAGTGAAAGACAAAAGTACCTAACCAGGTGGGCTTTTTTTGTTTGTTTGTTTGCTTGTTTTATGTTAACACTGTGCAGTGTTCAAGGGCTATTCCTGGCTCTGCACTCAGAAATCACTCCTGGCAGGCATGGGGGACCATATGGTATGCTGGGATTCAAATCACTGTCCTGAATCAGCTGCATGCAAGGCAAATGCCCTACCTCTGTGCTATTTCTTTTTTTCTTCTTTTTTTTTAAGTTTGACACATTTTACTTGCAGCTTAGAATCTTGTTAATCAGCACAATAAGGTGCAAAAACATTCCAAGGGCCCCACCTGGGTTAGGGCATGTTTAGATCCCCACTTAGGGGATCCCAACCCCAACCAATTTGCCAATTTGCATGCAAAACAAAGCAACGTCTGGGGGTTCCATCCACCCCCCAATTCACGCCTCTGTGCTATTTCTCAGGCCCCTCTCGGTGGACATTTTTTTGGTTTTTGGGTCACACCTGGCAGCACTCAGGGGTTACTCCTGGCTCTATGCTCAGAAATCGCTTCTGGCAGGCACGGGGACCTTATGCGCTGCCAGAATTAGAACCACCGTCCTTCTGCATGCAAAGAAAATGCCTTACCTCCATGCTATCTATCTCTCCGGCCCCTCTAGGTGGACTTTTACAAGTAAAAGTGCTTGGTGAAAAGAAAGAGGAAGTTGTCCTCACAAAAGCAGAGTTTAAATAACAGGAAAAATAAAGTTATGAAATTTGCTTATACATGAATGGATGTAGAATATTTATACAGAGTGAAATGAATCAGAGGAAAAGAAACAGACATAGAATAATTACACACATTTGTGGGATAGTTTAAAATTAACGATAGTACGGGGACTAGAGAGATAGCATGGAGGTAGGACATTTGCCTTGCATGCAGAAGGATGGTGGTTCGAATCCAGGCATCCCATATGGTCTCCTGAGCCTGCCAGGAGCAATTTTTGAGCATAGAGCCAGGCGTAACCCTTGAACGCAGTCAGGTATGACGCAAAAAGTAAAACAAAACAAAAGATAAAGATAGGATGATAATAATACCCCAAAACAATAGAAACAATGGCTAGGAGGACTAGTTCATGGTAGGAAGCTTGCCACAAAGAGTGGGGAGTGCAGAAAAAGGACCAGTATGACAATGATAGCTGGAAATGATCATTCTGGAAGAGAATAGGATGCTGAAAGGAGGTAAATTGTAAACCAGTGTCTGAAAGTGAAAAGAAGAGAAGAATGAAGAAGAAGAAGAAGAAGAAGAAGAAGAAGAAGAAGAAGAAGAAGAAGAAGAAGAAGAGAAGAAGAAGAAGAAGAAGAAGAAGAGAAGAAGAAGAAGAAGAAGAAGAAAAAAGAAGAAGAGAAGAAGAGGAAAAAGGAGGAGGAGGAGAAGGAGGAGAAGGAGAAGGAGAAGGAAAAAAGAGGAGGAGGAGGAGAAGAAGAAGGAAAAAAGAAGAAAGAGAAGAAGAAGAAGAAGAAGAAGAAGAGAAGAAGAAGAAGAGAAGAGAAGAGAAGAAGAGAAGAAGAAGAAGAAGAAGAAGAAGAGAAGAAGAAGGAGAAGAAGAAGGAGAAGAAGGAGGAGAAGGAAAAAAGGAGGAGAAGGAAAAAAGGAGGAGGAAGAAGGAAGGAGAAAGGAGAAGGAGGAGAAGGAGAAAGAAGGAGAAGGAGAAAAAAGAAGAAGAAGGGGGCCCAGAGAGATAGCACAGCGGCGTTTGCCTTGCAAGCAGCTAATCCAGGACCAAAGGTGGTTGGTTCGAATCCCGGTGTCCCATATGGTCCTCCATGCCTGCCAGGAGCTATTTCTGAGCAAACAGCCAGGAGTAACCCCTGAGCACCGCCAGGTGTGGCCCAAAAACCAAAAATAAATAAATAAATAAATAAGAAGAAGAAGTAGAAAAAGGAAAAGAGAAGGAGGAGGAGGGAGGAGGAGGAAAAAGAGAAGAAAAATGTCATATAGATGGGGGCAAGTTGGGGGTAGAAAACTGGGGCCATTGGTGGCAGAAAATGTACACTGGTGAAGGGTGTTGGACACTGTATGACTGAAACTCAATTATGAACAACTTTTTTTTTTTTTTTTTGGGTCACACCTGACAGCGCTCAGGAGTTACTCCTGGCTCTACGCTCAGAAATCGCCCCTGGCAGGCACCGGGGACCATATGGGATGCCGGGATTGGAACCACCGTACTTTTGCATGGATGGCAAACACCTTACCTCTATGCTATCTCGCTGGCCCCAGAAGTGATTTCTGAGTGCAGACCCAGGAGTAACCCCTGAGCACTGCTGGGAATGGCCAAAAAAAAAGTTGGGCCCGGAGAAATAGCACAGCGGCGTTTGCCTTGCAAGCAGCCGATCCAGGACCAAAGGTGGTTGGCTCGAATCCCGGTGTCCCATATGGTACCCCGTGCCTGCCAGGAGCTATTTCTGAGCAGAGAGCCAGAAGTAACCCCTGAGCAAGGTCGGGTGTGGCCAAAAAAACAAAAAACAAAAACAAACAAACAAACAAAAAAGTTATTTTACAAAAACCCAAACAAAAAAATTGACATGCCTGTTGGAGCAGTTAAAATCTAAAACACTGACATTATCAAACACTGGCAAGAATGTGTACTGGGAGAAATTTATTTGGAGGAGGTCACACCCGGCGGTGCTCAGTAGTTACTCCTGGCTCTGAGCTCAGAAATTGTTCCTGGCAGACTCGGGGGACCATATAGGATGCCGGGAATCGAATCAGTGTCCGTCCAGGGTTGGTCCTGTGCAAGGCAAACACCCTACTACTGTGCTATCTCTCCGGCCCCAGGAATGTTTTTTGAATGTGGAGGCACTCACAGCTGTGCCCAGGAGATCAAGTGGTGGCTAAGATTGAACTCACTGCTCAGAATACTCAAAGCAGGTGCCCCAACCCTTTGGACAATCTACCCACGAAAAAGAATTCTTTCCTTTGGTAGCACCTCCATAGTGATGCTGGTGGATACGTAGGCTACATCCAGTAGCTCTAGGGAGGTCAGGCAGTACGGGAGAGAGGGACCCCAAGTATGCCAGACATGTACTCTGCTGAGTCATCTCTCTGGCCCAGAAACTCTTACTCATTGCTGGTTAGAGCAATGAGAACGTGGTGCATCTACTTTGGAAAACAATTTAGTATATTGCTTTTTGTTTTGTTTTGTTTTTAAGGTTGTTCGTTTTTTTGCTTATGATTGAACTCAGAACCTCACATAGGTAAAGCAAAAGTTTTTTTGTTTTTTTTTTTTTGTGTGTGTGGGGATAGGTTTGAGCTACACCCAGCGGCATTCAGGGGTTACTCTGGGCTCTGTGCTCAGAAATCACTCCTGGAAAGCTTGGAAGACCAAATGGGGTGCTGGGGATCAAACCTAATCCGTCCTGGGTCAGCCACATGCAAAGAAAACACCCGCTGTGCTATTGCTCTGGCCCCAGGTAAGGCAAAAAAGTTCACCACTGAGTTACATACTGGTCTAGTTTCATAATCTCTTACATAATATTTCCCATACAATCCAACAGTTGTGTTCATAGGCATTTACTCAAAGAAAACTTATTTCTACACAAAAAACTATACACAAATATTTTATACACAAATATTTATAGTAACTTTTGTTTGCTTCCAGATGTTGGCAATCAAACAAGATTTCATTCAATACGTGACTATATATAAACAAATTGGGATATATTTTAGAGACACCACAGAACTTATTCCAAAAGAATTAGAAGGTGACTACCAGCTCACAAAAGGATGGTATTCTGGGGCCGGGAAGGTAGCGCTAGAGGTAAGGTGTCTGCCTTGCAAGCGCTAGCCAAGGAAAGGACCACGGTTCGATCCCCCGGCGTCCCATATGGTCCCCCCAAGCCTGGGGCGATTTCTGAGCACATAGCCAGGAGTAACCCCTGAGCATCAAACGAGTGTGGCCCAAAAACCAAAAACCAAAAAAAAAAAAAAAAAAAGGATGGTATTCTTGGTCCAGAGTGATAGAACAGCAGTAGGGCATTTGCCTTGTAAGCTGCCAATCCAGGACGGGCCTGGGTTTGATCCCCAGCATCCGTATGGTCCCCAAGCCTGCCAGGAATGATTTCTGAGCACAGAGCCAGGAGTAACCCTGAGGGTTGCTGGATATGGCCCCAAAACAAAACAAATAAAAAGACCCAAACAACTAAATGATGATATTCTGGGAAAGGCAAACCTACAGAAACTATAGAGATGGTTGGAATGTAATTCAGTGCTAGAACACTTGCTCACACATATAAGGTGTTATTATAATCGATGATCTATTAATGCATTAGCATTAACTAAAGTCCACAAATTCTATTAAAGCTCCCTCTTTTGTTGTTGCTATTTTGCCAATATGGTGGTACTCAGGGACTATCCTGATGGAAGCAGGCGACCAGATGCAAGGGTTGGGATCTAATCTCAGGGTCAGCCACATGCAAAATAAGAGTCTTAATTCTTTTTTTTTGTTTGTTTGTTTATTTGTTTTTGGGGTCACACCCAGCAGCACTCAGGGGTTACTCCTGGCTCTGTGCTCAGAAGTCCCTGGCAGACTCGGAGGAACATATGGGATGCTGGGATTTGAACCACCGTCTTTCTGCATGAAAGGCAAACCTCCATGCTATCTCTCCGGCCCCGAGTCTTAATTCTTGTACTTATCTCTCGAACCCCCTGCATTCACTCTGTACTGTATAGTGTATGGGCTTTGACAAATATATAATGTCATGTAGTCACCATAACACTACCATTTTATTCATCTGTTCTTCCCTGCTTCCTGCCAAAGGAAAGAGAGAAAAAAAATCACCTGTTCATCAGGGGGAGGCAGGGGTCTGGGAGAAGATTTGTGGGAGAAATTTCAGATGGAGATTGCTCACAGGGCTGACTGCCGACTTGGCAGGTGATTCAGTCCCTGGAAACCTTTTGATTTCCCAAGCACAGAACCAGAAAATATCCTTAAGCACTGCCCAAAAAAAACAATAATCATAGGTCAATATTGATCCCTTAGTTATAGCAAATATACCACAATAACAGAATATTCTAATAGGAAAAAGGGAGGGTGATTGAGGGACTAGATGGGAAACTTCTTCCTACTCAAATTTCTGTGAACTGCTAAAAAAAGAAAAGGCCATTCATTAAAAACATGCTGCAAACCACAGCACCAAACCTTTCATCTTTCTTTACGTTAAGACCTATTTTGCAATGAGATGGATATTTTATTCATGCATGTTCTCCTTAAATTGTTCACTGATGTTTCTTATATGCCAGATTACTGTTTTGTAAAGTATTGACACATTGAAGCATGCAATGCCCATCTGTTATCCTACCACCTAAAAGCATCAGAAAAAAAAACTTTAGGTGTTCAAAAGCTGTCAAATGGGGCCAAAGAGATAGCACAGAGGTAGGGTGTTTGCCTTACATGAAGAAGGACAGTGGTTCGAATCCTGGCATCCCATATGGTCCCCTGAGCCTTCCAGGAACGTAGAGCCAGGAGTAACCCCTTGACTGCTGCTGGGTGTGACCCAAAAACAAAACCAAAACCAACCAAACAAAAAAAGGCTGTCAAATGTAGAGTATTGGCCACAACTTTTCAGATTTGACAGGTTAAGTTTGTCCAGTTGGTTACAACCATGTTCCAAGCAGCTAGATGAGCCAGCAACCCAAACAGTGCAAATGTTTCCCTCTATCGTACCATGCTTAAAAAGGCAGTTTGTCACATGATATTAAGATGTGTACTCAAGACTTGAGATCAAACACATTTAACATTCATAACAGAGTCAATCAAGGACACGGTGAAGCAAACCCTTAGGGTGGAGACTGGCTGTTCCGACTTTGATCCATTTTTGAGGTGTCCCTTTCTGCAAGATAAATGCTAAAGGATTATGTACTAATAATACTATGCTTCTTTCTTGTTTTTGCTTTGGGGCCACACCTGGCTGGGCTAAACTGAGCACTTACTCCTGACTCTGCAATCACTTAGGCCACTCCTGGTGGTGCTTGAGGGACCATATGAGGTGTCAGGGTTCAAATCAGGTCCACCATGTGCAAAATAAGCTCTCTACCTCGCTCTGCCCAACCTCTATTTATGGTTTTGTTTTGGGGCCACACCCAGTGGTGCTCAGAAATTCCTCCTAGTGGGTGGTGCACGGGTGGACCTTATGGGATGCTGGGGATCGAACCCAGGACAGGTGCAAGAAGCAAGGCAAAGTGCCCTACCCGCTGTACTATCGCTCCAGCCCCCCACAACGGATAAATTTTTTAAAAGTTTCTCTGCTACCCTAAGGCCCCATGAGCATGGAAGGGGGCAGTGCCCTAGCATCTCCTCCCAGGCCCCAAATCCTGTGTGTGTGTGTGTGTGTGTGTGTGTGTGTGTGTGTTTGTTTTTAGATTATTTTTTCCTCCCCCAGAAATTGAATACTTTTAAGAAACATGTTTATGACTTAAATGTTGGAAAAACTGAAAAGGAATCACCTTTGAATATTTTCACCCAAATTGATTTTCAAGATTAGTTTTTATTTTCAGCAATTTGCCATGTGCCAGGCTATGTGACTTTCCTGGTATTCAGTGGTGACGAGAGGGTTGATCATGAGCAAATTTTGCGATGGTGCGGGAAATGCTAATTATCTACTTTTGTCCGATTAATTAACCCAAATCCTATTTCTAGGGGATCCTGCTACACTGCCCAGAATTGCCCAGGGAATCAAACGCTTGTGCTTGAACTAACAGCGGGAAAGGTGGGGAAGGGAAGGATGGGACGGTGGGAAGAGGGAAAACCCTGAGCTCCCTAGAAGGCCGCCTACCAGGAAGATTTGCAAACCTGTCAATTGCTTTGTAAATGGCACCGGCCAGGAATTTATAGAATCAGAAAGGGAAAAGCATTGGAATTCTGCTGGAAGAGCCCCATTGGCTTCCAAACTGAATCCAGCTCCTAGAGAAAATACGGTATAGGGGGGCCGGAATGGTGGCACAGAGGTAAGGCGTTTGCCTTGCACGCAGACAACACAGGACGGACTTGGTTCGAATCCCGGCATGCCATATGATTGCCAGAGCCTGCCAGGAGCGACTTATGAATGCAGAACCAGGAGTAGCCCCTGAGCACCACCAGGTGTGACCCCAAAACAAAAACAAACAAACAAACAAAAATACGGTACAAAGAAACAGGCCGTCGGGACTACAAGGGGGAAATAAAAAGATTCTGCGCAGGTGCTCAGGGACTCAACCAGCACTTGGATGCGAGTGCGCAGGCGCGCAGGGACTCAGCCGGCCACTTGGTTTCGAGTGCGCAAGCGCGCAGTGGACTCAGCCGGCCACTTGGTGCGAGTGCACAGGCGCGCAGGGAACTCAGCCGGCTACTTGTATTCGAGTGCGCAGGCGCGCACATCCTTGTTGGGTGGGGCTCTCGACTCACCCCCCCCCCCCCGCTCGGAGAGAGAGACCGTGGGGCGCGAGGGCGGGGCGCGATGATGGCATCGCGTAAGGAGCTGGTGGGAAGACCCGGATCTTGCGGTGACCCAGTGGCCTAATGGATAAGGCATCAGCCTCCGGAGCTGGGGATTGTGGGTTCGAGTCCCATCTGGGTCGTGCCGAGTTTAGTTTTGGTGGCCAGCCGGACGAGGAGGGGTGTTGGCCTCAAGAAGTCAGATTTGTCAATGGGACGATTGCACCTTCTCTTCCCGGTGGTCTCTGGAAAGTTGGATTTAAATTAGGAAATGCATTTCTGTGTTTTAAAGATACTGCTAGGGAAAGCATGCAGTGGGAGCTGGGACATAGTAGGGAAAAGGGTGGTTTGCTCATTTCATTTCTTTTGTAAACATATTCTTATGAAAGCAAAATGCTGACTGGACAGCATCACCTCTTGTTGTTTTTTTTTTTTTTGTTTTTGTTTTTGTTTTTAGCTTTCAGGCTGCATCTCCTGCTGAGCATTTTCAAAATATTTTCATGTAATTTTTTCAAAATAAATTTTCAAAGTATTTTCAAAATCTTCTCCTCTCTCCCTGTACCAAGAGGGTCTGTGAGCAGTTCCAAACAGCGCTGGCTTCTAGAAAAAACAAGTGTACAAAAATAAAATAAAACAAAAAAGAAAAAGAACAAGTGTACCAAATAGGATAAGGATCATTTATTTTTTTCTGTCCCCAGGCTATTAAGAATAACAAACCGTTATTCTTGCAAGGCAAATGCCCTACCCGCTGTTTTACTGCTCTCCCTCCACCCCCACTGCAGCCTGATTCTTTTTGTTTGTTTGTTTGTTTGTTCATTTTGGTTTAGGGGGGCCACACTGGGAGGCACTCAGGGGTTCCTCCTGGCTCTGCACTCAGAAATCACTCCTGGCATTGTGTGTGTGTGTGTGTGTGTGTGTGTGTGTGTGTGTGTGTGCTTTGCAAATGAATGCAATAAGAAAAAAATATAGTTTAACCCTTTTCCCTTGGTTCAGTTGACTAGCTGGAAAAGTTTAAACATTTTTTTGCAAATTTGTAAAAGAAATATCAGTGAATTAATTCCTACCCTTAAAAAAAAAAAAAAAGAAAGCTAAACCAGGGCCGGAGAGATAGCACAATGGTGGGGTGTTTGCCTTGCAAGCGGCCAACCCAAAAAGGATGGTGGTTCGAATCCTGACATTCCATATGGTCCCCTGAGCCTGTAGGGGCAATTTTTGAGTGCAGAGCCAGGAGTAACCCCTGAATGTCGCTAGGTGTAACCCAAAAACAAGGAAGGAAAGGGAAGGGAAGGGAAGGGAAGGGAAAGAAAGAGGAAGGGAGGGAGGGAGGAAGGAAGGAAGGAAGGAAGGAAGGAAGGAAGGAAGGAAGGAAGGAAGGAAGGAAGGAAGGAAGGAAGGAAGGAGGGAAGGAAGGAGGGAAGGAAGGAAGGAAGGAAGGAAGGAGGGAAGGAAGGAGGGAAGGAAGGAAGGAAAGAAGGAGGGAAGGAAGGAAGGAAAGAAGGAGGGAAGGAAGGAAGGAAAGAAGGAGGGAAGGAAGGAGGTAAGGAAGGAAAGAAGGAAGGAAGGAGGGAAGGAAGGAAGGAAGGAGGGAAGGAAGGAGGGAAGGAAGGAAGGAAAGGAGGGAAGGAAGGAAGGAAAGAAGGAGGGAAGGAAGGAGGTAAGGAAGGAAGGAGGGAAGGAAGGAGGGAAGGAAAGAAAAACACTAAATGCCAAGTGGATATGAGCTTGAAAAGACCTTCGGGAAATTTAAAAGAAACTGGATTGGAGTTATCAACAAAGGTACCAATTCTGATTGATTTCTCACTGTTGACAAACATATGCATTATATAATATATTTAGTATCAATGGAGACTGGTGGACAAGGGGTATGCAGGTGCCTTTTGTTTTTTGTTTTGTTTTTTGGATCATACCCTGCAGTGCCCAGAGGTTACTTATGGCTTTATGCTCAGAAACCACTCCTGGCAGGCCTGGGGGACCATATGGAATGCCAGGATTCGAACCACCGTCCTTCTGCATGCAAGGCAAATGCCCTACCTCCATGTTATCTCTCTGCCCCCCTCTGTTCTATCTTTACAGTGCGCGGATGTGTAAATCTGAAATGATTCCAAGGTTGAAAGTTGATTAAAAACACACTGACTAGCCAATGGAGAAATTTGACAGACTTATTCACAATAATCCTCCTTTGGATCCAGGAGGGCTAACATTTTCAGCCAGAATGTTTTAGCCAATGAAGAAGCTCATTCTAGTTTTATTCATGATGTTTCAGCGTTCATGGTTCTATTTGGTCGTTGATTTCATGGGACGTTCAAAAAAAAAAAAATCACAATCCACCATCTTCTGCCTGCTTCCTAGAGGCAGTGTTGGGGACAGGAAACAGCCGCAATGTGTGCCCAAAGACTGGTACTTTCAGAAATTGAAATCCAGAGCCAGAGCCCCTGACTGTGTGGACAAGTCCTCACTCCCTGGCTCTCCCCTCCTCTCCTTCTGCCTCTCTCTCAGTCCTGCCCTTTGCTTCTGGCCCCTGGCAGTGTTCTAGGCTCCCTTGAGTACAGTCTGCAAATGTGTCCCTGTTGGATAGATACCACATTTAACTCAGTTTGCAAGCTCCACCTTCTCCTCTCCCTTCATCTCAGTTCTCTCTGTCTCTCCTGCTGTGCTCTGTCTCTCTGTCTCTGTCTCTATCTCTGTCTGTCTGTCTGTCTGTCTCTCTAACTGAGGTGGCACCTGGGACACTCCAAAGGCTTAACCCACCTCAAGTCCCTTCTTGCCTCTCTCTCCCTCTCTCTCCTGCTTTCTCTGTCGGATTTGCCCTTAGTCTCTTTCCATGCAGCCAGCCTGCCTCCGGGGGCACCCTCAGGGCACTTGTGCTTGCTTTCCTGGGACCCAAGTTCCCCTCATTTGCATCCATCAACACCAATGTACACACCCCTTCTTAGGAAGCATTTTCACCTTGCTTCATTACCAGAAATCGTAAGTGCTTTGCCAGCCCTGCTTTCTTCAAGCACTTGGCTTCCAAGAAATCTTTTCTTGGATTCTCCAGACTGCATTTGTCTGGGGTCCAGCTAGTCAGAGAGCTGAGGGGGCTGGATGGGGAAGGGCTGGGGAACCAGTGCCAGGAGCATTGGGTAGGGTGTCTGCCCTGCACCCAGCTTCGATCTCCAGCATCCCACATGGTTCCCCAAACCTGCCAGGAGTGATTTCTGAGTGCAGAGCCAGGAGGAACCCCCGAGTGCCTCCCAGTGTGGCCCACAAACCAAAATGAACAAACAAAAAAAAAAAGAATCAGGCTGCAGTGGGGGCAGGGAGAGAGCAATAGCACAGCAGGTAGGGCATTTGCCTTGCAAGTGGCTGATCTGGGTTCGATCCCCAGGATCCCATATGGTCCCCTAACCCTGCCAGGAGTAACCCCTAAGCATCACTGTGTGTGGCCCAAAAACAAGAACAACAACAACAAAAAAGAATCAGGCTGCACTGAGGCCCAGAAACTGAGGCACTGGAGGCTCTGCCTATCACCCACCAGGGCAGGATATCACCCTTTCAGCCCTTCATCCCAGGCCCGCCTGCTCTGGAATCTAGGTCCCAGAGGGCCACATCCAAGGGGCCTTTCTCCTGCAGATTCCTGGAGCCCAGAGGAAGTAAACCTCCTGCCAAAGGAGGGGACAAAGGAATCAGAGAAATGTGTGTCTTCCGGGAAAGAGGCCAGCCACGCTGAGATGCATTCACCCTGTGCTGAGCACAAAGCTAACCCGTGTTGCTCTTGGCCTAAGCAGTTTAGGTGTAGATGCAGAAGACAAACTATTTTTTTTGTTTTCTTTTTTTTTTTTTTGGGGGGGGGTTGATCCTGATACTTGAGGGACAGTATGGTACCAGAGATCTAACATGGGGCACCCACAAGCAAAGCCTGTGCCGCAGTTTTTTAAGCCATCTCCCCAGCCTTAAATCATAATTTTTGATAGGGGGTTTGGACTACACCCAGAAGTGCTCAGGACTTCTGGCTTTGTGCTCAAGGATTACTTCTGACTGTGCTCAGAGGACCATATGTGGTGCTGGGGATCACACAGAAAAGCATCTTATAATCTCCCATTCCTGGCTATTAACTTACCAGCCCTTGGCCCAGGGACTTTGGGGGGGCACACTTGACAATAATCTGACTTACTCTGCACTCAAAAAAATCACCCTTGGGGGCCAGAATGGTGGCACAAGTGGTAGGGTGTTTGCCTTGCTATGCACTAACCTAGGAGGGACCGTCCGCAGTTCGATCCCCTGGCGTCCCATAGGCTCCCCAAGTCAGGAGCGATTTCTTTTTTTTTTTTTTTTTTTTTTTTTGGTTTTTGGGTCATACCCGTTTGACGCTCAGGGGTTACTCCTGGCTATGAGCTCAGAAATTGCCCCTGGCTTGGGGGGACCATATGGGACGCCGGGGGATCGAACCGCTGTCCGTCCTACGCTAGCGCTTGCAAGGCAGACACCTTACCTCTAGCGCCACCTTCCTGGCCCCAGGAGCGATTTCTGAGCATATAGCCAGGAGTAACCCCTGAGCATCACAAAAAAAAAACAAAACAAAAAGTAAAACACACACACACACACACACACACACACAAAATGGATCATATGGGACGCTGGGGATCAAACCCAGGTTAGTGGCATGCAAGGTAAATACCCTACCCACTGTATTATCCCTCTAGTTCCCAACCAGGGACTTTTTTTGGGGGGGAGGGAACATATGGCTGTGCTCAGAAATTATGCCTGACTCTGAGGATTTTTTTGGGGGGGTTGATTCACACCTGGTGCACTCAGAAATTACTAATAGCAGGCTTAGGGAACCATATGGGATGCTGGAGTCAAACCTGGATTGGCCATGTGCAAGGCAAACACCCTACCCGCTGTGCTACCACTCTGGCACCAAGAACCAGAGAATTTTTTCTTTTTGGGCCACACCCCATGACACTCAGGGGCTACTCCTGGCTATGCTCTCAGAAATTGCTCCTGACTTGGGGGGACCATATGGGACGCCGGAGGATCAAACCAAGATTTGTCCTAGGTCAGCCACGTGCAAGGCAAACACCCTACTACCGCTGCTCCACAGCTCCAGCCCCTCAAGAATCAAAGTTGTGGATCTGGGGGGGGGGTTTGTGTCACACCCAGCGGTCTCAGGGTTACTCACTGGCTCTATGCTTCGAACCACTTCTTCATGCAAGGCAAACAACCTACCTCCATGCTATCTCTCTGGCCCAAGAATCAGAGATTTTTAAGGATTCTCTATTGTATTATACTTGTGTGTATAAAGTCTGCATCTTTGGAGCTAGATAGGTACTTGCCTTGCATTTGACCAACCTAGGTTTGATCTGCATCTTCCCCTTGAATTTTAGATGTGATCTTTAAGACCAGAGCCAGAAGCAAGCGCTGAGCACAGCCTGATTTGGGTCCTGAAGCAAAAATAAAATAAAATAAAATGAAGTGTGCATCTTTAACATATTAATAATTAAATGCAAAGACATCCATCTTAGAATTAGATCCAAGCTTTTTAAAGTAAGGAATCTGGGGCTGGAGCAATAGAACATCAGGTAAGGTATGTTTGACTGCCATGCAACAGACCTGGGTTTAATCTTTAGCACTTCATAGGATCCCCAGCACCACCAGGCATAATTCCTTGATGGGCAGAACAAGGTGTGACTCAAACCACCCCTCAGAAAAAATTCAGGGCCAGACTGATAACACAGTGGTAGGGTGTTTGCCTTGCACAACTGCCGACCCAGGACAATCCCGGGTTGCTCCCTGGCTTCTCATGGATTCCTGAGCCTGCCAGGAGCAATTTTCTGAACACAGAGCCAGAAATAAACCCCTGAGCAACACCAGGTATGGCCCTAAAACAAAAACAAAATAGAAAAACAGATCATTAAAAGATAATTTGAGGAAATTGTTTTATCTCACAATGGTGTTATTAAAAGTCATTGCCTGAGGATCTACTGACTGTCTGCTGCTACTTAACCCTGGTGTTATTGGTTTATTTTTTTGTTTTGTTTTTGTTTTTTGGGCCACACCCAGCAGTATTCAGGGTTTTCCTTGGCCCTCTACGCCTTCAGAAATCACTCCTGGCAGGCTCAAGGGGGGGGGGACCATATAGGATGCCGGGATTTTGAACCACTGTCCTGAATGCAAAGCAGATGCCTTACCTCCATGCTATCTCTTTGGCCCCATATTATTGTTTTTTATTTATTGAGTTTAGTTAGTTTCTATGCTACTTTCCATGTAATTGGCTATGCTCCTACTGAATGTCAGTATTGTGGAATTTAGAAGTGTTGTAGGGCTGCATACATGGCTTGTGGTCCAGGAGCTCCAACATCTATAGAAATGGGACAATTCTCAGCGTTGCCCCACTCCTGAGTGAGGCCCCAATTTTCATCCTGAAGACTGGTACACCTTGTACACCTGTGAATTATTGTCTTGGTGTCTCTTCCGAAATTAGTTGTAAAGTTGTTGAAACTGGAAATTTTACATGGCAAAGGCTGGCAGGATACGGGTCCAAGTCAGAAAGTTCTACTTCTTTTGGAAGGGGAATCACACCCAGCGGAGCTCAAGGTATTACTCCTGGCTCTGTGCTCAGAAATAGCCCTGGCAGGTTTGGGGGACCACATGGGATGCTGGCCATCGAACCAGGGTCCATCCAGGGTTGGCCGCATGCTAGGCAAGTACCCTACTGCTGTGCTATCGCTCCAGTCCAGATGTTCTACTTGAGAGTTCAAAATAATTCTATCCTTGGACTGGTGTGATAGGACAGTGGAAAGGACATTTGCCTTGCACATAGTCAACCTGGTTCAATTCCTGGCATCCCATATGGTCCCCAGAGCCTATTAGGAGCAATTTCTGAGCACAGAGTCAGGAGTAACCCAAGTGCCACTGGGTGTGACCCCCCAAAAAACAAACATAAAATTGTATCCATATGTAATCATATCAATGTATAATATGCATCTAGAAAAATCATATATTGTGAATCATTCAAATAATGTTCACAAACTAGACTCCCCTGGGTAATCAAAGCACAGATAAAGAAATGGGAGATAGGGGCGGGCCTAGAGGATAGTACAGTGGGGAAGGTGTTTGCCCTGCATGAAGCCAACACGGATTTAATCCCCGGTATCCCATATGGTTTCATGAGCCCACTAGAAGTGATTCCGGAATGCAGAACCAGGAATAACCCCTGAGCATCACTGGATGTGGCCCTCCAAAACAAACAAACAAACAAAAAGAAATGGGACATTAGGGGTGGAGAGATAGCTCAGTGGTAGGGTGTTTCACTTGCATGCCACAGTACCCAGGTACAGGACGGCGAGTTCAAATCCCAGCATCCTGTATGCGCCCCCCCCCATGCCTGCCAGGAGCTCAGGGGGACCATATGGGATGTCCGGGATTTTGAACTGGGGGTCCGTCCCTGTGTTGCCCATAGAGCAATTACTGAGCAATTACTGAGCACCAGAGCCAGGAGTAAGCCTGGAGCACCACCGGGTGTGCCTAAAAAGAGAGAGATAGAGAGAGTGAGGAGAGAGAGAGAGAGAGAGAGAGAGTGAGATGAGAGAGAGAGAGAGAGAGTGATGTATAGCAGGTAAAGCCTTTGCGTTGCATGCTGTCAACCAGGTGTTTGATTCCTAGCACCACATCTGGTGATCACTGCCAGGAGTGAGCCAGCCACTAAGTCCTGAGCACTACTGGGGGTGACCCAACATCTACCCCCCTCCAAAAAGAAATAGTACACAACTCACTGCAGAAATCCCTATCTCCTCCCAGGGTAGCCAGCAGCATTTTACTCTTACACATTGTTCGATTTTGCCATTAGAATTTTTAGAACATTATTAGAATTTTAATTTTTGGGTACGGTGCTAAGAATCAAACTCACCTCTTTTTTTTTTGTGGTTTTTGGGTCACACCTGGCAGTGCTCAGGGGTTATTCCTGGCTCCAGGCTCAGAAATTGCTCCTGGCAGGCACGGGGGACCATATGGGATGCCGGGATTCAAACCGATGACCTCCTGCATGAAAGGCAAACGCCTTACCTCCATGCTATCTCTCCGGCCCCAAACTCACCTCTTTTTTTTTTTTTTTTTTTTTTTTTTTTTGGTTTTTTTTGGGGCCACCACCCGGTAACGCTCAGGGCTACTCCTGGCTAAGCGCTCAGAAGTTGCTCCCTGGCTTGGGGGACCATATGGACGCCGGGGGATCGAACCGCGGTCCTTCCAAGGCCTGGCGCAGGCAAGGCAGCACCTTTACCTCTAGCGCCACTGCCCGGCCCCCCAAACTCACCTCTTAATGCAAGCAAAGCATGTACTCTACTGTTGACAAATCTCCCAAGAATTTTAATTTATTATTATTATTTTTCTGTTTGTCTGTTTTTGGGCCACACTTAGTGGTGCTTGGGTTTATTCCTGGTTCCAGGGATTACTCCTAGTGGGTCTCTGAGGACATATGCAGTTCTGGGGATCCAACCTGGGGCAACCATCTTATCCACAGTACTGTCCCATTGAACCTAAACAAATTTTTCTTTTTCAGTTTTGGATTATACATGGATATGCTCAGGAATTACTCTTGGGAGTGTTTGGGGGATGCTTGGGCATCATATTGCGGTGCCAATGGATGAACCCAGGTGGGTGTTGCAAGGCAAATGGCCTGCCCTGCTATATTATTGCTCTGGCCCCCAAGATTTACTTTTTAAAGGCTTGGAAAAATTACAAATATTTTATTATTGGTGTATCAATCTGAATGTTCCAAACACATTTAAGAAGGGCAGAAAAAATAGCTGGATGAAACAGGAGAGTCAACTACAAAATGAGTTGTTACTCAGAACGATCATACCTTTATAACTAACACCTGGTTCCAGATGTTAAAAACTACAGTGAAGGGCCCAGAGAGATAGCACAAGCGGCGTTTGCCCTTGCAGGCAGGCCGATCCAGGACCAAAGGTGGTTGGTTCGAATCCCGGTGTCCCATATGGTTCCCCCGTGCCTGCCAGGAGCTATTTCTGAGCAGACAGCCAGGAGTGACCCTCTGAGCAACGCCAGGTGTGGCCCAAAAACAAAACCAAAACAAAAAACAAAAACAAAAACTACAGTGAAGAAGCCATTGTTTTCAACTCAAGTCTCTCCTCATGGACAAAAGACCCAAAGAAGCAGAACGAAAGCAAAGGCCAAGCAGGAGACTGGGAGACACCAGACACTCCAATAAAGACACCCAAGGGTCCGGAGGAGATAGCATGGAGGTAGAGTGTTTGCCTTGCATGCAGAAGGACTTGGTGGTTGGAATCCCGGCATCCCATATGGTCCCTGAGCCTGCCCAGTGAGCGATTTCTGAGCTTAGAGCCAGGGAGGACCCCTGAGCGCTGCCGGGTGTGACCCCCTCCCCCCAAAAAAGGACACCCAAAGCAGAGGCGACAGTCCTCAAGAGGGCCAGCAGAGGGCAGGCTTCCAAGCAGTTGCACCCCTGGGGAGGCCCAAATAATCCCTTGTTCTCTAGATCATTCACCAGACTGGGCGAGTGAGACAGCGTCTCACCCTCTCCGGCAAAACACAGCGGGAATCTGGCTTTGCCTTTCTCGTCTCCAGACCTCCTGCCACCACCACCTCCATCCTGGACGTGCCACAAAGTCTACCCCTAGACCCTAGAGCCAGGGAGAGCGTGGGAGGGACCGCTGGCACAAACCAAGAAGAGTTTTTTTTTCTGGGTGATCAGCTCCCCAGCTGAAGCTATCCAGGTCCCCCTCCTCCAAGGAGCTCTCTCATTAGCATTAGCATGATGTGGGGGGCATCCTGAAGCTCATCAATCACTAAAACACTTATGGTGTCTGGAAAAGACTCAGCACTTCAGAGGCCTCTGCAGAAACTTTCACTGTTTCTTTTTTTCTACTTAATGTAGAGAAGGGAAACTTCCATATAGGAAAGAATTTAGCATAGGCCTACAATTCTTTTTTTTTTTTGGGGGGTGGGGGCTACATTCAGTGGTAACTGATGGCTCTGTGCTAGGAAATTAGTCCTGGCAGGCTTGGAGGATCATATGGGATATTGGGAATCGAACCCAGGTCTGTCACATGCAAGGCAAATGCTCTATCCGTTGTGCTATTGCTCCAGCCCCCAGCTACAATTCTTTGTCTGTTTTTTTTTTTTTTTTTTTTTGCTTTTGGACCACACCTGACGGCATTCAAGGGTTTCTCATGGTTCTGCACTCATAAATCAATCCTGGCAGGCTTGGGGGACCATAAGAGATGATGGGGATCGAACCTGGGTCGGCTGCGTGCAAGATAAACATCCTACCCACTGTGCTATCATTTTAGCTCCCCACATTACACACATTTTTAAAAAGCATAAAACACAAAGGAAAAGGGATGGAAAGAGAACATAGTAGGTAAGACATTTACCTAACAAGCAGCAGACCTAGGTTTGTTCCCTAGAACCTCATAAGATCCCCTGAGCCTGTCAGAAGTGATCTCTGAGCACAGAACTGGGAGTAATCCCCGAGCAACACAGGGTGGGTAACTCACCAAAAACACAACCTAAAACCTAAAACACACAGGGGGATACTCAATATTTACTCAGCCAGAAAGACACCCCGAACATGGCATGAACTGGCAGGGGAAAGGTATGTGTGTCTATTGTGCTAGTGGACACTTTAGACTATGAGAAATCACAACTACCCGACATTCCAAGCAGATGACGATCTCCCCATGCCTTAGTTTAGATTACTGAGCACCCGTGATCTTTCTGCTCCTCGTGTGGCTTGTTTATGGAAAGAGAATGCCAGGGAGGCCACTGGGAGTGTTCACATATGCCAGAGTGGGTTTTGCATGTCAACCCACGAGCAGGCGTCCTGATGGACATGGGTGACCTATATATCATTAGTGTTCCTCTGTGTTACCTTCGTTCTAGTGACTTGTCAGAGGTGGCTCCAGACCCAGATCTAGACCCTGGCACAGTTGCCCCAAGCCTGGAAGCCCTTGGAAGCCTCTGGGAGCCTGTGGGAATCGGGAATCATCCAATTGCCTCTTGATTTCAGGGTGTGAGCTTTGGGCCTTTGCCACATTCCTGCAATAGAAGTTTCGGGAACACCCCAAACTGGATCTGGGTGACTTGATTAGAATCTCCAGCAGTTATGTATAACTGAGAAAGCTTAAGCTTGATTCATTCACTCACAGGCACAGGAGACTCTGGGTCTTTCTTTACTTCTCTCTCTCTCTCTCTCTCTCTCTCTCTCTCTCTCTCTCTCTCTCTCTCTTTGTTTTTGGGTCTACTTGGCAACACTCGGGTTACTCCTGGCTCTGCACTCAGAAATCACTCCTGCCAGTCTTGGGGGATCATATGGGATGACGGGATTAAAACCACTGTCCAGGGCCGGGCGGTGGCGCTGGAGGTAAGGTGCCTGCCTTGCCTGCGCTAGCCTAGGACGGACCGCGGTTCGATCCCCCGGTGCCCCATATGGTCCCCCAAGAAGCCAGGAGCAACTTCTGAGCGCATAGCCAGGAGGTAACCCTGAGCGTCACAGGGTGTGGCCCAAAAACCAAAAAAAAAAAAAAAAAAAAAAAAAAAAAAAAAAAAAAAAAAAAAGAATAAAACCACTGTCCATCCTGAATTGGCTGCATGCAAGACCAATGCCCACCGCTGTGCTATCACTCTGGTATCACTGGGTCTTTCTGGTCCTGGCTGGTGGCTGGACACTGACTCTTGAGGCTATAAGCCTGGTGGTGACACAGAGACGTATGTCTCGAGAGGAGAGAGAATTTTAAAACCTCCCTGGAATGGTGCTCAGCAAGTAACCTTTTCATAAATAATAAAACCTTGGTCACATCTTTCTACTGCCAAAGCACACATGGGATTTTTGTTGTTGTTTGTTTTTGTAAAAAGAAAAAAGAAAACCAAAACAAAACAAATAAAGCCATGTCAATCTCACCGGACTCTTTTTTTTTTTTGGGGGGGGGGGTCACACCCAGCAGCGTTCAGGAGTTACTCCTGAAATCTATGCCTCAGAAATCGCTCCTGGCAGGCTCGGGGGACCATAATGGGGATGCCGGGGATTCGAACCACCAACCTTCTGCATGCAAGGCAAAACGTCCTCTCTCCATGCTATCTCTCTGGCCCCCTCACCGGGACTCTTGCTTTGATCCTTCCCTACCTTTACATAAAATATTACATATATTATTATATATACTTCTGGCATCATGTATATATGGTGCCAGAGAGATTGTAGAGTGACTTAGGTACCTACCTTGCACATGCCTCCTATTCTGGCAGACTTTCTTTTTCCTTCCTCCCTAAATGTGTTGTTGTTGTTTGGGCCATACCTGCTCCCCTCCCTCCCTCCCTCCCCCTCCCTTCCCTCCCTCCCCTCCCTCCCTCCCTCACCCATCCCTCCCTCCCTCCCCCTTCCTTCTTTCCTTCCTTCCTTCCTACTCCAGGCTCTGTGCTCAGGAATCATTCCTGCAAGGCCTGCTGTACTATGTCTGTGGATTTCTTTTTCTTTTTCTTTTTTTGGTTTTTGGGCCACACCCAGCGGTGCTCAGGGGTTACTCTTGGCTTTCTGCTCAGAAATAGCTCCTGGCAGTCACGGGGGACCATATAGGACACCGGGATTCGAACCACCACCTTTGGTCCTGGATGGGCTGCTTGCAAGGCAAACGCTGCTGTGCTATCTCTCTGGGCCCTGGATTTCTTTTTTTCTTATTGAAAATTGTTTGGGAACCACACCTACGCAGGGGAGCTGGGGGGAAGGAACAGACATGCATCGTTGGGCTCAGACCCAGGGCCTCCTACCTGCAAGGATGAGCTATACTACTGCAGTCACAGCTCAGACTCTCTTACCTTTCTGGAAAGCACAATGCTTCCCTAACCCTTCTGGTCAGTCTACTTGCATTGTTACTCTCATAATTATTTTTGGGGTATTTTTTGGTCACAGTGGCAGGTGCTGGGGGTCTGTTAGGCCCCGCTCAGTGTCACTACTGGTGGTGCTTGGGGACCAGATGGTTCAGGTATCCAACTCAGGGCTTCCATAGGTAAAGCAAGTACTCAGCAATTTCAACCTATCTCACAGCCTCTGCACTTTTATTTCTGAGACTCAAGTCTCTTCCGTGTGCAGCTAAAGTCTGTTATTTCTTTCCACAGTTGTACATCATTGAACCTTCAGCTCAGTGCCTTTCCCCTTCCTTGGGTGCAAAGCTGTTGAAATGAGAGCCAGGTGGGATGGTGCTGGGGGACCCTTTTGATGAAGAACAGGGGTCCCAGGGCCTGTAAGGCATTTGCCTTAGATGCAGAAGAACGGTGGTTCGAATCCTGGCATTCCATATGGTCCCTCGAGCCTGCCAGGAGTGATTTTTTTTTTTTTTGATCATAATGGCTTACATATCTTTCACAGTAGTATTTTAGGTACATATTAACATTGAATCAGGGGAATACCCATCACCAAATTTGTCCTCCCCCCATCCCACTTCCCTTTCTGCAACCCATATACCCCACCATAACCCCCCCCCCCCGGCTGCTAGAGTAGGTGGTCCCCTCTTTGTCTAGCTTACTATTAGTGATCATATATCTGTTTGGTTCTGGTACCCTCCCTTGTTCCCCCCCATTTAAGAGGCGGAGCTAGATAAATCGAGTAATGTGGTTTTGTTTGAAGGAAAGAAAAGCAATAGAGCCAGGAGTGATTTCTGAGTGTAGAACCAGGAGTAACCCCTGGGCGCTGCTGGATGTGACCCCCCCCCCAAAAAAAAAAAGAACTGGGGTCCCTGTGCAGAGTCACCTGAAGAATTCACAGCCTTGGACCAACCATCACAGCAGCTTGGAAAGGTCCTTTATCTGGCAGGAGAAAGGTTGGGGCTGGAGAGATAGCACAGAGGCGTTTGCCTTGCAAGCAGCTGATCCAGGACCTAAGGTAGTCAGTTCGATTCTCGGCAACCCATATGGTCCCCTGTGCCTGCCAGGAGCTATTCCTGAGCAGATAGCCAGGAGTAAACCCTGAGCACTGCTGGGTGTGGCCCAACCCCCCCCCCCAAAAAAAAGAGAGGTGCCTGGGGTAGGGTGAATTCAGCCATCAAGCCAGCAGTGCCCAGGAGGGCCAGAGAGGAAGCAGAAAGGCACCCCATTTCTGTTTCTAGATTAGAAACATTCAATGTATTGTAACTTAAATCAATGCATCCAGGGCACTTAGATTGCATTTCATCTAGACATTGCCCCAGGCTGGGGTGCAGCTTCTTCCTTCTGGACCCCACTTTCACCCCAATGTAAGCTGTCTGTAAACTCTGCCTTGTGCATTTGTGTGGCCTTAATTAATCTAGGCTGAATGACCTGGATTTACTGGCCCCCTCTCAATAGTTCCTCGATCCCACCCCACCATCCCTCCCCAGGCTGTTTGGAGTGTGTGGGGGCCCACTGCAGAATAAAGTTGAGGTTGGATGGTTTCATTGTTCCTTGGAAACCCCCACTGCATCCTCCCCAAAAGCAGGACAGATCTGACTGTGGGCAAGCTGAGGAGGGGGGCATGTGCTTGCACCCTGCAGGAGGCAAGAGGAGAGAAAGAGAGAGAGAGAGAGAGAGAGAGAGAGAGAGAGAGAGGAGAGAGAGAGAGAGAGAGAGAGACAGAGAGCGAGAGGGAGAGAGAGAGAGAGGGAGAGAGAGAGAGAGGAGGGGTTGAGAGAAAGCGGGAGAAAGGGAGAAGAGGGAGGAGAGAAAGAAGGGGACAGAGGAGAGACAGAGAGAAGAGGTGGGAGAGAGAAAGAGAGAGAAGAGGGGTGAGAGAGAATAAAAGAAGAGAGGGGAGAGAGGAAAGAGACAGAGAGAAGAGGGGGGAGAGAGAAAGAGAGAGGAAAGAGAAGAGGGGGAGACAAAGAGAGAGGAGAGACTGGAGGGGAGAGAGAGAAGAGGGGAGAGAGAGAGAGGGAGAGAGACGAGGGAGAGAGGAAAAAAGAGAGAAGAGGGGGGAGAGAGGAGGGAGAAGGGAGAGAGGCTATGTGCTAGCACCGCAGGAGGTGTGTGTGTGTGTGTGTGTGTGTGAGAGAGAGAGAGAGAGAGAGAGAGAGAGAGAGAGAGAGAGAGAGAGAGAGAGAAAGAGAGAAAATAGGGGAGAGAAAGAAGGGGCGAGAGAGAGGAGAGACAGAGAAAAGAGGGGGAAGAGAGAGCGAGAAAGAGGTTCCCCAAGGCTGCCCCTCATCCTCATTAGCATGAAGGGGGAGGGTGGGGTGGGGACGGCTGGGGGAGGGGGAGGGAAGGGAGAGGGGGGTGCGGGAGCCCCGAGAGCCGCGTCCGCGTCGCGATGGCCAGAATGACAGCTCGGCCGTGGACGTTGTGGCTGCTGTGGCTGCTGGCGGGCTCCGCTCCCGAAAGCAAAGGTGAGCGGGATCGGGGGGGGGGGTACACGCCCCCTGTGGGTGCAGGGGGGTCGGGGTCGGGGTCTACCGTCCCCCGCAAGGCAGGGGTCGCTGCCAGGGTGTGCGGTGGGAGCCCCGGGCTCAGAAAACTTGGCCTGCAAGTCGTTGGCAGCGGAGGGAACCGTGTCCAAAGGGGCTCCCCAATCACCCCCCGGAGTCTGGGGGTGCAGGGACAGGATCCCCCAGCTGGAAACCTCTCCCCAAATCACAGTCCCTTGCAGCCCCAGTGACTAGCCTGGAGGGTATCAGTCTCTCGATGGCCTGCAGGGAAAGACAGTTTAGGTCCCAGGTGCTTGGGGGTGCAGTGGGGTGCTGGCAGGAGGACCCCCGGGAACTTTGCAGGCTGGGCTATCTCTGGGAAAAAAGCAAAATAAAAAAAGCAACTTCCGCACCTCGAAGGGCAGGGCAATTGACTCTGGGTTATTTTTCCACATGGACATCGAATGACTTCAGTGGCATTTCACCCAAATATCAGGCGATCTTTCCCATGACAACAGATGGTGCTATCTATGGGGAAGCAGTTGTGAGGTCAAACAGTTGACAGCCAGGACTTGGAAGGCCACCAGGATTTTATTCAGCTGTGTAGGATTGGGGGGGTGGTGGTGGACAGCTTGGAGCATGGTCAGAAACCATCTCTTTTTTGGAGGGTTTGGAAAAAATATTTCAGCTCTAACCGGCTGTCACTGCTGGGTGCAGTAAACTGATGAGGGAGGATTGTTCTAACTTGGCAAAGAGGTGTTGCAGGAGTTGGTTGTAAACCGGACAAGCAAGCAGTCCTTCCTTGCAAGAGGGAGCAATGCCCCCCAGTGGCCCTGGAAACTGGGGAAAAGAGGAAAAATATAAAGACATGCTGATGGTGGACTTTGGGAGCTGGGGAGAAAAAAGGAGGCGACATTGAAATGGTATCACAGGACAGGGCAAGCTGCTGGGGTTTGCCATCAGGCTTGATGAAGTTTGCTGAGCAGAAACTTTTCCTACCTTTTAGGAACTTTTCCTTCAAGTAGGGGGAAATGTATGCTTTTATACTTGAGTCTTAAGGGTGTGTGTGTGTCTCTGCCTCCCAGCAGTGCTTGGAAAAATCTTTTTTGAACTGTAGTTGGCTCCTAAGAAGCCACATAAAAATCCACTCACTCCCCAGCCCTGGATTTTGCAGCGACCGAGCTGACAGTGCAAACACGGATGGGAAAACCAAATAGTTGTGTTGTTAGGGGCGCTGGCACCCTGGGGAGAACCTGTAACCCGAGCTTCCCCCAAATCACCCCACCCCACCCCACCAAGCGTCCTGCCCCCCCCCCAACACCCCAGGCTCTGGGTACTTTCTCAACAAAACTGTAAACAGCCTAAAGGCGGATGTTTAGATGCATGCCTATATATTAAAGACAGGACAAAAAAAATAAAGGGTTTGTTATTTAACCCCCCCCCTTAGTCAGAGAGGTTTAGTCCCCAAAACAAATAGGCCGCAGGGGAGGGGTAGGGGCTTAAAAGCTTTGGATTTGAGAAAGGAGCTTGCACAAAACGGGCGCCCAGTTTGTGCAAAAAAAATCTCCACTTATTGGGCCTCATTTTTAGAGGATAAGACCCCCAGCTCCATCCTTTTTTAGGGGGGGGCCACAAGCATGCACACCCCCCCTGGCATGCACACCCCCTTGCACAGAAGTGGCAGACGGCCCCTCCCCGTCCATTCTCCCGCTTGCAAATTGAACCCCCCACACCCCCATGGTACTCCTCAGCAGGTGCTTGCACCCCGAACCCCTTTCCTCCAGCTCCCCAGAACCCCTTCCAGGCCCGCTGGGATTTCCCTCCTTAATGCAGCTTCTCCTCTCTCTTCCCTATTTTTTTTGTTATTTTTTTTCCTCCAGCCTCGCCCCCCAACAACCAGAAACCCGACTCAGGCGGCGCCCCGAGCCCGCAGGCGGTCCCCGAAGCCGCGACCCGCGCCTGGCCGGGGAAGTCTCAGCCGTCCGCGGAGAACAGGGCGGGCTTCCGAGAGAACGCGCGCGCGCCCGCCGCCCCGCCGAGCCCGAGCCCGCGCCTCGCGCATGCGGAGAACCGTCCTTCGGCGCGCCGCGGGGCCGCGCAGGAGGAAGCCCCGCGACGTGCGCGCCCACGCCTCTTACCCTTCCCCGCCGCCAGGCCGCGCGTGCGCGTCCCCGAGACTCGCGCCGGCCCCGCCCACCCTAATCGGCCGCGCGCCGGGCCCGGGGTCGCGCAGGCGCAGAAGCCGCCGCCGCCGGGACTTGACTCCGAGCCCTGCGCACGCGCCTGCAGCGCGGCCCCGGAGGCGCGCGAGTCCTGGTGCGCGAGCGAGTTCGCGCTGAACGGGATCGTGCAGGACGTGGACGTGCTGGCCCCGGGGATCCGCCTGGCGACGCTGCTCGTGGCCCGCGACGGGCTGTACCGCATGGGCCGCCTGCACTTTACGCCCGACGGCTTTCTCTTCCGCGTGCACCTGCTGGCCCTCCACCCCGCCGGCTGCCACAAACCGTGCCCGGAATTGAAACCCGGTATTGCACCCTAGATACACGGACCCGCTTGTGTTTCTGTGTGTGTGTGCTTCGGGCCGCTCTTTGGTTTTTGGGTCACACCCGGTGTTCAGGGGTTCCTCCTGGCAGGCTCGGGGGACCGACCTATGGGATGCCGGGATTCGAACCCCAGTCCTTCTGCATGCAAGGCAAATGCCCTACCTCTATGCTATCTTTCGGGTCCTCTTTTTAAGTCGGATGCCTCATCCCCATCCCTATTGGTACCCAATTATTTTTTAAAGTGGGGTGTGTGGAAATAGGGTAGACAGGGAATTGCAAGTGTTTGGAGGAATGGAACTCGGGTTTAAGTTAGCCAGCACTGCCCCCCCCCCCATTCCACCTGCGCCCCTAGTTCAAAATGCAAAGACTTAGATTGAGCGCCAAACTTAGGCAGAATGACTATTTTCACCTGTTGCTTATAAATTGCAGATCTGGGCTGCCAGATCAAGAGACTCAGGAGGAGACTTTTTTTTTTATTTGGTTTTTGGGTCACACCTGGTGATGCTCAGGGGTTACTTCTGGGCTATGCGCTCAGAAATCGCCCCTGGCTTGGGGGCCCATGTGGGACACCGGGGGATCGAATCACCGTCTGTCCTAGGCTAGCGCGTGCAAGGCAGACACCCTACCACTTGCACCACTCTGGCCCCAGGCGAAGACTTTTCTGAAAGGCTGAACTTTTTTGATAGTTTCCAGGTACCTAGGAGAAGACACTATTGATTGGTATTTCTGATTTTCCCCAGGCAGCAGGTATATTGTAATGGGCCACATCTACCATAAGAGAAGGCAGCTCCCTGCATCCCTGTACCAGGTCCTGCGAGGGCGCCTCCGGCCTGGAGACGGACTGCTGAGAAGCAGCAGCAGCTACGTGAAAAGATTTAATCGCCAAAGACACCGGCAAGTTCAAGGTGCCATCCATGCCGCCTGCCTTGGAGCCTGACCTCCCAGGCCGTGTGTCTGGGCCTTAAGAGACTGGGAATTCAGGGAAATGGAACAGGCCTATGATCATATATATCCTGGGATCTTCCTGTCAGGACAAGGCACTGAGCCCTTTAGGAACTGATTGTCCAGTTCCAATTCTGACCTCGAACTCGTCACGTTTATTTGTCTTACATGCATGCTCTTTACATAGGAGACAGTTCTGCTTCTGCCATTACTCACTCACACAGCTCAAGCTAGGGGACCTGTCCAGTTAACAGATCACGGGCTTCATGTTGCTCTTTTTCTTTTTTTTTCTTTTTTATTATTTTAATTTAAATACATTCTCCAGTAGAAATAGTTCACAAAAAGAAAACATTTCCTTGATTTGAAATATACAACTTTGAATCGTTTTATAGCAAGTATCAAACCAAATTTTATCCTCAAAGCATCACATTTTAAACTCTGTACAAACAGTAAGCGCACTAGTCAAAGACATCGTTGAAATGTCATTTAGATCCCTCGCTTAGGGGTCAGAACCCAAGACAAGTACATGGAAAGCGTACTAAAAGGCTTAATTCAAGTGAAATAGTACTCAGACAAGTGTTCTGGATGTACCAAAAATGTAAGCTTGAGTTCATGTTCATACTTCCCCATCCAAGAAACTTACGCTCTATGTCAAACTGAAAGATCTCCCAGTGCTTAAATATATTCTGGGCATATCTGATGTCATTTTTCTATTAAGACCAAGTATTGTGTTTATGTTTGTAAAGCAGTAAATCTTGCCTTGAAATCGGATCTCGGATGCACCTGGTTCTTTGAGTCTCAAAGGCATTCTCAAACTCTCTGCCAAACCTCAGCCAATGTTTGCATGGATCTGAATTGTTTCAGGCTTTCCAATAAGGTGCGAAACAGATTTAACCACTTACTGACTGTAATTTTGATTTTTCTGCTTGAGTCCACCAAGACATCAATACTTTTTTTTTTTTAAACAATGACCATATTAATTTGAAGCAGTGCGAATAGCTCTTAATAACCCTTACCTAGGTTGAAGATTATGGATTAAAAAAAAAGTCAAATTGCATCTAAGGAAAAACCAAAACAACCCAGCCTGGAGTGAGGCTCATGGCTCTGGCTGGCTGGAGGAGAGGCTCCACATGCGGAAGCCAGGAAGTTGGTAGCTGGAGCCCTGGATTTGGTTCTGACACAGTGTGATCCCTTAAGCACTGTTGGTGGAACCCCTGAGCACTCTCTGAGTGATTAAGAAATGAAAAATTCAAATAGCCTATTTGGTTTCAGAAGAAATGTGCTGAGGGAGTTGCATGATGTCTGTGATTGGCCATGCAGGTCTTCAGAGGTTTAGAGGCAAATTGTCCCCAAACCCCACTCTTCATCTCTCCACTGCTGGCAGTATACAGGGCAGTGGGTTCAAATAGCAGAAAACTTAGTTGCTTTTTCTCAGGAGTTACGACCAACTATTGGGAAAGGGTACAAAATAAAGAGCTTCTGGTAGAATTTTTTCTTTTTGGGGGTGCAGAAGGGCAAAACTCTCAAGGGGTACTTTTGTTTTTCTTTTTTTTTGTCTAGCTTTACCACTCGATAAAGCTTTCTTTCTTTTTTTTTTTTTTTTGGTTTTTGGGCCACACCCTGCGACGCTCAGGGGTTACTCCTGGCTATGCGCTCAGAAGTTGCTCCTGGCTTCTTGGGGGACCATATGGGACGCCGGGGGATCGAACCGCGGTCCGTCCTAGGCTAGCGCAGGCGAGGCAGGCACCTTACCTCCAGCGCCACCGCCCGGCCCCTCGATAAAGCTTTCTTTATCGAGTGATAAAGCTCTCCAAAAATTAGCTGTGTGCTAACGCATAGAGCTTCTACTTTTGTTTTTCTTAGTTAAAAAAAAAATTTTTTTTAGTCACATCTAGCTATGCTCAGGGGTTACTTACTCCTAGCTTTGCACTCAGAAATCATTCCTGGACCAAAAAAAAAGAACCTTGGGGCTGGAGAGATAGCACAGCGATAAGGCATTTGCTTGCAAACAGCCAATCCAGGACGGATGGTGGTTTAAATCCCAGCATCCCATACGGTCTCCAGGAGCGATTTCTGAGTGCAGAACCAGGAGTAACTCCTAAGCGCCGTTAGGTATGACCCCCCCTCCCAAAAATAAACCAAATCACTCCTGGAGGTGGTCAGGGGAACATTATGAGATTCTAGGAATGGAACCCAAGTTGGCCAGGCATGGCAAATGCTGTACTATGTCTCTGGCCCCCAAACAGTAATACTGGAAGGGGAAATGTCATGTGGTGGTGCCAGGTTTGGATCTGGAACCTGCTGCCTGTGCTAGTCCTTTAAGCTACCCTGCTCCTGTGTTAGAGGTTGTTTGCTGGCCTTGGAGCCATACCTGGCAGTGCTCAGGGCTTCCTCCTGAGTAAGGAATCTGTAAGTAAGGCTCTGCAGTCTGGAATCACTCCTGGAGGTGCTCTGGGGACCATATGGAATTTCAGGGATAGAACCAGGGTTGGCTGTTTGCAAGGCAAATGCACCCTGTCTGCTGTACTATTGCTCTAGCCAGCATGCATTAGTTATAAGAGAAAGATGAACTCAAATATCAGATATCAAAACAGATTCTTCTGCCTTCTCCAGGAATTAAATCCAGGGCCTTACCCATACAAGGCACTGTTCTTAACACTCAGGTGTCTCCAACTAAGGAGTAATTTTAATTAAAAAAATTTTTTTTGAGTTTTGGGGTCACACCAGGTGGTGCTCAGGGGTAACTCCTGGCGCTGTGCTCAAGGATCATTCCGGACAGGCTCAAGGGACCAGGATGCTAGGGATTGAACCTGGTTTTGCCAGGTGCAAGTCAAGCATCCTAAACTCTCTCTCCAGTCCCAGAAGTCTTTTGTTTGTTTTTTGGGTTACACCTGGCAGCCTTCAGGGGTTACTCCTGGCAGGCATGAGGGACCATATGGGATGCCGGATTCGAATCACAGTCCGTCTGGGATTGGCTGTGTGCAAGGCAAATGCCCTACCTCTGTGCTATTTCTCTGGCCCCAGAGTCCTTTTTAAATTGTAGAAAGTAAAGTATTGGGCTGGTTTATTGTTGGAGCAGAAAGAAGAGTTATAAACAATTTTGGCAAATGAGAAAGAAATCATTTGCACATAAACCTGAGGATTTCAAGTTCAATTTGATTTGAGAATACTGGTCTGAGAACTTATGGAGACACGCCCATCCAACAGACCCCATGGTCTGTGATTCCTGAGATCACATTTACTATGTACATCTTGGCAAACAAAAGCAACCAGTTTTTAAAAATACCTTCTTGATAAAATTAAGACCATGTTTGCAGTGAAAAGTGAGACTAAGCAAAGGTAGAAGGGAGATGGACCCAGAGGCAGAGCAGACTGATAATGCCAGGGTGGCAACAACAAAGGTCAGAAATCTACGTTTCAGGGGGCCGGAGAGATAGCATGGAGGTAAGGCATTTGCCTTGCATGCAGAAGGTCATTGGTTTGAATCCCGGCCTCCCATATGGTCCCCGAGCCTGCCAGGAGCGATTTCTGAGCATGGAGCCAGGAGTAACCCCTGAGCACTGCTGGGTGTGACCCAAAACCAAAAAAAAAAAAAAAAATCTACGTTTTAGGGACCGGAGTGGTGGCACAAGTGGTAGGGCATTTGCTTTGCACGCGGCCGGTCCAGGAAGGGTGGTGGTTTGGATCCCAGCATCCCATATAGTTCCCTGAGCCTGCCAAGTGTGACCCAAAAACAAAAGGAAAAAAAAAAAAAGAAAGCAAGTCTACATTTCAGGGGCCATAGTACAGCAATAGGGCTTTTGCTTTGCACACAAGCACCCTGGGACCCCGATACCTAGGACCCCTACAGTCTCTTAAGCACCAGCAGGAGGAATTACTGAGCTCTGAGTCAGGAGTAAGCCCTGGTATTGCCAGATGTGGCCCCAAAACAGTAAGCAAAATCTACACTCCAATATTCACTCAGTTCCTTGTATATTCTTTTATTTTTTTGCTTTGGGCCACACCCGGTGATGCTCAGGGGTTACTCCTGGCTCTGTACACAGAAATCACTCCTGGTGGTGTTTGGAAGACCATCTGAGTCAGCCATATGCAATGAAAACTCCCTAACCACTGTACTATCTCTCCAGCCCATTTATAGGATTAAAAAAAATACTTTCTTTTGCTTTTTTTTTGGGGGGGGGGGGAGGGACACACACCTGGTAGTGTCTGGGGACTCTATGTTAGGATTCAAACTCAGGCCTCCTACATGCAAAGCAAGCATTAGAACATTGATTTGCCCTCCAGTCCACACTCTCTGACTTTATGGGAAACTTTAATTTAGTAAATTAATAGCAATTCATACTCCTTTCCCTACACTCTTTTTTTTCTCAGTGCCTAGCTCCTAAGACTGAAGGACTATGTGCACACGAAATGGATATTTATTATTTAATAATGTAGTTGCCTCCAAGAGTTATCTCAATGTAGCTCAATAGTAGAATGTATGTTTGAGGCCCTGGGAATTCTCTTTCTCACATCTCTGTTTCAAATAGAATTCAAAGAGAAAATATTTTGGGTGGTTAACTAGGCTTTTCCGGTATTTTAATATCTTTTGGCAACTGTCTGTTTCTTTTTCTCTTGAAAGATTTTGTTTTTTCAGTGCCAGGGATCAAGCCCAGGGCCTCAAACAGGCAAAGTGAGAGCTCTACTACAGAGCGACACCACCAACTTTTCAGATGTTGATCAAACACACATCAACACAGCCACCAAGAACCAACCCGATGCCTGCAGCACCCACCAAATCGTAAAAGGCCTTTATGATGTAAAAATCCAGCAACTGGGGCCCGGAGAGATAGCACAGCGGTGCTAGCCTTGCAAGCAGTCGATCCAGGACCTAAGGTGGTTGGTTTGAATCCCGGTGTCCCATATGGTCCCCCCGTGCCTGCCAGGAGCTATTTCTGAGCAGACAGCCAGGAGTAACCTCTGAGCACCGCCGGGTGTGGCCCAAAAAAAAAAAAAAAAATCCAGCAACTGCTTCAATTGAATTTGGTCCAAGTTGGTCAAGTAGCATGTGATGATCTAAGTTTTTTATTCCCCTTTGTGCTGCCTATAGCATGTTTTTCTCGGTATTACCTAGAAATACCCCAGACGATTTCAATACTTATTATAGAAAGATCCAGTATTTACTGAAAGTATTCCCAGCTGGCTCATGGTTCTCCAAGTACCTCAAGGACTTTGCCCATGAGATACCCCCCTTTCATTTGAAGGACCAGAAATCTGAAACTGGGTGATAACAGCTGAAGTTACAAAATGGATGCTACAGTGGTACTGAGCATGTGTTGCTGAGTCCCTTTACATACAGAGATCAAAAAGGCCACCTGTCTGACTCTTTAATATCAGAAACACAAAGATGCTGAGAGTTTGCCTAATAGAAAGGAACAGAAATAAGGAAAGAACTTTTATTTGCAGATTCTAGAAGGTAAATTACAAACAACAGCAAATCTCAGTGTCTTTAAATAACATTCAAGACCATTTGCAATATAAAAAAGTAATTGTTTACTTTTAAAAATAGCTCTCTGAAAATTCACAATTTTTAAAAACCTACTGCAGGACATCAACTAAAATACAAATCCCACAGAATTTGGATAGGAGGAAAAGGCTTACCGATATGAAAATACTTTTTTATGAAATGGTTTCCAAGGATGTGAACTTGGCAGATGCAGGTAACAAGCTTTGAAAATATTTTTAAGCCAAGGACAACTATTGCTGCAAATTAAGTAAGATTTACAAGCCCAAAGACTAGTAGAATAATCCTTATGGTATCACAAATGTGCCTCCTAATATCTGGACTACTAATGGCAAAATTACTGTCACAATGTACCTCTTAAGGAACCGCAGAAATAGAATATTCATCAAAGAGCAGGTTCTGGAAAGATTTTCAAACGATGGTTTGAAAGAATGTATTGAAAGGTTGTTTCTGAAATACTAAAGCTCTGTAGCTGGTAAAATTAGAAATGCGTTTGTCTCTTATCTGCTGACAAGAGATCGCAAAAAGCATTGTAATATTAAACACATGGAATCAATATCTTTCCGATCTGAGGATTTCCATAAAATTTACTTTTGGTACAATTTGACAATGTCAACAGCTACAGAAAATAGATCCACCAACCCATCACTGTTTCATTACAAACTGCACCAAATCCAATGTCAAAAACATTATTTTTTCTAGGATGAAATGTCCTATTACGTACAAAAAGAATTGCGTAGAATTTGTCACAATCTGTTAAAAACACAGCAATCTATTGCCTACAGTAAGAAAAGTTGCTGCAACAAGTTGTAAATGAGTAAGCCCAGCGCACCTCTATCTCTACAGAAATACTGTGGCGTGAGGAGATGTGATCTTGATTCATTGGAATATCCAATTCTTGGATGAGTACAGAGCATTAGCAGGGATTTTTTTTTAAGAGGACAGAATAACCTATTTTGGACTACTTCCATCTTAGTATTTATTTTAAAGTGTTTCCATACTGAGCTATCAGTTTTATAGTACTTGTTAAGCAGAGATTGAGGTGCCATTTTTAAGTACAAAAAGGAAAGGGCCTTCAGTAGGTAGAATCAAACCAGAGTATCCTGCATGCCTGAGCTGGAATAAGGAAGAATTGGGAGCTGGAATGGTGATCTTTTTAGGAAACTAAGGTTTGGGAAAGGTTTTGCATAGCAGGGTGATAGTAGACAGAAGGAAACATAATTTTTTAAAAAGCAGTAATTAGATTAATTCCAGAACTCGGTGGCACAAAGCTAACAGGAATTAGTGCAAAAAATCTAATAAAAAAGTTTTGCAAAACTGCAAAAACCAATTATGGCAGATCTTATAGAAGCTATTATTACAATTCAGTGACATGTGTGAGGTTAGAATGCCGAAGGGAAAAACATGCAAAACATATCTCCACCATTTGCATTTTCCCCTTCTGCTGCTTACACATTTAAAAAAAAATGTGTGTGTGTGTGCGGAACCCCAAACAACTCCACAAATACATGGAAAAACATACACATAAAGGATAAAGTCATCTTAAAAAAAATGCCCTTCATGAGATAAACTGTCTGTAACTGATCATATGCCTCCAATCAGACACCGAGCAGATGAACGAAACGCCTTACTGCATTTCCTATTTTGATTAGTGGAATCAATCGACATGACAGGATTAGCACCCCTGCAGACATGATGACAATAGTTAGGAATCATAAAAACAAAGGGCCAACAAGCATCCTGGAAAAACCCAGGTACAATAAAAGTTCTTCTTCCTTCCATTTACCTGGCAGCCCTCCCTTGCCCCGCAAAGGCTTACAGATAATCATTAGCGCATTCACAGACACCATCTGTGGGAGAAAGAGGATCTCCATTTATTTCGTTTCATATACATCCATAGTTGAATTTTATTTTTAATACAAAAAGAAAAAAAATTAGAATCTGACAAATGTTTACAAACAAGATACCTTCAAATAGATTTTCCTCATTTGAGCCTGGTGCAGAGTAAGTGACAAACTGGACTATTCTAGACAAGGCAGCGGAGTCGAGTCCAGGACCGGCAGAGCCCAACCATTATCCAAGCGTTAATTTTGATCTACCGTGAACAACAAGCTCATTGTTGATTCCCAGTTTGTGTGTGTGTGTGTGTGTGCGCGCGCGTGCGCATGTATGTGTGCACATGTGTACATAGCAGCTCCTTTCATAGAAAGAAAAGACACCGAGAGGTGGTCTTGTACTTTTACCTACAGGAATCATGATAAGATACAGAATGGATTACGTGGAACCGGGGCTGGATTTTATAAGAAAAAATAATTAGCTGACAAATGAGGGCAGCGATAAAAAAGCGTCTTTGTTTTTGTTTGTTTTGCAACAATAAATAAATACAGTCAAAAGTTTCCGGTGAGACTCTAACCAGCTTCTTCACTGAAGAGCAGATGTGGCATTTCCATGGAGTTACACTTGACCCCATATTATCTTTTTTTCTTGCATTCTTTTTTTTTTTTTCAGTAACAAAGTTTCCCCCGCTTCTGCCACAATAGTAAAACCATTTGATCTTGACAAGATAATGGTATCGTTGACTTTGCTTTTTCCCTTGTCCGCTGGACAAAATTGGCCAAAATATAACTGAGCTGTCATGACCAGTAACAAAGCAGTTCAGGTCAGTCTGTCAGGATTACCTGACTGAAAACATCTGGCTCCTTAATTTAAAATAGTTCAGACAACCAGATTCTTGCCGTGTTTTTATGTTAGATTAACACGCTGAACTTTAAGAAGCTGTAGATTGCAGTTTGTTGTTATGAGACCTACAGAATACAGAAAAAAGGGAACAATTAAGCACCCCTCACTTCTGACAAGGAGGACACCAGGAGACGACGCGAAGGCGGATCTGTCTGTGGGAAGTTCTGTGTTCCCCCTTGGCAGGCAAGCAGAGAACAAGTGAGAAAACTCTTACCTCAGATAGTAAAGCCTTACTGTACAGTCAACAGAGTTGACAGAAAAAAAGCTATTTCTATATTCCTAGGTAGAAGAAAATATTTGTCAAAGGGATGGAGGCATGTATGGCAGTATGTTCCCAGAGAGGGAAAAGGAAGGCCATATGGGAGGGAGCTCGCCCTGAGAGTGGGCCTGCGCTTAGAGATAGTGTGATATGGGGAATAAGAAAGAAAAGCAAAGTTAAAGAAGAAACAGGACTATTAAAATCACGTTTTTCTCTTAAAAAATTCAGAAGTCTCCTTTCTAGTTTCACAGTTTTATTCACAACTTTTGCTAGTAAACCCAAATTACCACACATTTATTGGGACTAAGTCAAAGTACTTTCTATTTAAGTGTCTCATATATATATATTATAATAATAATAAAAATATATACAGTATTCCAGGAGTTTACATTATTAACATGGCTGCTAGGATAAAATGTTTTACTGTGCACCTTTTTAACATAAAAAATAGTATTAATCTGAACTTTGGGCAGGGGGACACGGACAATTTTGAGTTAGGCAATCACGTGGTACAGTGATCCCCAACATCCAGTTCTGATTCCAGTTAAAAATTCACACTAAAGATATCACAATCTGTAAGAAAAGAAAGAACATGGATGGTGTAAATGATGAGCTGTCATGAAAAGAATGTGCAAACAAAGCTTAAGATCATAAATTATGAATGGGGAACTATGGCCAAGGAAAACACTGGAGATTCGTAAACAAAGTTCTAACAACCGGCTACCCGTATGTTTCTTTGTATTTGAAATTCTCTAATCTTTCTTCACACTTAACGTTGTCTCAGCAGAACTGGGCAAACCTAGCTGCCTTGTGAACTCAAATATACTAAAAAGGTACGTCAGGCTGGCAAGTGGCAAGTTCTCAAGGGCCTGAGCAAACGTGCCACCAGGCTCACTCTCTGTCTGCTCTTCCGCAGAGCCTGAGCCCTCCCTCATAGCCAACTCTCGCCTCTGAAAACGGAGCCCTAGATTCCACCATATGCTTCAGGATAAAGCATGAAATAAAGCTTAAAGCCTTTCCAAAAAACAAAACGTTTCTGTGGGGAGGTCCCACGTGCTCATGGGCCCCAACTCACAGTGTCCAAGTGTCTAATGAAAGCCTGGTCAAAACAAGCAAACAGACAGTAACACTATTTTGCTTGGATTGAAAGGTCCTGGTTTTGATCCCAGGAGTGATAAAACAATAGAGAAATTTAATGAGGGAAAAGGCCAAATGCACACACATTATTATAGTGGTACGCATTCTCCTACCTCCGATGCAAGTCCAGCTGCCCTAGGTTCAAGTAATAAAACTTTCAGTTCTTTAGTAGTTAGATCCTTTTATTTATTTATTTATCTATTTATCTATTTATTTATTTATTTATTTATTTATTTATTTATTTATTTATTTATTTATTGGTTTTTGGGCCACACCCGGCAGTGCTCAGGGGTTACTCCTGGCTGTCTGCTCAGAAATAGCTCCTGGCAGGCACAGAGGACCATATGGGACACCGGGATTCGAACCAATCACCTTTGGTCCTGGATCGGCTGCTTGCAAGGCAAACACTGCTGTGCTATCTCTCCGGGCCCTAGTTAGATCCATTTAGTTCCTGTTTTGGGGGACACACCTGGTAGTGTTCAGGGGTTACTCCTGGCAGATTTGTGAGACCATAGAGGGTGCTGGAGATGAAATCTAGGGTGGCCACATGCAAGTCAAGTGCTTTACCCATTTAACTATCTCTCCAGCCAGATATTTGGAAATGTTGGTGATGTCTATGTGGGTAGATCTTTTCTCACTTGTCCAACTTTTATTTATTTTTGGTTTTTGGCTCACACCCAGCAGCGCTCAGGAGTTACTCTTGGCTCTATGCTCAGAAATTGCTCCTGGCAGGCACGGGGGACCATATGGGATGCTGGGATTCGAACCACTGTCCTTCTTCATGCAAGGCCTTACCTCCATGCTATCTCTCCGGCCCCTGACTTTTATTTTTTAAATAAAAAAGAGTGCCCAGGACTTACTCATTGCTGGTTCGGATTGGGGGCCATAAGGAATGCCAAATATTGAATCTTCATCAGCCACATGCAAGGCCCGACCTACTGTGCTATCTCTCTAGCCCAGTGGTGGGCAACCTTTTTTTTCAACTGAGCCAAATCTCGCCAAAACCATGACTGAAATTTATTTTGAGAGCCACATAGGGCGCGCACTGACAGAGGCTAAGAGCAGAGTCCTGACTCCTGGAGCGGCCAACCAGCACACAGAAGAGCCGCATTAAAAAGTGTAAAGAAAAACAAAAAAAACAAAAAAAAACCCTGGGCCTGGAGAGATAGCACAGCGGCGTTTGCCTTGCAAGCAGTCGATCCAGGACCAAAGGTGATTGGTTCAAATCCCGGTGTCCCACATGGTCCCCTGTGTCTGCCAGGAGCTATTTCTGAGCAGACAGCCAGGAGTAACCCCTGAGCACCGCCGGGTGTGACCCCCCCCAAAAAAAAAACAAAAACAAAACAAACAAAAAAGTGTAAAGAGGGGCCGGAGAGATAGCATGGAGGTAAGGCGTTTGCCTTTCATGCAGAAGGTCATTGGTTCGAATCCTGGCATCCCATATGGTCCCCCATGCCGGCCAGGAGTGTATTCTGAGTGTGGAGCCAGGAATGACCCCTGAGCGCTGCCAAGTGTGACCCAAAAACCAACAACAACAACAACAACAAAAAAGTGTAAAGAGCCGCATGTGGCTTATGAGCCACAACTTGCCGACCACTGCTCTAGCCCATGTTGTTTATTAACTTTGTCACTGCAATACTATTTTCTTCTTCCTTGTAATAATTTCCAGAGAATTATAAAATATACTATTCCCCTAGCTTTATCTTTATGAAACTAAAACTAGAACCAAGGGCTCAAACATGAGAGGCAAGTGCTCTACTGAAGAATACCCCATACTATCTCTCTAAAACTTAGTCTCTTTTTGTTGTTTTTGTTTTTGGGCTGGTGGTGACGCTCAGGGGCTAGTCTTGGCTATGTTCTCAGAAACTGCCCCTGGCTTGGAGGAACATATGGGACGCCAGGGGATCGAACCTAGAACCTTGGTCCGTCCTAGGTTAGGCGCCTGCAAGGCAAATTGCGCCACTGCTCCAGCCCCATAAAACCCAGTTATTTTTTACATGTTATACACAATATCTGACACACAGCAGGGCATCAATAATCATTTGTTGAGTGAATGCTTTGTTTTTTTTTTTTTTTTTTTTGTTTTTTTGGGCCACACCGGGCATTGCTCAGGGGTTACTCCTGGCTGTGTGCTCAGAAATAGCTCCTGGCAGGCACGGGGGACCATATGGGACACCGGGATTTGAACCAACCACCTTTGGTCCTGGATCGGCTGCTTGCAAGGCAAACACTGCTGTGCTATCTCTCTGGGCCCAAATGCTTTGTTTTATAGATTTGTAACTCTCATCAATTCTGGAAAAATTTCTGTTAATCTTATGATAATTTCCTGTTTCCTCTTGTTTGTTCTTTATGGAATTTCCAGTATGTGAATACTGAGTATTGTTTTTCCTATTTTTAATTTCCCTGTCTTTTCGAGGGTGTGGATTACCCAGCAATACTAAGATGTAACACTAGGCTAGGTGCTTGAAGGACTGTGTGGTCCTGGGATCAGACCAGAGTTCATGGAATGCAAGACAAGTACCTTAACCCCTGTGCTATCTCTCTGGCCATCATTGTGTTTTGTACGTTAGGGAAGTTCCTTGATTTTAGTTGTTTACAACTGATTTAAATTCCAGTTTACGCCTTTTATAACTGTTTTAATTATGTTATTTCTAATTATGTTCTAATTATCCTAATACCATATTCATCTCTTCTAAGTAGCTTTTAGAGGAAGATTTCTTAGAGCAAAACCAAAGTAAGGCATGTATTCTTTTTCTTTTTTTTCAATCACGCCCAATGGTATACAGAGCTTACTCCTGATTCTATGCTCAGGGAGGGCTCAGGGACCATATGCAGCATCAGGGATTAAAGTGGGGCTGGTTGTGTGTAAGGCAAGTGCCTTAAGTCTGGGATACCACTTCTATGGCATGTTTAATTTTTATCTATTTTTTATTTTTGGCAATACTGGCCAATGCTCAGAGCTTACTCCTGGCTCTGCACTTTGAAACTAGGGGGACCATATGAGATGCTGGGGATCAAACCTGAGTTGGTTGTGCGCAAGGTAAACATCATTCCCACTGTACTATCTCTCAGGCCCCAGAGTGGGTTTTTTGTTTGTTTGTTTTTGGTTTTGGTTTTTTGTTTTTGGGCCACACCTGGCGATGCTCAGGGGTTACTCCTGGCTGTCTGCTCAGAAATAGCTCCTGGCAGGCACGGGGACCATATGGGACACCGGGATTCGAACCAACCACCTTTGGTCCTGGATCGGCTGCTTGCAAGGCAAATGCCACTGTGCTATCTCTCCGGGCCCAGAGTGGGTTTTTTATTTTTATTTTTTAATGTTATTTCATTTCCCCTGGAATCTATCCTGTTGGTACATCACGACCTGTCCCTTGCCCTGTAGGCACTCCCTGACCCATCTGGACAGAGTTCAGAGATCCTAGCGCATGTGTGTGTGTGTGTGTGTGTGTGTGTGTAAGAGAGAGAAAAAAAAGAGAGAAAAGAGAAAGAGGAGAAAAGAGAGAGAGCGAGAGAGAGAAAGAGAGAGAGAAAGAGAGAGAGAGAGAGAGAGAAGCACTACTGGGGACTGAATCCTTCAGAACAGGTTAACAAACTAGACTGTGCCTGCATGCGGGGGCTTCCTACAAACCAAGGTTTCTCTTCTCAGTCTCAAGACTAGAAACATTTGGGACAAGGAAATTTTTTGCTGTGGGGAATAGTGATACACCAAATGGTACTTTTTCTTTTTAGTAATCTCTGTGTGTGTATGTTTGGGTCACACCCAGCAGGACTCAGTAGAACATACGTGGACATGGTGCCAAGGACTGAACAGAACCGGGGGCTCATGCGGTATCAAGGCCGGTGCCTCAATCCTTGAACTCTCTCAGGCCCCTGCCTAGCTCTCATCTTTGCAGCCCTTTCTTGGCTTCGTTGCCTAGAGTTGGTTTTGGGTTTCTTTTAGGAGAAATCAATACTATAGCTGGGCTTGTATTTTTAGTTTATGTGAACAGACTCAAAAAATACAAATCCCAACCTCCCTGAGTTACTGGCTCCTCAGGGGACGATGGGGCAGAGTGGGCAGAGACTAGAGAAGTCACAAAATAAGATACAAGGCAAAAATTCCACAACCCCAAGATTGGCTCAGTCTGCATCTCTTGGAGTGACCAAGCCTGCAGGGAAGGTAACTACATTAATTCAAGGCTTATTCTTGGATCAACACTCAGGGATTACTATAGGAAGTACTCAGGGGATGATATGGAATCCCAGCAATCAAACCTGGTTTGGTCACAAGCGAGGAAGTGTGTTGTGTATGTAAACATTTTATGGGATTATTATGTTACTGACCCTACCCTGATCGGTGATTATGCCCTACCCTAGGGTGTGACCTGGCATTCTGCCCCCACCCTAGGGTGGTACCTGATTCTGCTCCCACCATTGGGTGGTACCTGATTCTGGGGGATAAAAACAAGGGTCTGTGGAAGGCGAGGGACTTTTGGCTGGAACTGATGCTGAGGCCTTGGACTTCAGTCTTGTCCACTGAATAAAGCTAATATTTCCACAAGCCTGACTGTCTTCGAGCTGTTTACCTGCCACTTCGCCTCAGAACCGTCGTCTGAACAGGGTGGCAGACGTGTGCTCCGAGCTGGAGGGGAAAGACCTCATCCTCCATCCCTCCATCAGTCAACCTCTTCAGGGGCTGACTTGCAACAGAAGTGCTATGCCTGCTGGACCCCAGATTCAGTAATTTTTATTTGTTTGTTTATTTATTTATTTATTTTGCTACACTGGCAGTGCTTAGCACTCAGACAGGGGTCAATCCCAGCAGTGCGGGGAAGGCAGGGTGCTGCTGAGAATCAAAGCTAGGGCTTTTGCTTGTGAAGCAGCTTTCCAGCCCCTTGAGCTATCTCTTAGCACAGAATATATTCTGGGGGGCAGGGGCTAGGTGGGCCACACCCGACAATGCTCAGGGGTTACTCCTGGCTATGCACTCTATTGGATACCAGGATTCAACTCAGGTTTGCTGTGTGCAAGGCTAATGCCCTCCCCGCAGTACTCCCTTGGGTCCCATAGTCACTTTATGTATGAACTCAGAATAAGGGCCTCATGTTACCACTGTCTTCTGTATGTACCTAGGGAGTACCTAAGGCACCATCTTGCATTCTGTAAACACTGATAAAAACTTTCTACCTGATAAAAACTACTCTTCTTGTTTGAATTGGGGCCACACCCAACAGTGCTAACCTCCTCAGCATAAGAACTATGCTCCCCACCAGCTGAACCCCCTCTCTGCCCCAAATAAAGACTTTGAATCTAACCAGCAGAATGTAGGGGCTGGAGCAATAGCACAGTGGGTAGGGTAGGCACTTGTTTTGCATGCATTCAATCACACCATATGGTCCTCCAAGCACTGCCAGGATTAATTCCTGAGTGCAGAACCAAGAGTAAGCCCCAAACACTGTCAGATGTGACCCCCCCCAAAACTTCAAAATAAACAACCATAGAAAAGCATAATGCTGAAGAGTCTTGAGTTTCATTTTAAGCTTTTTGATTTTAAGGTGTAAATGCTCACAAACTGCTGCTGATTCCACAGAATAAACTACAGTCTGAAGAAGTGAACAATCAGTAAAATGAACAAAACTTTGCTCACCTGCTAGCCTTGAATCCTTTCAATTTCTGTACAAAGAACGATTCAAGAACTTCAGCACACTGGTAGAATGGGGAGTCACTTGGATTGTAGTAACGACAATTATCAAAAATTTTGGTCATGTCTGCAACAAATTCTGTCAGCTTTTCATAATATCGTCTTTGTATTCTTTCTTCCATGGTGGCAAGGTCTAAAAGACACAAAGGGTAAAGACATTTCCCTGTTCTTTTTTTTTTTTTTTTGGTTTTTGGGTCACACCCGGCAGTGCTCAGGGGTTATTCCTGGCTCCAGACTCAGAAATTGCTCCTGGCAGGCACGGGGGACCATATGGGACGCCGGGATTCGAACGATGACCTCCTGCATGAAAGGCAAACACCTTACCTCCATGCTATCTCTCCGGCCCCACATTTCCCTGTTCTAACTGCTCCAATGAGAATGGAGCTACAGTCCTACAACGTCTAGAAGCCAGGGACCCAGGCAGCTGCTTGTCCACTTCTGGGCACTGACCATGCTGCAGCTCAAAGGCAACATGGGAGCATTTATTTGATTCTGCTCAGTTGAGAGGCCTGGCCTAGAACCCTGGTCTACTTTGAAGATTTTTTTCCAGAAACTGCACATTATTCATTTTTTGAAAATAAGGAAACAAGGGAATAGAGAAAGGTCAGTGCGTGACTGAGGGGTTAGGGTTAGTGTTTCCTTGTCTGCGGCCAATCTGGGCTTAGTCCCTGGCATTTTATCTGGTCACCCAAGCCAGCTAGGAGTAATTCCTGAGTGTAGAGCCAGGGGTAATTCCAGAGAACAGCCGGATGTGGCCCTCAAACAAAACAAAACAAAAAATAAGAAACTATAGCATCATGAACAATACACAAAAAGGGGAAGTCCAGAATTAAAAACCAAAATCCCTAATTTGGTAATCCTTGGATAACATCTTCCCCTTGTTTTTGGATCACACCCAACAGTGCTTATGGTTTATTACTGGCTCTACATATGCACAGGGTTCAGAGGGCCACTACGGGATGCTAGAGATCAAACCTGGGTCTGTTACATGCAAGCCAAATGCCCTACCTGCTGTACTGTGACCTCTTTACTCTTTGTCTTTGGGACACAGCAGGCAAAGCTCAGGGGTTTACTCCTAGCTCTGCGTTCAGAAATTACTTCTGGTAGGCTTGGGATGCAGGGGCTCAAATTCAGGTTGGCCACGTGCAAAGCGAACACTCTCCCCGCTGTGCTATCGCTCTGGCCCCCCCCCTTTTTTTTTTCTTTTGGTTTTTGGTCACATCCGGCAGTGCTCAAGGGTTACTCCTGGCTCTACGCTCAGAAATCATTCCTGGCAGGTTCGGACAACCATATGGGATGCTGGGATTCGAACCACCATCCTTCTACATGCAAGGCAAATGCCCCTACCTCCATGCCTTCTCTCCAGCCCCCTCTTTTTATTTCACCATTTATAGTTGACAAATGATAGTGATCTACCATTTCTGGTGGCATTGACAGAAAATATCTAAATAAATAAAGTGTAGCAAAAATGTTAACTGATATGACTAAAAAGTAACAAGTTTTTTTTGTTTTTGTTTTTGTTTTTGGGTCACACCCAGCAATGATCAGAAATCGCTTCTGACAGGCTCGGGGGACCATATGGGATGCCGGGATTCCAACCACCTTCCCTCCTGGATCGGCTGCATGCAAGGCAAATGCCCTACTGCTGTGCTATCTCTCTGGCCTCAAAAATATCAGATATAGCAGCAGGGGTATTAAGTGAAAATGGCAAAGATGGTCAGGCTGGCATATAAGAAGCCGAGGGAGCTGAAACAGTGCTAGGTCGGAGGGGGAGGTTGCGCTTGAAGGAAACTTCCACAGACAAATTCCACAGAAATGTGGGAGAGAGGAACTGGCAAAAGAGTTGAGAAGTGAGAGCTGGCTCTGCACGCAAGGGTCCTGGGGCTGCCCCACAGCACTGTGGAGTCCCTGGACATCACTAGGATTGAGCCCTGAACATCAACATAGGAACAGTCCCTGAGCACTGCCAGGGTTGCCCCCAAACAACAGAGAGAGAATATATGGCAGGGCCCGGAAAGATAGCACAGAGGTGTTTGCCTTGCAAGCAGCCAATCCAGGACCTAAGGTGGTTGGTTCAAATCCCGGTGTCCCATATGGTCCCCCCGTGCCTGCCAGGAGCTATTTCTGAGCACACAGCCAGGAGTAACCCCTGAGCACCGCCGGGTGTGGCCCAAAAAAAAAAAAAAAAAAAAAAGAGAATATATGGCAAAGTGGTTGTAGGTCACTTTAGAACTGATAAGACTGAATGACAACATACCCAGTAAATCTCAGTGAACTTTTTTTTTTTTTTTCAGTTACACCTGGTAGTGCTCAGAGCTAATTCTTGGCTTTGAGGTGCTGGGGATTGGACCCAGGTTGGTGGTGTACAAGGCAAGTGTCCAATCTGCTATACATCACTCTGGTATCCAGATTGCTATGATTTTAAAGTTTATCTCACGAAGTAAAAAGTGTAAGAAATCGGGATAGAAAACTCAGAGAAATCAAGCACATGCCTGGGTTTCATACCCAGCACTGCAAGGATCTCCTGAGCACAGCCAGATGTGGCCCCAAAACAGAGACTTTAAGGTTTTATACATCAAAGTCATGAAGAACTTATTTTATCAGGCATTATGGATTAAATGTAGACTTCCCTAGGGGTAGTCAACCCAGGTTCGA
This sequence comes from Suncus etruscus, assembly GCF_024139225.1. Lineage (NCBI taxonomy): Eukaryota > Metazoa > Chordata > Mammalia > Eulipotyphla > Soricidae > Suncus > Suncus etruscus. The sequence continues at coordinate 195,915,990 of NC_064848.1, forward strand.
TCCCCAGCACCATCTATGGCCTCCTGAGCTCAGCAACCAGTATGCCTGAGTGCAGAGTCGGGAGTAAGCCCTGAGCCCTGCTGGGTGTGGACAAACAAACCAAACCAAAAAAAAAAAAATAGGGGCTGGAGTAATATCACAGTGGTAGGGCGTTTGCCTTGCATGCGCTAACTTAGGATGGACTGCGGGTCAATCCCCCAGCATCCCATATGGTTTCCCAAGCCAGGAGCAATTCCTGAAAGCATAGCCAGGAGTAACACCTGACCGTCACTGGGTGTGGCCCCAAAACAAAAACAAAATCATACAGGCAGTAGCACATGCAAACAAGGCCAGAGGAGTTCACCTTTAACTCAGCTGAGTTAGGCCTCACAAAATAGTTGTTACAAAGTCATCCCACCCCATCTAGTGAGAGTATAAGCAAAATGTCATTTGGCTTTGTTTCAGGGCTGTACCGAGGATTGCTCAGGATCTCAAGGAATCATATGGGGTGTTGGGGATCGAACCCAGCGCAAGGCACGTGCTCTATCAATTGTATTATATTGCTCCAGGCCAGTTTATGATCATTTTTGGTTTTGTTTTGGGTGATGCATGGTGATGTTCAAGACTTACTCCTGGCTCTGTGGTCAGGGATCTCCTGGAGGGGATCACGGAGGCAAATATGGGATGCTGGGGCTGGAACATGGGTTGGCTGCATGTAAGGAAAGTGGCCTATCTATCCACTGTGATATCTCTCTGCCTATCCTCCCCCCCCATTTTTTTTTAATTTTTTATTTTTAATTATGAGAACAAAGATACAAAGAAAGAGGACAAGGTAAAGTTACAGTGGAAGGACAATCACCCATAAACAGAATTCTCAGTAGTCCCATTGCTGATATCTTAACTTTGAACTTTCAGTCAAAGAACATTAAGAAAAATAAAACTGAACCCATGTACAATTACTTTGTCCCTCAAGTCCCCAGATTGTAGTATATAATATTTCTTAGCAGCACACAAAGCAATCTAAAGATATAAAACTTATGTAACTCCTTAAACGTTGAAGGCAAAGTACTTTTTTACATTTCCATGCACAGTTAACCTCAAAAGTTTAAGTGGGTTTTTTTTTTTTTTTTTTTTTTGGTTTTTGGGCCACACCCGGTGACGCTCAGGGGTTACTCCTGGCTATGCGCTCAGAAGTCGCTCCTGGCTTGGGGGACCATATGGGACGCCGGGGGATCGAACCGCGGTCCGTCTCCTAGGCTAGTGCAGGTAAGGCAGGCACCTTACCTCCAGCGCCACCGCCCGGCCCTAAGTGGGTTGTTTTTCTTAAGGATTAGAGTCAAAGGAGCACCGTAAAAACAGTGTTAAAGTGGCAACCATCCTCCCTTTTAACTTTACAGCCAACAGTGCTCAGGGGCTATTCTGAACTTGGTGGTGCTTGGGGAGAGAACCCGTGAAGTGAATCTCGTGTGCAAAGTGTGAGCCCCTGTACTTTGGACTATCTCCCTGAACTTCAATTGTTATAACTGTTTGATTTTAGGGCTATACATGGCATTGCTCGAGGGTTACTCCTTGCTCTGCACTCAGGAATAACCCTTGGCAGTGTGTGTGGATCATATGGGATGATCAAAGCTGGGGAGGCCATGTGCAAGGCAAGCACCCCGTGGCTCCAGTATTTTTTTTTTGTTTGTTTGTTTGGATTCTGGGCCACACCCATTTGACGCTCAGGGGTTACTCCTGGCTATATGCTCAGAAATCGCCCCTGGCTTGGGGGGGACCATGTGGGACACCGGGGGATCCTACGCCAGCACTTGCAAGGCAGACACCTTACCTCTAGTGCCACCTTCCCGGCCCAGCTCCAGTTCTTGGACATTTATGCTTTTTTAAAAATTTTTTTTTTTTTTTTTTTTTGGTTTTTGGGCCACACCCGGTAACGCTCAGGGGTTACTCCTGGCTATGTGCTCAGAAGTTGCTCCTGGCTTGGGGGACCATATGGGGCACCGGGGGATCGAACCGCAGTCTGTCCAAGGCTAGCGCAGGCAAGGCAGACACCTTACCTTTAGCGCCACCGCCCGGCCCCAAAATTTTTTAACTTAATAATATAATATATATATATATATATATATATATATATATTTGGTTTTTGGGGTCACACCTTGCAGCGCTCAGGGGTTACTCCTGGCTCCATGCTTAGATATCGATCCTGGAAGGCTTGGGGGACCATATAGGATGCCGGGATTCGAACCACCTTTCTGCATGAAAGGCAAACGCCTTACTTCCATGCTATCTCTCTGACCCCAATTTAATAATATCTTTATTTAATCACCGTGATTACAAACATGATTGTGGCTGGGTTTCAGTCATAATAAGAACAACCTTCACCAGTGCTACATTCCCACCAACAATGACATTTATGCTTTTAAAAAAATTTTTTTTTTTTTGTTTTTTTGTTTTGGGGTCACACCCGGCAGTGCTCAGGGGTTACTCCTGACTCTATGCTCAGAAATAGCTCCTGGCAGGTGCGGGGGACCATATGGGACATCGGGATTCGAACCACCGTCCTTTCGCATGCAAGGCAAATGTTCTGCCTCCATGCCATCTCTCCAGCCCCTAAAAGAAATTCTGAATGGTTGGGATGATATAGTTCAGAAGGATAACAGCACATGCACTGTGTGCTGGCCCTGACATCAAATGGCCCCTGAGCACTATTGAGCATAGATCCTGCACATGGGTGTGCTTGCCCTAAAACCAGAAAAACACACTCCCAACTTATTTTCAAAGAAACAACACCAATGTCTGCGCCCACCAGTCTTGCTCAACATATCCGTACAAAACATATTTTAAAGGTGAAAAATGTATTATCTGCTGAGATTTCCGAGCAATCTCTGTAGTGAGTTCAAGTACTTACCCATAGGTTCCTTAATCACCCCATAATAATCTGGTGCGTCATTGGGATCGACAGGTTCAAGGAAAGGCCAGGCCATCTTATGGGCCTAGAATGAAAACACAGAAACAAAAACCAATGGGGTTGCTTCATTATTATCTGCTTAATATTTGTATTCCATTTAGAGCTGGAGTTACTTACTCAGCACTTACTCTCCCCCTCCCAAAATGAACTTTCAACTGAAGACAGAAAACATTTATATTAGATTTAAAATAACCCAGCCACAAATGATCTCAGCTAAGTATAATCTCAATAGTGGTCTTTATGGCCCCCCATGCTGGCTGGGAGTGATTCTTGAGCACAGATCCAGAAATAACCCTTGACCCCTGCTGGGTATAGCCCAAATACCCCCCCCCTCCAAAAAAGGGGGGTAGAGTGGGGTGGGGAATTGGGTTAGTGTCAAGAGACAGTATAATGGGTAAGGTGTCTGCCTTGCAAGTGTCCAACCCAGTTTGATCCCAAGCATCCTATATGGTCCCCCCAAGCATTGAAGGGGGCAATTCCTGAATGCAGAGGTAGAAGTAAGCCCTGAGTATTGCAGGCCCAAAAACCACACACTACACACACACAAAGTAAAACTGGGGGCCAGAGAGATCGTACAGCTGGTAAAATGCTTGCCTTATAAGTGCCTGACCTGGGTTTAATCCCTGCTACTTTTTTTTTTTTTTTGTTTGTTTGTTTGTTTGTTTTTTGGGTCACACCTGGCAGCCCTCAGGAGTTGCTCCTGGCTCTGCACTCAGAAGTTGCTCCTGGCAGGCTCGGGGGACCATATGGGATGCGGGATTCGAATCAGGGTCCATCCTGTGTTGGCCACTTGCAAGACAAACGCCCGCTGTGCTATCACTCCAGCTCCAATCCCTGAAACTTATATGGTCCATGAACCCTACCAGGAGCAATCCTTGGGAACTGATCCAGGAGTAAAAGCCTTGAGAAGAGCTGGAGAGGTCCAAAAAACACTCAGTGTGGCTGAGTGTGGCTCAAAGAGCAAAACAAGGAGCCAGTGAGATAGTACAGCGGGGAAGACACGTACCTTGCATTGTGGCTGATCTGGATTCCATCCCTGGTATCTCAAGGCATAAATGCCCCATCTGCTGTCCTGTTGCTCTGCCCACCCTCCATTTTTTTTTTTTTTGGTTTTTGGGCCACACCCGGCGGTGCTCAGGGGTTAATCCTGGCTGTCTGCTCAGAAATAGCTCCTGGCAGGCACGGGAGACCATATGGGACACCGGGATTCGAACCAACCACCTTTGGTCCAGGATCGGCTGCTTGCAAGGCAAACGCTGCTGTGCTATCTCTCCAGGCCCCCTCCATTTTTTTTGAAGTATCTCTTTTCTTTCTTATTTATTTTTTTTGGGGGCATATCCAAGGGTGATTAGCCTTATGTTTTTTATTTTTTGGTTTTTGGGTCACACCCCGGCCACTCTCAGGGGTTACTCCTGGTTCTATGCTCAGAAGTCGCTCCTGGCAGGCTCAGGGAATCATATGGGATGCCGGGATTCAAACCACTGACCTTCTGCATGCAAGGCAAACGCTTTACCTCATGCTATCTCTCCGGCCCCTGATCAGCCTTACTTTTGATAGACTTGGGGGACCATATGTGGTTCTGGGGATTGAACCTGGGTTGGCTTTCTACAAGTGCCCTGCCCACTGTACGAATGCTCCAGCCCAAATTAAAAATTATTCTAAAAAAAAATTTTTTTTTTGCCCACAACCGGTGATGCTCCTGTCTCTATGCTCAGAATTGCTCCTGGCTTGGGGGAACATATGGGATGCCAGGGATTGAACCCAAGTCTGTCCTGGGCCAGCCACATTCAAGGCAAGTGCCCTACCGCTGTGCTATCTCTTCGGCCCCAGAATATTCTTATTATTTTTAGGTCATACCTGGTCATAATCAAGGCTTATTCCTAGTAGGGCTTGAGGGGGCCCTAAGGATGCCTGAGGATCAAACACGGGTCAGCCACATGCAAGGCAAATGCCCTGTCTATTTCACTATCAATCTGGCCCATCAACCTCTTTTCCACGGGCTTCCTTCTCTCTGAAAAAGTCTGCATTCTCTATTGGGCACATTTTCTTTCTTTTCCTCTTACCCCCCTGGACAATGCTGGGAAGGATTCCTATTGGCTACTGCTGCAGAATATCCAAAATCTGAGAGCCAGGGCACTGGGTGAGGGCTATGAGAGTCTGGCATGCAGAGACTCAAGTTGGATGCCTGCATACCAGGTGCCCCCCGTACCTTGCTATAAGTCCCTGCATCCATGTGATCTGCATCAAAGGTGGTCCAGTTTAAGTAAACAAAACAGGTTAAAAGCATGAGTCTCAGGGTCAGAGAGGTAGTACACAGCCTAAAGCACTTGCATCCAAATGACCCTGGTTCAAATCCCTCCTTGGTCTTTAGGGACTTACAGTCCCCCAAGTACTGAACGGAGCCAGGAATAGCCCCTGAGCGCCATTGGGTGTGGCCCCCAAAGAAATCATAAAGAACATATTGAAATAATTAACTATGGGGGCCAGAGGGATAGCACAGCAGCTAAGAGTGCTTGCCCTTCATGCAGCTGATCTTAGTTCAATCCCTGGCATCCCATATGGTCCCCTGAGCACCACCAGGAATGATTCTGAGTGTAGAGCCAAGAGTAACCCTTGAGTACCGCCGGGTGTGGCCCCCAAACCAAAGTAATCTAACAAATAAAATGAATAATCATATCGAAGTAAATAAATCCTTTAAAGGAAATGGAGTGACTGTGTGGGCACCATGTGCTCTGTGAGCAGCTGCCAAGGGCTGAAGCCTACGGGGGGTATTAAGCACCAAAAGTGTCAGCTGAGAGCTCTCACGCTTAGCAACACGTCCCACGCCAGTGCGATCTCTATCCTCTGTGCCTGCCCAGTGGCCTCACATACCTGTAAGGAGCGCAGCACCCTCCTTAGCCCCTCATAGTCTTTCTCTGTCAGTGGCGTGAGCACAGTCATGGCATCCTCCGTGGACTGGCACTGCGGGCAGACGTACTCATCAATGAGCTCTGCCTCACTCTGCAAGATGCCCACACAGCGCCCGTGGTACCAATTCTGACACCGATCACAGCCAATATAGAACCTGTAAGACCCGAAATGGAACTGTGAGCCCGGAACCAATGGGGTCACGGATGAGTTACTTGTCAGACTACGAAATCATGCACCTCAGAGTGTCCTAGCTCAGGGGCGGAACATGGTTTTAGTACTAGGGCTGTTCTAGTAATAGTCTTGAAATGGACATTCCAGTTAATATTTCTTTTTTTTTTTTTTTTTTGGTCACACCCAGCAGCGCTCAGGGGTAACTCCTGGCTCTATGCTCAGAAACCGCCCCTGGCAGGCACAGGGGACCATATGGGATGCCGGGATTAGAACCGATGACCTTCTGCATGAAAGGTAAACGCCTTACCTCCATGCTATCTCTCCGGCCCCTCCAGTTAATATTTCTGACTTGAGAAGAAGCATTAAACTTTTATTAAGCACACTGTGTATTTAATGTTGGAGGACCAATTAGAAGAAATTCTCAAACATTTAATTGACTTTAAAGCTCAAAACTAAAGCCAAAAATCTTTCAACTCGTACCAGATCAGGTGAGAAGCTGATACTGGCTCTTCCATAGGGAATTCAAAATCCTATAAGCTAATATCAGTCTCAGAGCCATCCCAGAGGTAGTGTTTTTCTAACCTATGATAAAACACCATTTCAAACACTGATAAAATCCAAGCAAGTTAGGCTATTTTAATCTCGTTAATGTCTGTTGCATAGAGAACAATCAAATCCACCATTAAACCATAGTTTCCCACAATGCATCGCAAACATTCACTATGAAGAAACATAAATTTCGAAAGGGGAGGGAAAGAGGGAAGAGAAAAAATACCGGAAAGAAAATTTGTAATGTAAGTGTATATCATATATTGCAGAAAAATATCTTTCTTTTTAAGTTTAAAATAAATAGAGCAATGTGGGCTTCCTGAGTGATTAATATGATGCTCTTATCAGAACTCACTGTGACTCATCATAAGGTGTTCTGCAGATACAGTACAATTCCTCACTGCTGCCCCTCTTGTGCCCGTTTACAATCATTACAGATGTACACATCCATTTTCTTAGCCTCCTTTTCTGTGATGCCAACACAGTCTCCATGATACCAGTTAGTACAAAGATCACAGCCAATATAGAACCTAAAAGTATTCACAATGAAAATGACAATGTAATTGTCATTTTGAGCTGCAAGGTACTTAATTCTGTCTTTTCTGCCACGATTCACTTTCTTACAGGTTAAACTTTCTGCAATGGCGTCTAAATATCCTGACTCCAACCTTCCTACTCCCGACATACTACGTCGGACACGGGGTCAAGTGTGGAAACCATGAAGGCACTAACACCGATTTCAACAAGAACAGTGTTTTATGAAAGGTGGGTCTTTCAAACATACTGGAATTTGGAGAAAGGAAAAAAAAAAAAAAAAGAACACCACACTGATGGTAATGGCTCCCTTATCATGAATGTGTGTAAGACTGTAACAGGCACAAAAACCAAAGCTGAGGAATCAGACTTACATCTGTCAAACCTATGCCACAGAAGCCACTTCAAATTCAGGGCTATTTCTTAGATAGGTTTGAAAATGTATCTCACGGTTTAGATTTGAAAAAGCAGCAAAGGCGCAAACATCAAGAGGAAGTTATGTTACAAGGAACATGCAAGTCAGCCAGGAGTCAAAGGTCAAAACATGATGAAGAAGGACATGAAAAGAGTGACATGTGGTCATTGATTCCTACATATTGTTTAAATGAACAGCAGGGGTTCATGGTAACTGGTGATGCTCAGGGCCAGTTTTCAGTTGCTAGTACACGTACAATAAGATAAATAATATTGTGTGGCAGGGTAATAAGTGGAGAGGGGAATAGAAGCTGCTGTTCCTCATGAGAAACCAAAGGTCATGTGCTGCAAAAAACTGTAGGAGAGCAACTAGAGAGGAGAGGCACGGTGATGGGACAGGCTGGGGAACTGAAGGAATGTGGGTGCTTGCTGCCTTGGCACGGACAGTTAACCTTCAAGACAATAGGAATGTGAACTCCAACTGACAGCGGAAAAAAGCACCTTGAAAAGACAAACTGTTATTTTAAAGATGGTGACAGGATCTCCAGGCAAAATCATAGTGAGAAAAGCAGAAATCAAAGGGAGACCCGAATCCAGGCCAACACCATCATTTCTACCTACCAAGGGGCCTCGTTTTGGTGCCATTAGAGGGAAGGGCATAGTCCTTCAAGCTACTAACCTGACCTTGCTTGAATGAGCATAACAAGATTGGCCCCACGGTTATGTGGCTGATACTAGTACACTTTTTCTTCATCAGTATGACTGTTGCATGACTTTCACTGCTATAAGGTGGGCCTGGTATAAGCTATATCTGCTATAAGTGGGGGTGGTATTTTGTATGTTGCTTTCATTAGACAGGTTGGAGTGTTCTGGTAGTAAAGGTCCAGAGTTTGAATCTTAGTTTTAAGACCATGATTCCCAAATTACCCTTTGTGGGGAAGAACATATTATAAAATACTTCTAAAAAAAAAAAAAAAAGCAATTCATTCTAATTTGAACAAGGAGTAAATGAACTGGAAATGCTAAGAATGACAAACTGAAAAATGTGAAATATCCACAAAATGATGGTGGCAATCTGAATAGAAATGAGCACACGTACATGTATACCTCATTTTATGGAATTACTATTACCAAAAAAAGGTGAAGTCAATTTATGTCCTCCAAATAGGCCAAAGAAGTCCTGATATATTTTTTTTTGTTGTTGTTGTTTTTTCAGGCCACACCCGTTTGATGCTCAGGGGTTACTCCTGGCTAAGCGCTCGAAATTGCCCCTGGCTTGGGGGGACCATATGGGACTCCGGGGGATCGAACCGGGGTCATCACCTTTTCTTGGCTAGCGCTTGCAAGGCAGACACCTTACCTCTAGCGCCACCCGTCGCCGGCCCCAAGTCCTGATATTTTAAGAACTTCCTCAAGCAGATTTTTGATGGGTATAAATTAGCTTAAAATGAGGCACACTTGTACTAGACCAAGTGAAAAAATCAGTTTAATAAGGTTTCACTTTGGACATTATGTGGAATTACCAACAAAGCAAGAAATGAAGAGTGAAGATGCCTTAGACAGATCTGTATTTCATTCCACATGCAGCTTGACTACCTACCAAAAGTTTGGGTCTGGCACAAACAGTCATTTTAAAAAGGAATGATAGCTTTAATGACACATCATTAAAGAGAGACCGAGATTTTGCTTTATAAATTATTTAGGCAGCTAGGCATCCAAAACTAGAAGACAACCACATTTTTTTTTAAAGCACAAATAACTCTTTTGGTACTATAAAAACAAGATTAATTTTAGCTTTAGAAAACTGGACTACATTTAAATGCTCTAATGAAAGCTAAGTACTTAGTCGAATAATAAGGATAACATATAAGAATATTATTAGTCTCTAAAATCTATCACCAAATACAAGTTATAATTGTCAAAAACACTCTTGAGCTGCCCAGCTTTTCCAAGGCTTTAATGTCAAACCCATGGAACCGGTGAAAGGAACAAATACATTGGGATTTACATGACTTCAGCCCCCAGTAGTAAAGTGAGAACTTTCACACAAATATGAAGTTTAGAATTCTAAAATCAGATAATTGAAAAATAAAATTCTGCCCAAATGCGAAACCTCTCCCATTAATTTATCTTTTTTTTTTTTTTTTTAATTTGTGGGCCACACCCAGTGACGCTCTGGAGTTACTCCTGGCTATGCGCTCAGAAATCGCTCCGGGCTTGGGGGACCATGTGGGATGCCGGTGGCTCGAACTAGGCTCATCCTGGATAGGCCGCGTGCAAGGCAAACGCCCTACCGCTGTGCTATCACTCTGGCCCCATTAATCTATCTTAAGAGAGGTAATCACGGATAAACAGATTTGGCTTTGGGCAGGTGCTGTAACACAGGCCCTTCTCCAGACACAGGTACTGACATGATGGTGCAGACCAGAGAAAGGGCCTTAGAGAAAAGGCAGCCAAGGAGCAGCAGGAAGCTTGTTTTTGACTGAGAGGAAGAAGAAGGCTGAGAAAGATGAACACGACCACAGGCAAATGCCCACTTTCCTAGGGTTAAGGTGAAGGAATGAGAAGCTGCAAGCCCAGACATCACCACCCTTGCAACCAACTATTTTCATTTTCACTGCTAACGGCCAACTGATCATTCCACGGCTCACCACGGACAATCAGGCCAACGTGACCCGAGGGCACAGAGAGGGACTCACTTGGATTCGTCGTAAGGCGTTTTACAGATACAGTAAAGCTTCGTGTCCTTCTTGGTTTCCTTTGAGGTAGTCGAGATCATTTTCTTCTTCTTGGCTTTGGCGCTGGAGTCTCTCTCCTCTTCCCGCTTCCGCTTTTGGGCCACGGTGGGCATCGTGGCCGTGGCCGTGGCCGTCGCTAGGGGCGCTGCGTGCTGCAGTGGGGGCGGTGGCAGAGGGGGTGAAGGTGGTGGGGCGGGAGGCGCAGGGGGCGCTGCGGGAACGGGAGTGGGGGCGGCTACGGCCGTGGCCTGCGCAGCCTCCTTCTCCCTCTTAATCTTCAGGTCTCTCCTGAGCTCTTCCTGTGGCAAAGCAGAAGACACAACAGTGGGACTTGACGCAAGTGAGTGTTTCGGGCCCAGGGCGCAGTCCCAGGCCTCCCGCTCGGGCAGCCCCCCAGTTCAGACCAAAGCGTGGAGCCCGAGGCACGATCTTTGCGCGACTTTGAATCCTGTTCGTGGCGCAGCGGAAGGGCGTGTTTGCCTGGCACATGGCTGATCCAAGACCGACAGCGATTAGATTCCCCGGGCCTCCCATATGGTCCCCCCCCCCCCCCCCCGAGCCAGGAATAACTAACCCCTGAGAGTCATCGGGCTTGGCCCAAGAGCAAAACAAAGATTAAATTTGGGAGCTGGAGTGATAGGGCATTTGCCTTGGACGTGGATTCATATGGTCCCCCAGGAGTGATTCCTGAGCACACAGCCAGGAGAAATCCACCCCTGAGGATCACCAGGTGTGGTGCCCCCCAAACAAACAAAAAAAAAAAACAAAAACAAAAAACAAGAACACCAGGCTGATCTAATTTAACTATCCAAGAGATACTATCAGATTTGAAGAATGTGGTTTGGACATACTTTGACCTCTTATTAATTTTTTTGGTTTGTGGGTCACACCCAGTGACACTCAGGGGTTACTCCTGGCTCTATGCTCAGAAATCGCTCCTGGCTCAGGGAATCATATGGGATGCCGGGGTATCAAACCCAGGTCCCATCCTAGGTCAGCTGCATGAAGAAAGCAAACACCCCACTGCTGCACCACTGCTCTGGTCCCATGTTTTCACATTTTAAATTATTGTAGAAATTTATAAATTGGAATAATAAAATTCACAATTGACCACGAATATCTCACACAATGATTCTGATTCATGGCAAAGTCTGTGCTGAGAAAAATTGCGCTTCTTGCAGTCTTCAGTAATAGATGAAGGAGTGTATAATTTTATCAGTCTGCTTTCTGCTCCTAGTCCTTTGAATGGGATTTTTTTTTTTCGGTTTATTTGAGTCACACCTGGTGACGATCAGGGGTTACTTCTGGCTATGTGCTCAGAAATAGTTTCTAGCTCGGGGGACCATATGGAACACCAGGGATTGAACCCAGGTCCATCCTGGGTCAGCTGAGTGCAAGGCAAATGTCCTACTGCTGTGCTATCACTCCGGCCCCCAAATTTTATTTTATTTATTTTTGCTTTTTGGGACAAGTCCAGTGACTCTCAAGGGGTTAGTTACTCCTGGCTCTGAGCTCAGAAATCGCTCATGGCTTGGGGACCATATGGGATACCGGCTGTGTGCAAGGCAAACACTCAGTGACACTCAGGGGTTACTCCTGGCTATGCGCTCAGAAATCGCTCCTGGGGCCGGAGAGATAGCATGGAGGTAAGGCGTTTGTGCCTTTCATGCAGAAGGTTGGTAGTTCGAATCCTGGCATCCCATATGGTCCCGAGTCTGCCAGGAGCGATTTCTGAGCGTAGAGCCAGGAGTAACCCCTGAGTGCTGCTGGCTGTGACCCAAAAACCAAAACAAAAAAAAAAAAAAAAAAAAAAAAAAACTGCTCCTGACTTGGGAGACCATCTGGGATACCAGGGATCAAATCCAGGTCTGTCCTGGTTCAGCTGTATACAAGGCAAACATCCTAACGCTTGTGCCACTGCTCCAGCTCTCCACCCCTGAATCTTTTTTTTTTTTGTTTGTTTTTGGGTCACACAAGGCAGCGTTCAGCGATTACTCTTGGCAGGCTCAGGGGACCATCTGGGATGCCGGGATTTGAACCACCATCCTTCTGTATGCAAGGCAAACGCCTTACCTCCATGCTATCTCTGCCCCCTCCCCCATGAATCTTTTTATTTTATTTTGTTTTTTGGTTTTGGGGCCATTCCCGGTGATGCTCAGAAGTTACTCCTGGCTATGTGCTGAGAAATTGCTCCTGGCTTGGGGGGACCATATGGAGATTGAGCCACAGTTGGTCCTGGATCAGCTGCGTGCAAGGCAAATGCCCTACAGCTGTGCTATCTCTCTGACCCCGCATAAAAGGCTCTTATTTAAAAAAATCATTTATGTAAATACCTAGACCTATCTGTGAAGAGAAAAAACAGGGCAACAAGGGGATTTGAAGGAGGATCCAGTGTTCTTAATAGATCTGTGAAATAAGCAGTAGCTTGGCCCTGAATCTAGACCCTGTGACCTCAGTGTGGCTCCCAAAACCCCAAAGTCAAAACCAAATAACAAAGTCATTTTGAGGAATAACTTTATTTCTGAAAAGGCCAAGCCCGGGAATTGATACAGCTCATTTAGTAAAGGAGAAATAAAGCACATTATTGTCACTCACTCACTAGTCACTGCCAACCACAGTGGCAATAAGGCTCAGTGGAATAGTCTGTACTTCACGCAAGGTTCTGGGCTCAACCCCTTGCACTGCTCTCAGTCACCTACCAGTAAAGGAGGGATGGTGACTCCTTTGCTGGGAGTTGGGACTAGCCAGGGGGTGGCCCTCAAGCCAAATCAAACCAAAAACTAAACCAAAACCAAGATTTTTGTTTGTTTGGAGTCACCCCAGTGATGTTTAGAGGTTATTTGTCGCTTTGATCTAAGGAATCATTCCTAGTGGTCCATATCAGATAGATACTAGAGATTGAACCTGGGTCAGCCAGTTGCGTGCAAGGAAAATGGCCTCCCTGTTGTACTATTGCTCTGGCTCCTATTTGTGCATGTTTAATGCTGTCCTATAACACAATTTAGTTGTTTTCCTTTGTTTTGGGGCCATACTTGGCAGGGTTCAGAGAACATATGTGATGGATGCAGTGGTCGAACCCAATTCAGAAGGGTGCAAGGCAAGCACTCAACTAGTTTAGGGATTTGCCCCATGGCCCTCTTTCATAGGCTCTCCTTCCCCTTTAACTGAAGTCTGACAGTTAACAGACTTCCCCAAACTGTGAACCGCAGCCTCAGGGCAGTTGGACCAAAGTTATTTAAGTGGGGGGAGGGAGTTCTTGAAAGTCTGCTGAGGGGGCTGCAGGCCAGCCTACCTATCTACCTACCTGCCAGCCTGATGCTTCTTAGTTGAGCTCTTGCTGCTGCTGTTACTACTACTGTGCTGGATTGTGTTGTGTCTCGCTTGTTCTTTCTGCTCTGAAGGTCTATGGAATTTTTTTTTTTTTTGATTTTTGGTTTTTGGGGCATACCCAGTGGCACTCGGGGGTTACTCCCGACTCTGTGCTCTGAAGTCACTCCTGGCAGGCACAGAGGACCATATGGGATGCTGGGATTCGAACCACCAGCTATTCCAATCAGCTGCGTGCAAGGCGAACACCCTACTGCTGTGCTATCTCTCCGACCCCCTGAAGGTTTTTGGAATCATTAAATGTTGGATCCTTTTGCTCAGGGACTGTTTAGCCCTCACTCTCTCGATCTCTCTTGCTCTCGTTCTCAGACCCCTTTTACCAGGGGATTGCTTAGTCCCCTACATTTGTTGGGGGTGCATTAGCCCCCAACGAATTAGCACTCTGGCCTAACACAATTTAATTAACTTAATAAAAGAAGAAGTGGCATAAAAAAAGATATGAAGGCAAACCATATATACATCTTGTTTCAGAAAGACAGGCGTTTCTCTGATTTTAACTTTATTTACTGCACATAAACATGTAAATTCTAGAGGCCAGGTAGAGTGAGGAATAATAGTGTGCAGAGTGTTTGCCTTGCACATGGTCAACCCAGAGTTGACTCTGGAATCCTATATGGCTCCCCAAGTCTGCCAGGATGATTTAGGAGGGCACAGCCAGGAGTATCTCCTATGCACCGCTCGGTGTAGCCTCCAGACAAAACATATACATCTGGGCCCGGAGAGATAGCACAGCAGCATTTGCCTTGTAAGCAGCCGATCCAGGACCAAAGGTGGTTGGTTCGAATCCCGGCATCCCATATGGTCCCCCATGCCTGCCAGGAGCTATTTCTGAGCAGACAGCCAGGAGTAACCCCTGAACACCATCGGGTGTGGCCCAAAAACCAAAAAAAAAAAAAAAAAACCACCAAAACAAAAACATGTACACCTTAGAAGACAAGCGGAAAATCTCAGTGTAAAGACTGATCAACCTTGAAGTGAAGTGCGGGAGCTGGAGCATAGCATACCTGCACTTCTACCTGCAGCTCTTTGTCCAGTAGTGCTCTCTTTTTCAGGATTTCCGCCTTGAGCTGCTCTTTGTGTTTGAAGAGCAGAGCGGAGAGCTTGGTTGCATTCTGTTTGCACCGTTTCTGTTCCACGCTTTCTTCGCGCTTCCGTTTTTTGGCTGCCTGTCTCTCTTCTTTGTCTATCTTATCCAAAATATACTTCATCACCTGGTTACAGACAATCATTCTAGAGAGAAACACACAACGCATGTAATGCTACACATTTCATTCCCCGACACCTCTGACACCACTTTTCTAGGTCTCTACAGTTGGTTGAAACTAAACCTGGGGACCCGGGGGTTTCCGGGTGATTAAAACCAACTGTGAGCACCTTTCAGCACCAGTTTCTCTTAATGGCCCCCATTCAGGGCTGAAACACAGACTTAGAGCTCTGTGCTTGGCTGAGGAGAGACTGGAAACATCAGATTGGAACCCTTTCTCCCTACCTTTGATTCTCTTCTCTTTCGGCTGGAGTCAAGGTTTTCTTCTGTTTTAAATGTTCTATGACAGCATTATGCTTCATCACCACCTGCAGGATGAAGCAAGGTCAGAAAGCACTTTTTGGTGAAGATTATATATACCATTATACAGATTAACAGTAGAAACCTGACACATTTCTCAAAGAAACACGCATTTTAAAGGATGGAGCCACAGAGATGGCTTCATGAGCACGTGTGGGAGACTAGAATTTTCGTTTCAGCATTACATAGTCCCCCAAGTGTTGCTAGGAGAACCCCCACCCCAAAAAAAAAACTGGGATAGCCCCTGGGAACCTTTAGATATTGAACCCAAAATAAAAAAACAAAAAACAAAATTTCCTCATGATTACATAAATAAAATTATCAGCCACAGTAAGGGCTTGGTTGATGATCATGTACTGATCATCATGTGCTTTGTTAAAAATTTGGCATGATTCTACTCAATCTTCAGAGGGATAATTGTATAAGGACACACTAAGACAAAAATGAATTTGCTCATGTGAGATTAACAGGTTATGTTACTGTTCAGCTATACATTTAAATCAATTTTGTGCCTTGTTCTCTGGTTATCAATTTTCCCTATCCTACACATACATTTTGCACAGAGAAGGTAAAGACAGACGCAGGATAATTCTCCATTTATAGATTACACGTCATTAAAATCTAAGCAGTAATACACTTGCAAATATTACCCTATGACAGCAATTTTATAAACTGTCACACTTAAAAGAAAAGCCCTTAAGTGTTGAGCATGTCTACATACAAGATGTCATTTAATCATAAATCTTATGAGGCTGGAAGAGAGCAAATTTTTTTGGTTTTTGGGTCACAGCCAGCAGCGCTCAGGGGTTACTCCTGGCTCTATGCTCAGAAATTGTTCCTGGCAGGCTCGGGGGACCATATGGGATGCCGGGATTTGAAACACCGACCTTCTGCATGCAAGGCAAATGCCCTACCTTCATGCTATCTCTCTGGCCCCAACAGAGCAAATTTTCAACAGTGATAATACTAATAGAGATAAGCACATCTCTGGACAGTGACTGGAAGATGCAGGAATTGATGCGCAGATTTCATGGACTAGGAACGTTTGAAATCCACACCAGGGAGGCAAAGCATGTCTCCCCAGTAACACCTGAGGAGCAATGTGCTACACCTGGTACTTTTGACACAGAATAATTCTGACTCATTTAAATTGCTTCACGAAAAGACATTGATAATGCCACCTGCTATTCCAGCTATGGAGTAATAATTTACAACAAGGTGTGGTGAGTGAGTGTCACTAGTCTCTGATTTGCTTAGCTTACATGCAAACCAAGGAAAGGTTAGTACAAATCACTTGAAACAAACTGCTAGGATGCTTAAATGGTTTTGCAACTTAAAACTTGGCTTTTGATAGGAAGGATACTGACGACCCTACCTACTTTCCTCTCTTAGTTTTTCCCAAACACAGGTAGTTCCTAAGAAGCACTGACTGCATATTGACAGTAAAGTTCCAACCAGTTTCTCATTTGGGGGTGGAAGGGGCAGATCAATGCAGGGCTGCTTGTAAATCAAAACACCAGCGACTTTCATCTCATTTAGAAAAACCTCACACAACCAAACACTGAGTCTGAGTAAGGCACAGCACAATAT
This sequence comes from Suncus etruscus, assembly GCF_024139225.1. NCBI lineage: Eukaryota > Metazoa > Chordata > Mammalia > Eulipotyphla > Soricidae > Suncus > Suncus etruscus. The sequence goes on from NC_064848.1 coordinate 195,932,791, forward strand.
TTCAAGCTACTGAACATGCTGCTTTTACTTAATGACTTTACCTGTTTCTGAATGATTTCACTTTGATTAGAAGCTTGGAGGGTGTGTTCCCGCTTAATTTCTATCTGCTGCTGCTTCTTCTTTTGCTGCTGATCCCTGAGTTGCTGAACCCTTTGCAACTGCTCTTGCACACTGGCTGCCTGCACTGTAACCACATTCTGAATCTGGTGCGCCTGCACACGACTGTTCTGCTGAATGTGAAGGGGTAACTGGAGTTTGATTTGCTGGGGCACACCACCTTGCTGAGCCTGTATTTGAGCCACAACCTGCGGCTGGATCTGGGAGAGGACCTGGACTTGTTGGTGCAGCTGAGGCACAGCAATGACTTGGGGCTGTGGCTGCTGTATTTGGAGCTGAGGACAGGACGGGGATGAGACAGTGGCTTGATTTAACGTGTGTCCTGAAGAAAGAGTTTGAGGTGAAGACTGTACCTGGGGTTGTGACTGTGGCTGGCCCTGGGAAGGTATCTGGAGAGATGTATGTGGCTGAATTGGAATCGGTTGTGAGGCTGAGGGCGGAACCTGGGCTTGCGGTCCAGGAGACACTTGGGATGGAGTTGACGGACGGACTCGAGTCAGTGGTGGACTCTGGACGCGAACAGGAGACTGTCCTTGGACACTGCTTTGAGGCGGACACTGTATTGCCCCTTGGGGTTTGGATGACTGTGCTTGGGTGGGCTGTGCTTCAGAAGGAACATGGGAGGCCAAGGCTGTCGTGGTTTGAACTTCAGGCTGAGTCTGAGCTTCCGGCGGGGCTGGGGATGGGGACTGGGCTGGGGGCTGGGGCTGTGCTGAAGGCTGGGCAGGCTGCAGCGGGGTTTCTGGAGGACTCAAGCCCGGTGACTGAGCGGGTGGCAGGGTCTTCCCAGGCTGCACCTGTGTCTGGGGTGCTAATTTACTCTGTCTCTGTTCACTGGTACCTGTGGAAAGGAAAGATCCAATATTTCTGTGACTTTACAACATACGACTGTGGCTAAAGCAGAGCTGAAAGCGCCTGATCTAGTGATGAGCATCCGGCATTTCTGGAGCTCCTACAGTGGGCGTCTTGGCCTGGCCTCTGCAAAATCTGCACCAGGCTGGCTTCCAAAGCAAGGCACAATTTCTGAATACCTGCCAGATCTTCTGGCCCACGGCTAACACCAACCCTCATTAGTTTCTCTTCTGGGATTGAGGCTGGTGGTGACAAAGGTTACAGCTGGAGGCTAATGAAGCACTTCAGGACAAGCAGCATCAATTGGAGGCCATGGGTCAAATACATCCTCCCACCCAGACATCACTGCCACAATGTGAATGGTACCCAAAAGCCATTGCTTGTCTGCCCCTCACTTTCTACATTTTAAGGGTGTGTGTGTGGTGATGATAGGGAATCTGGAAGATTAAGAGGGCTTGTTGAGATCTTGGCCTGAGGTATAACCTCCCAATGGTTAAGCATAGGTCCTCCTTCCCATTAGCCCAGCACTCATAGGATTAACATGCAGTGCTTCTGACCCCCGGGTCTACCTGCTGCTGTAGTGGAAACGGTGGTGGTGGTTGTGCTGGCTGTTGTGGCGGTTGATGCCAGCGGGGTAAAGAGAAATCGTTGAACAGTGCCATTTGGCATCGCAGCCTGCATCAGCTGCTGTCCTGGACCCGGAAGTATAGTCACACCTTGAGGTATCAATTGCAACTGTCCAGTAGTTTGACCTTGTCCTTGAATTACTACTGTCAAACCTTGATTGCCACCCTAAAGAGAGAACATACATAGGATGCAAACAATGTTCAAGGCATCAACTTGCAAACATACCATTTTTTATGTTGAATAGGATTTAAAATATAATGAAAACACATGTTTGAATGTACAGTACAGCAACAGGAGGAATTTAGGGACAGTAAAATAATATTGGAAAAAAAAAATCCCTGAGCTTCACTGGATGTGGCCCAACAACAACAAAATTGCCGATGAACCAGCAACCTAAAAGTATCAGTCTACATTCTCCAAGTCAAAGTGAGGAAGAATCTGTCTCTTCACTCCTCAAATGGAAGCTTCTCAATCTATACAAATAAGTTCACTAAGGGGCTAGGTGTCTGCCTTGCAAATACCCAGCTCAGGTTTGATCCCCAGCTCTCCTAAGCATGACTAGGAGTGACTTTTCAGTGCAGGGCCAGGAAGAAGCCCTGAGCATCACTGATTGTGGCCCAAAAGCAAATCAAACAAACAAAAAACAAAGCAAAAAGAAAAAGTCACTAAGGCCTCTACAAAAAAATTTTTGGTTTTGAAATAATCTGCCTCTATCAAGGGGTTTTTCTTGTTTTTGGGACACACTGGCGGTACTTAGGGTTACTTCTGGCTCTGCGCTCAGAAGTTGCTCCTGGCAGGGACCATATGCGATGCCGGGTTTGAACTGGGGTCCATTCTATACTAGCTGCGTGCATGGCAAAAACCTTATTGGTGTGCTACTGCTCTGACCCTGTTTTATTTACTTATTTATTTATTTATTTATTTTGGTTTTTGGGTCACACCCTGCGGCACTCAGGTCAGGGGTTACTCCTGGCTCTGTGCTCAGAAATCACCCTTGGCAGGCTCAGAGAACCATATGGGATGCTGGCATTCAAACCGTATAGTTCATTCAGTGTTGGTTGTGTGCAAGGCAAACGCCTTACTACTCTATCGCTCCAGCCCTGTTCCTGGTTTTTGATTCTGCTAAGCATGTTCAGGCCTGTTATACTGATGGTCAGTAAGCATGAGATTTCATTTTGTTTCCTGTCTCTTGATTTTATCCTATTTTAAATACAGACCACCTCTTAAGTTTATGGTTTTAATGTGTTCTCCTCCTTATTATATACATATATGTGGTTTATGAGTTGTTTTTGGGCTACACCCGGAAGCACTCAGGGGTAACTCCTGGCTCTGTGCTCACAAATCATCCTGGCTGGCTTGGCTGAACCATATGGGTTCCACCAAGGATCAAAACGACAGGGATCAAAATGGAGTTGGCCACATGCAAGGCAAAGGACTTATCCACAGTGCTACAGCTTGGGTCCCAGTCTGTGGGTTTCTATTTCATTATTCCTTATCAAGCTTGTATGCTTATTTGTATTTTTCTGAGCAACCTGGAATTTTCTCAATCTGTAGTAATTTTATTTAGTGGTTTTATTTATATATTTTAAATAGTACCTTTTGTTGGCTCATTTCTTTATTTCCTCATCTTTTTTACTCATAGTGTTTAGTGAAGTTCTTATTTTTATTTTTCTTCTTTTTTGGGGGGGCACACATGGTAGTGTTCAGACCTTAATCCTGGTTCTGTGATCAAAGATCACTCAAGGGCAGGCTGAAGGGGGCCAGTTGGGATACAGAGATTGAACCAGAGTCAGCTGCATGCAAGATAACTGCGTTTCCAGGTGTGGTTTTGCTCTGTCCCCTCACTTATTTTTTTGATTTTGGGTCACACCCGGCAGCTCTCAGGGTTACTCCTGGGCTCTACGCTCAGAAATCGTTACTGGCAGGCTCAGGGCACGGTATGGGATGCCGGGATTCGAACCACCGTATTTCTGCATGCAAGGCAAATGCCCTACAGCTCCATGCTATCTCTCCGGCTCCTGTCCCCTCATTTTTATTTTATTTATTTATGTGTGGCCATACCTGGCTGTGCTCGTGTGCTCAGGACTTTATCTTGGTGCTGTGCTCAAGGATCATATCTGCCGGGCCTCAGGAACCATATGTAGCATTGAGGATTGAAACCCTATATTACATCTTTGGAACAGTACATTTTTTTTTTTTTGGTCACACCCAGCAGTGCTCAGGGGTTACTCCTGACTGTCTGCTCAGAAATAGCTCCTGGCAGGCACGGGGGACCATATGGGACACCGGGATTCAAACCAACCACCTTTGGTCCTGGATCGGCTGCTTGCAAGGCAAACACCGCTGTGCTATCTCTCCGGGCCCGGAACAGTACATTTTTGTTTGTTTGTTTTTGGGTCACAAATAGCAATGCTCAGGGGTTACTCCTAATTCAGAAATTGCTCCTGACAGGTACGGGGGACCATATGGGATGCCGGGATTCGAATCACCGTCTGTCCTGGATTGGCCGCATGCAAGGCAAATGCCCTACTACTATGCTATCTCTCCAATCCACAGTACTTATTGTTTTGTTTTATTCTTTTGTTTTTGGGCCACACCCAGTGATGCACAGGAGTTGTTATTCCTGGCTATGCACTCAGAAATTGCTCCAGGCTTGGAGGACCATGTAAGACTCCAGGGATTGAACCGGGGTCCGTCCTGGATCGGCCACGTGCAAGGCAAATGCTGTGCTATCACTCAGCTCCTACAGTACTTATTTTTAATATAGTCGAAGTTACAAGTCTCTTCCTTTTAGTATTCTCTCTTATATTTTTAAATGTATGCATTTAGAAAACACTTTCCAATTATCATTTATCTTCCAACAGTGCTGATTTTCAGTTTGCACTTATATAATCCTTGAACTGAATTTATGATGTGAATGTATCTGTCTGTCTGTAAATCCAATCTCATGATCCTGTGGTTCTCTTCATAGACTCCATTGCTGGAGCACACAGAAAAGTGTACTTTCCCAATGATTTGCAAAATCAGTTCTATCATATATGATGAGCCCACATAGGCACAGAGCACTTTTGTTTCCAATGGTTTTGCTGGCTTGTCTTATTCTTGCATCTGTGTCTCTTTGTATTAAATGAAAAAGCAACTGTTGTTTTTTTCCCCTTTCTTTTGGTGGTATCAGGAATCAAACTCAGGGCTTTGTGCAGGCAAAGTCTAATCTCAAACACTGAGCCACACACAGAGGGGCAGAGAGCCCCCACGTAAGTTCCAAAATTCTCATTATTGGGCTGGACAGATAGTACAGCAGGTAAGGAAAACAAAAGAAAACAAAACAAAAATAAAATTAATGGGTTAGCCATCTTTACTATTGTAGCTCAGGGTTTAAGGACTTGAGATGTTTGAGGCTTATAATATCCTTTTCTTTTTTTTGGGGGGGGGACACACCTGGCAGCGCTCAGGGGTTACTCCTGGCTTTATGCTCAGAAATCGTTCTTTCAGGCTCGGGGAACCATATGGGATGCCAGGATTCGAACCACCGTCCTTCTGCATGCAAGGCAAACACCTTACCTCCAAGCTATCTCTCTGGCCCCAATATCCTTTTTCTTAAGTACTTGTTAAGACTCCAGGAAGCTCTATGCCAAAACTCTCTGAAAGTAAGCTTGAAACATCACAGCAAGAATGAAGCCAGCTCTGAGGTGAAAATGAAGCCTTGCCACTTACGTGCCCCTGTGTTAACTGAGTGAGCTGTGCCATGGTGAGCTTCACCTGCCCCTGCTGTGGGCGAGGGGCTGGCGAGGTTGAGGACTGCAGACTTCCTGTGGGTGCTCCTGATGTCAATCCCTTCTGCCCCGGGGCCGAAGAAACTGAGTTGGGGGTAGAGATGGCAGTGGAGACAGGCTGCCCTCTGATGATCTGCGTCACCACCTGCTGAGGAGCACCTACACAAACAGCAGAACATTTGGAATTGAAATATTGCTCAACATCCCACAGATGAAGGCATTACTGCTTCTTCCCCTACTGATGGGGGAAGGGAACCCAACTGGCTGCATACAAGGCCTGTGCCTTAGCCTTGGTTCTATCTCTGCAAACAGAATGTACTCCTGCCAATTTTCAGACAGACAGACAGGCTGCTTAGAGCAGGGAGATGCACTGAGACACATTCTCACACCACAAAAACCAGTGGCTGTCAACTTCACTCAGTCCACTGACAACCCCTGAACTGGTCCAGTTTAATTAATCCTTTTCCTCTGAATAAAACTTACAAAAGGGTTGGAAGACAAAAGAGAATATGTAAAATAGGATACTTTCCATTTCCTGGGGATTATGTTTTTAAAAATAAGGTAAGAAGCTAATACAAAGTTAATTCACATTACACATTTTGGGAGTGGGGGTATTTGTGTTATAGCCAGCAGTGTTCTGGGGGATAACTTCTGGGGGATAACCCCCCCCCAGTTACTCCTGAGGAATTACAGAGGTCACACTTGGGGCTGCTTGAGGACCCATTTTGCAGGGGTCTCAAACTCAATTTACCTGGGGGCTGCAGGAGGCAAAGTCGGGGTAATCCTTGAGTGCAAAGTCAGTAGTAAGCCTTGAACATTGGGGTGTGTGACCCAAACAACTAAAACAAAACAAAACAAAAAAGATTCCTCTAGGGCAGGGCCACAAAATGTTGTATGGAGGGCTGCAAACGGCCGGCGGGCCACGAGTTTGAGACCCCTGATTTAGGGCCAACAGCATGCACGGCAAACACCATACTTGCTATATTATGTCTCTGGTTCCTCACAAGAATTCTTAATAAAACATAGAATTTAGAATATTCAGATATCCAGAGACAATTACATTTATAAATAAGCCTTTTTTTTTGGGGGGGGGGCTACAACCGATGATGCTCAGGAGTTACTCCTAGCTATGCACTCAGAAATTGCTCCTGGCTTGGGGGACCCTTTTGGGATGCCGGGGGATTGAACCGCTGTCTGTCCTAGGTAAGCTGTGTAAAGCAAATGCCCGACTGCTGCGCCATTGCTCCGACGCCATAAATAAGCCTTTTTTTTTTTTAAACTGCAATCATCAGTTCAAGAGAACTGTAAGGGCAAGGACAGCTCCATTATCAATAAGAGGTCCGTGTGCTCAGAGGATGCTTTCATGCTAAGTATCCAATAAGCATCCGCTGAGGGCCAGAGAAATGCCTCGTTGGGCTGAGTGCATGCAATGAATGTGAAATGCCTGAGTTTATGCTCTGGCACACAAAGTCCCCCACATACTGCCAGGAGTGACTGAACACAGAGCTAGGGGTAACCTCCAAGCATGACATGGCATCTGACTCCCCCCAAAATACAAAGTGAATAAAGTTTAATGGGAATGACTCTAGACTTTAAAGCCTGTCTTCTTGTTTGATATGCTGAAACTGGAAAAGGTTGGAGGAATTACTTTTCTTGTGGCACGGCACAGAGGCTAAAAAGAATTATTTGAATACTTAATTTTATGTTTATAATGTTTTGTTTTTGGATCACACCCTGTGACGATCAGGGGTTACTCCTAGCTCTGTACTCAGAAATCGCTCCTGGCAGGCTCGGGGGACCATATGGGATGCTGGGAATCGAACCAGGATCTGTCCAGTGTTGGCCGTGTGCAAGGCCAACACCCTAACGCTGTGCTATTTCTCCAGTCCCTCATATAAAAGTTTTTTATTTTTTTTATTTTTGTTTTTGGCACTCCTGGCAGGCTCAGGGGACCATATGGGATGCTGGGATTCAAACCACCATTCATCCTGGATCAGCTGAGTGCAAGGCAAACGCCCTACCCCTATTTATTTATTTATTTATTATTTTGGTTTTTGGTTCACACCCGGCGGTGCTCAGGGGTTACTCCTGGCTGTCTGCTCAGAAATAGCTCCGGGGAGGCGCGGGGGACCATATGGGACACCGGGATTCGAACCAACCACCTTTGGTCCTGGATCGGCTGCTTGCAAGGCAAATGCTGCTATGCTATCTCTCTGGGCCCTCCTACCCCTATTTATAATGTTCTGAATCATTAAAGAAAAATTTCATGGTTTTGAAACTTTGCATTTGCCTTTCTTTTTCTTTATGTAAATACAGCATATTTCTGATATATTTTAATTTGCTATTTATTATTGAAAAGATATAAAAATTGCAGTGATTCTGATACCAAAATACTTTATTTGAGGGGGCACACCGGGTGGCATTCAGGGGTTACACCTGGCTCTGAACTCAGGAAATCACTCCCGGTGGTGCTGAAGATTGAACCCAGCTTGACCATGTGCAAGGCAGATGTCTTACCTGCTGTGCTATCTCTCTAGACTCATGGTATCATTTTGTGATGAATCTAATATGACACTTTTGTCATAGAGTAAAGTCTCACATATTATGCCTTTATGGTTTGTTTTTTGGTTTGTTTTGGGGCCACACCAGGCAGTGTGTGCAGGACCATGGAGGTGGTGGCTACATGCACCATAGGCATATTGATCCCTACAGTCTCCCTGTGGTCCCTGTGATATTTAAGTCTGTAGAGACCACTATGGGACATTTCCTTGTTCATAGTATATATCTGTCAAAAGCTTGAAGTATAAGTTTTATATCATACTTTTCTGCTAAGCTTATCTGGATTTTTTTCAAGATGTTTTTTCCTTTATAAGAAATTGCCAAAAAATAAAACAAACAAAAACAACAATAATAACCCATATAGTCAGTGTGATCACATGCTTTGAGACCTTGTCTTTCTAAATTTTTTTCCTTTTTTTAACATTATAACACCATGAATTACCAAGTTGTTCATAATAAAGTTGTTTCTGATATTAAATATTCCAATATTAATTCCACCACTAGTGTGTCCTTCCCTTCACCAATGTCCCTAGTTTCTCACCCACCTGCCCCCTTTGCAGGCACAAACTAATTTACTTCAAGTCTATCTCTAAGGGTTTGTTTATGGGCCACACCTAGTGATGTTCAGGGGTTATTCCTGGCTCTATACTCAAGAATTACTCCTGAGATGCTTCCAGGACCCTAGGGGATGCTGGGAACTGAATCCAGGTCAGCTTTGTGTGAGGTAAATGCCTTACCAACTGCACATAGCAACAGCCCCTTGTTTTATGATTTTTGTTTAACTGTTTCCTAATTATCTTTTGCCATACTGTTATTTGATCACTTGCTCTTTTGTTTGAAAGTATATATTCCATCCATTAGAGGTAAAAACAAAACAAGATCCTCCCCCCAAAAAAACACATGATACAAATATACCTGGGATTTTTTTTCTTTTTTGGTTTTTGGGCCACACTCGGCGATGCTCAGGGGTTACTCCTGGCTGTCTGCTCAGAAATAGCTCCTGGCAGGCACGGGGACCATATGGGACACCGGGATTCGAACCAACCACCTTTGGTCCTGGATCGGCTGCTTGCAAGGCAAACACCACTGTGCTATCTCTCCAGGCCCTATACTTGGGATTTTTGTTTGTTTATTTTGCATGTGGTATTTGGGGGTTGGTCCTGGTGGAACTTAGGAGTTCATGTGGTGCTGAGATCAAACTCGAGCCTCCAGCATATTAAACACACATGTGGTTTTGGACATACATACATTATCTCCCCTCTCCCCCTCCCTTTCTCCCTCTCTCTTCCTTTCTTTCTTGGTTAAGGGCCACACCTGGCAGTGCTCAAGGCTTACTCAGCTCTGTGCTCAGGGAACTCCTGATGATGCTGAGGGACAATATGCCACGGTTCAATGCTAGGTCATTCATATGCAAGGCCAATGCTTTACCCACTGTACTATCTCTTTGGCCTGCACATAATTTCAAAATGGGGGCTTAACCAGTAATGGCAAAAGGTGCAGGGCTACACTAACTCCACAATATAGGCCTAAACATCTAGTATTTAAGGACCAATGGGGTACAGCAGGAGGTGTGGGAGCAGGGGAATGGGACATGCAGCCCTGGGGTCAAATCCAAAATCTCTCACATACCAGGCCTGACTTCTACCACCTGATCTATTCTGCCCCATTCTATTTTCTTTAACTGGCAGTGTCAATGATGGAAAAGTATCCATGGAAAGATCCATGATGGGTTTGAAATACAGTAAGCACTGACACCTTAATTCCAATAGTTATTTTCCAGGATGTACAGTACCAAATGCAGGGTATTACACAGTTTAGACTGGCTGCTTCAAACACAGTTATACAGAAGGAAGAATAAATACCTGGTTGTACCATCACTGGTGTCCGGATAATTGTCTTCCCTAAAGGTGACTGCTGGAGTGGGGTTCTGATCACCGTCATACCGGGCCGGATCTGAGGCCCTGTGATGACCTGGAAATGACACCGACCACAATGAAATTCAAGGTTTTTTTTTTTTTTTTGGTTTTTGGGCCACACCCAGTAACGCTCAGGGGTTACTCCTGGCTATGTGCTCAGAAGTTGCTCCTGGCTTGGGGGACCATATGGGACACCGGGGGATCGAACCGCGGTCCGTCCAAGGTTAGCGCAGGCAAGGCAGGCACCTTACCTTTAGCGCCACCGCCCGGCCCCCGAAACTCAAGGTTTTAAAGAGATTTCACACAAGAGAATTAGAACACTGGTCTTTAATTAGCTTACTGATAAACATGTCTACAGAAATGACTGGAGAATTATATATATATAATTTTGGGGCCACATCTGGCAGTGCATGGGGGTTCCACCCAGTTCTGTGGGTGGAATAACTTGGGGGATTCTCTTGAAGATACTTGGGGATCATCCTGCAATAAAGTTCAAGCTTCCTGCATACAATGCAGGCACTCATTCCACTAAGAAACTCTCTGGACCTACTATTTTTTGGGGGGACAGAAGGGGCCATACCCAAGTTGACTTATGTTTATGGCAAGAGCTTGACATACTTGTATTATTGCTCTGGTCCCTCTGGCTCTACATTTTATATTAAGCAACAGAATAAACACTGATGGGAGAAAATTTAAATCTACTGACTCCCTATTTAGATCTTTGTTACTGATACCAAGAGTAGCATACAGATACTTTGCTCCCAAGAAAACAATGAATTCTATTCTGCTTAACAATCTGTATGTCACCCAGAGGACAGAAAAGATCTGAAATGGAATGTTCTAGAGTTTGTTGTTGTTGTGTGTGGGGGGTGAGCCACACCCAGTGGTGCCTAGGGATTATTCCTGGCTCTTAACTCAGAAATTGCTCCTGACAGGTTTGAGGAACCATATGGAATGCCAGAAATCAAACCCGGGTCGGTCCTGAGTCAGCTGTATGCAAGGCAAACGCCTTACTACTGTGCTATCGCCCTCTGTACAACATTTTGTGGCCCTGCCCTAGAGAAATCTTTTGTTTTCCAAGCAGGTCATTTTCAGTTTTATTGTTAGGTGCCAGGTGCAATGAAGTACCCAAGGTCTTTTTTTGTTTTGTTTTTGTTTTTGGACCACATCTGACAGCACTCCAGAATTACCCCTGGCAGGTTCAGGGGGACCATTTGGGATGCCGGCAATCCAACCTGGGCTGGCTACTTACAAGGCAAACACCCTATCCTCAGTGCTACTGCTCTAGCCCTCCAAAGTCCCTCAAAGACAAGGCATGTGCTCTATTACTTGAATATATCTCTGGTCCAAAACAATTCAGAAATTATACAAAAGCTATTAACTATTGTTAAAAAAAAATCTGGTCGAAGCGACAGCACAATAGATAGGGCGTTTGCCTTGAACTCAATGCTATTGCTCCAGTACCCCTCAAGTATCATTTGTATTTATAATTAAATGTTAGTTACTATTTTATTTTGGACCACACCCACTGGTGCTAATCAGGGCAGTAATCAGGGCATGATATGCAGTACCAGACTGAAGCCAGGTCAACCTTGGGCAAGGCAGGCATCTTACCTTTGGTACCAGCTACCTGACACTCATTTTTATTTTTAAGTCTTCCAGTTTGTTTTGTGCCACATTGAATCATGCTCAAGGCTAACTCTTGGCTCTGTGCTCAGGGATCAATCCTGATAGAGAGTGGGGACCTTATGGATGCCAGGAATCAAACTCAGGCAGGTAGGGTACATGCAGGGCAAGCACCCTATGCTCTATACTATCTCGCCAGCTATAAACGTAACAATAATAACCTGCTTGCAGGGCAGGGTTCTTCGCATCTAATGGTGAGGTGAAACTAGAGGACAATCCACATAATCCTGACTTCGATGAAGGAAATGCACAGAAACCAGAATCTTTAACTACAGGAATCTGACATCAACAATAGCTAATGTGCGAAAAAATTTCACTGGGACCACAGAAAATGACTCAGGGGTTGGACAACCTAGTATGCCTGGAGCCCAGAGTTGGTCTTTTTTTTTTTTTTTTTTTTTTTGTGATTTTTGGGTCACACCCGGCAGTGCTCAGGGGTTATTTCTGGCTCCAGGCTCAGAAATTGCTCCTGGCAGGCACAGGGGACCATATGGGGCGCCGGGATTCGAACCGATGACCTCCTGCATGAAAGGCACACGCCTTACCTCCATGCTATCTCTCCGGCCCCCCAGAGTTGGTCTTATGACAGAAAACTTCAGGGATAAGGTCTCCTAGTATTTAGGCCAAGGCTTTTTTTTTTTTTCCATTTTCCCCATATTTTGCTGGGCCTATGCAAACAACAATTGCCACTCTCACACCATTATTATTGCATATTTTTTTTAACTCATCCTTAAAAAGAAAAAAAGAGCTTACTAAACTTAAAACAAAACAAAACAAAACAAACCAAGTAACTGTAATAAAATGCCTGTCTCGAATACAGGCAGGGGATGGGAATGAGGGGGAAGGCATTGGTGGTAGAAATGTTGCACTGTGAAAGGGGGGTGTTCTGTTAATGACTGAAACACAACTACAATTGCATTTGTAATCATGGTGCTTAAATAAAGCGCTTATATAAAAAATGTAAATGTTAACAATAAAAAATTAAAAAAATAATCTTGCTGATTATTATTAATCTTGCTGAACAAGAGTATTATGCAGAGTGAAAAGATCCAGAGCGGGAAGGGCAGACACAGTGATCTTATTCATGTGTGGTATGAAAAGAAACATAGTGGGGAACATAACTAGCACCCAAACACAAGGAACACGAAGAGCAGGGGACTGACTGGTCCTTTGTAGGAACTTATCACTTGGGTGGGGGCTAGGAGGGATGTGAGACAACAGGGGGGAAATGAGGGGGCCAGAGCAATAGCACTGTGGGGAGGGCCTTGCACTTAGTCAAGTTTGATCTCCAGTATCCCATATGATCTTCTAAGCCAGTCAGGAGTGATTTCTGAGTGCAGAGCCAGAATTAACAAGTGTCACCAGCATGGCTCAAAAACAAATAAACAAAGAGGGGTATAGGTCAGGGAAGGGACCTCTATGATAAAGGTAGAGGAAGTGGTTACTTTTTTCTTCTTTCTTTTTTGGGATGAGAGATGATCCTAAAAATGATCCTAAGTGGTGATGCTTAGGAGTTATTCCTGGCTTCATACTCAGAAATTAGTTCTGCTGGTGCTTGAGATCAAAATGCAGAGAATCAAACCTGGGTAGTTCACAGTGGGTAGTTCCACCCACAGTGCTATAGCTCTGGCCCCTACTCATCTTTTTTTTTTTTTGGCTTTTGGGCCATACCCAGTGACACTCAGGGATTACTTCTGGTTATGCACTCAGAAACTGCCCCTTGGGGGATCATACGGGACACCGGGGGATCAAACCATGATCTGCTCTAGGTTAGCACGTGCAAGGCCAATGCCCTCCTGCTTGTGTCACCGTTCCCTGGCCCCTACTCTTGACCAGAACTAGGGGCTGAAAAAAGGTAGTGACGTATGATACTTAAAAGTAATAGCAGGGTAAACCACAGTGCCTAAAAGGGGGAAAAAGAAGAATTAAAAAAAAGAGAAAATGGCTCGGAGAAATAGCACAGTGGCGTCTGCCTTGCAAGCAGCCGATCCAGGACCAAAGGTGGTTGGCAACAGTATGATCTGGCGAACGTGAATCAAAACTCTTCACCTCTCCCTTACCTCCTTGCGTTGCTGGCACATTCGAATCCTGGTGTCCCATATGGTCCCCCGTGCCTGCCAGGAGCAACCCCTGAGCACCACCGGTGTGCCCCAAAAACCAAAAAAAAAAAAAAAAAAAAAAGAAAACTGCCTGCCCTAAAGGTAGGTGAGGGAGCAGGTGGAAAGGAGGAACACTGATGGAGGGAAGTGGACACTGGTGAAGGGATGGGTGTTCGAACACTATATGACTGACACTCAATCACGGTGACTTTGTAACTGTATACCTCAATAAAAAACCTTATTTAAAAAATTGATCAAACCATTGTTACAATGTAAAAGGTGAAAGATAAAGTCTATGGATTAATTCTGGGAGAGCCCATTATACCAATTCCACAGTGACATGGCCAAATCCTAATCCCAAACATGCTGTGCACTGTGGAGAATTCTTCTAGAATCCTTACTTGGGAAGAGCTCGTGGATCCTGTGGCTCCTGAGGTATTGGGCCTGATGTTGACTGTCGCAGTCCTGGGCTGGAATGAAGTGAAGGTCTGCTGACTCGTACCGGTGCTCGACGGAATGATGCCCAGGACTTTCTGCTGGACTTGAACAACGCCTTAAAAGAAGATGAAGTAGCCCTTTAGTAAGTAAGTGATCGTTTTCATGCAGCAAATATCAGGTGGTGTTGGGTTTCTGAGGAAAAACTACGTGTGGCAGGGTTTGAGAGTGGGCTACATAGAATGTGAAATCCGAGGACTGAAATCAGTGGAAAGGAAATGAAAAATAATGGCAACAGTATGATCTGGCGAACGTGAATCAAAACTCTTCACCTCTCCCTTACCTCCTTGCGTTGCTGGCACATTTACAGCGACAATCTTGCTGTTTGCAGGAAGTGGCAGTTTGGTAATTACTTTTCCTGCCATAGTGACTGGATTGCCTGTAATTTGGAACGTCTGACCTGTGCTGGCAATGGTTGGAGCAGATGTGGCAGCTGTGCTGGTGGCTAATAGGGTATAAGACATTTAATAAGCTTTAGATTTAAAATAACCAGCAACGTTGTGACTTCAAGGAAGGGCACCAATGCATGAAATGTGGCTCATTTGATCTTTTTTTTTTTTTTAAGAAAAACATTCCTCTCCAAAGTAAGTGAATTATGTAAATGTTGAAAGTGAAATAATGTGAGAGGCGTTTCGCTACTGGAAAATTATGAATAACATCTGTAACACACCAATTGTTACAGCTTGTTTGCTTAATCAGCTGCAGGGGGAAAAAAAAACAATTTTCTATAGAAATGTTTCATTTCAGTCCATAAAGGACTGGAAATTGTTTTCCTGAATGAATGCAATCTTTTGTTTATTCACAGCCACACACCTGAATTTGACTGGCCTTGCTTAACCCAGGTAGCGAAGGTCTGGTGGAAATTCTTGCTCTGCTGGAATGTTACCGGAGATCCCACTTTAGTGGTCAGCACCATCTTGGTTCCAGGTGTCACTGAGCCGCTGATGGGGGCCACCATCACTTTCTGTGCAGGGGACATGGTACTAGTTGTACTGTTTGTTGGGGAGGAAGACGAAGAGGTGATGACTGTCGGTTTCTGTTGTTCCAGTCGTTTCTAGGGAAGTCAGGGAAAGACAATGGGAAAAAACAGGTTTTACCAAAAACTATCATTCAACAAAAGTTTAGACAAAGGCCTTTCCCCCAAGCTAAAACAATTGCACGCATAGAAGCCAGAGCAGTAGAAGCCAGAGCGGTGGCACAAGGGTAGGGTGTTTGTCTTGCACGCACTAACCTAGGACAGACCTCGGTTCAATTCCCTGGAATCCTATATGATCCCCCAAGCCAGGAGCGATTTCTGAGCGCACAGCTAGGAGTAACCTGGAGTTACCAGGAGTGTCACCGAGTGTGGTCCAAAAACCAAAAAAAAAAAAAAAAAAAAAAAAAAAGCACAAAGCACAAAAGCACACATCAGTTTTAATTCAGAGATATTCTTATGTGAACTTATCTTTGAAGTTAAATTGTTGATACTGGCCATCACAAATTTTATTACAAATAATAAGTTTTTCTTTTCTTTTCTCTCTCTTTTTTTTGTGTGGCATTTTTTGGGTCACACCCAGCGGTGCTCAGGGATTACTTCTGGCTCTGCACTCAGAAATCACTCCTGGCAGGCATGGCGGACCATATGGGATTCAAACCATCATCTGTCCTGGATTGACTGCGTGCAAGGCAAACACCCTACTGTTGTGCTATCTCTCCAGCCCTATAATCAGTTTTTCATAACAGCAAAATAAAAAAATCATCAAGTGTTTCCAATTAGTACAAATACTTCAGCTTTAAGATTAAAAATAAAAGAGATGAGGGCCCGGAGAGATAGCACAGCGGCGTTTGCTTTGCAAGCAGCCGATCCAGGACCAAAGGTGGTTGGTTCGAATCCCGGTGTCCCATATGGTCCCCCGTGCCTGCCAGGAGCTATTTCTGAGCAGACAGCCAGGAATAACCCCTGAGCACCGCCGGGTGTGGCCCAAAAACCAAAAAAAAAAAAAAAAAAGATGACGGTAATTATACTTGTGACTAGAACATCCTTGCTGCTCAGTATGGGGCACAGAACGAACTTGATGTAAGCTGCTGAGGTGGCCAATGTATTGTAATGTAGAGAAATAGTCATTAAAAAATGTCTGATGAGGCTGATATTCAGTGGCTGAGCATTTGCCTTGCATGTGTGAACTGTGGGCTGGGGAGAGAGGGATTAAGGGGGCTGCCTGGCATGTGGCTGTACTGCATCCTGAGCACTGCCAGGATTGAGCCCTGAGCATCTCCTGAGTTAGTATCACCAGGTACCATCACATACCTCTCTACATATCACCTCTTACGTTTGCACCTTCAAACCCCCAGCCAGAGTCAAAAGATATTGCTCAATCCAGGCAAGACCCAGTCAACCATGCCATGAACTCAGGGCGAACACTGGAGAATGTGGTGATGGGGAGTAGTCATGTCACCCTAGTGGTATGTGGGAGCCTTCAGTCATAATCACGATGCTTGGGGGGGGGGCATGAGGTCTTGAGGAGGAAACCAGGTACCTAGCATAACCCCTGAGCCCTGAGCAATGCCTTCCTATTTCTGGAGGAGGCACACTTGCTCTGTGCTTTAGGGCCACACCAGACAGTACTCAAAGCGTCATAAGCATTTCTAGGATTCGAACCAGGGTCATGGTCACAGTCACATACTAGGTTGGCACCTCTGTGCTGTCTCTTGGTACCCAGCCCTCCATTTAAAAAATATGCTAGGTACCGAGCAGTAAAGATAGCATGAAGGTAGGGCGTTTGCCTTGCATGAAGAAGGACGGTGGTTCGAATCCCGGCATCCCATATGGTCCCCCGTGCCTGCCAGGAGTAATTTCTGTATGTAGAGCCAGGAGTAACCTTTGAGCGCTGCCAAGTGTGACCCAAAAAGCCAAAAAAATTTTTGGTAGGTATGACTAAGTTTGTACTCTCACTTTTTGTTGTTTTGTTTGGAAATGCTCCAGGGTCCCAAGGAATGCAGAGTGCTAGAGATGAACTCTGAGCCTTTTGCATGTGCTGGAGTTCTTTGAGCTACCCCCGGCCCCTAAGGTAATATTAGAAATAGACAAGTACAGCACCAAAAAGTGTTGAACTTAGGCGGCTTAAACCACTCATACTATCACAACAAAGAGGTAGGTCATTGTCTTTCATGTAGCTCCTAATATTCTGGCATATGTGGCTTATAGTGTAGAAATTCTGAGGTAGCAGTCACAACAAAGTCTTTAGAGGGTTTTCATCAATTTTTTACCCAAAGACTACAGTAACTTTACCCATTGGAATTCTGCATTAAAAAAAAATCGGGGGGGGGGGGGGGGCCCGGTGCGGTGGCGCTAGAGGTAAGGTGCCTGCCTTGCCTGTGCTAGTCTAGGACGGACCGTGGTTCGATCCCCCCAGCGTCCCATATGGTCCCCCAAGCCAGGAGCGACTTCTGAGCGCATAGCCAGAGTAACCCCTGAGCATCACCGGGTGTGGCCCAAAAACCAAAACCAAAACCAAAAAAAAAAAACAGGGGCCGGAGAGATAGCATGGAGGTAAGGCGTTTGCCTTGCATGCAGAAGGACAGTGGTTCGAATCCCGGCATCCCATATGTTCCCCCGCGCCTGCCAGGAGCAATTTCTGAGCGTAGAGCCAGGAGTAACCCGAGCACTGCTGGGTGTGACCCAAAAATACAAAAAATAAATAAATAAATAAATAAATAAAATAAAAAAATCAAACAGTGCATACATACATTTTGCAAACTAACAGCCTGACTAGTCTAAGAAGGTGAAGTGGTATAAAGAGAGCTAGTTTTCAAGCACTAAAAGTAAAAATAAACACAAAAGAGGAGCCGAGCCAGAGAGGTAAATCGCACAGCTGGTAGGGTGTTTGCTTTGCAACATGGCCGACCCGGGTTTGATCCTCAGCATCCCATCAGGTCCCACGAGTCTGTCAGGAGTAATTTTTTTTAACTTTATTTATTTTATATAAAATCTTTATTTAAGTACCATGATTACAAACATGATTGTAGTTGGGTTTCCTTCATAAATTCCTTCAGAATATCCCTCCTTCACCAATGCAACATTCACCACCCACCAATCACCAAGGCCCCCCCCCCCCAAATGCCTGATATGCCTATATTGAGCCAGTCCTTCCAGCCCTCATTTCTATTGTCTCTGGGCATTATTACAATAATTGTCCTTAATTTTTCTTAAAACCCTTAAATGAAAACTGTATTTATTAGTTAATTGATTGATTGGTTGTTGGGCCACACTCAGCGGTGCTCAGGGGTTACTCCTGGCTCTGAACTCAGAAATGACCCCTGGCAGGCCGGGGAATCATGTGGGTGCCGAAAATCGAACAGGGTCTCTCCCTGGTCGGCCACATGCAAGGCAAATGCCCTACCACTGTGCTATCTCTACGGTCCCAGGAGTAACTTCTGAGTGCAGAGCCAAGAATAACCCAAGTGTTTGGGTGTTGCCTTCCCCCCCAAAACCCCAAAAAACAAAAACCAAACAAAGAAACTAAACAAACTCATGAGCAGGAATGTAACTTAGAAGCATAACACATGCCCTGAGTAAATGAGGCTCTGGATTTCATCCCGATACTCCTTCCCCCACACCCCCAAATCAAACAAAGCGAACCTCCCAATCTTGCTCTCCCCAAAACAACAATGCAGTTGAGAATATAATCCCAGTGCTTTGGGCACACAGGAATGTGGCCAACAACAACTCGTTGCCAGGTGGCGCTGGTACCCACTTGCCCACTCAAGGGACAGCCAAGTGCTGCTGCTGAGGTCGGCCCCAGCTGGGCCCCTAGGGCCTCTGCGTCACCATCACTGACCTTGGCCTGCTGCTCCACGGCCTGGGCTTTTTCTTTCTCCACCCTGCAGGGGAATAAAGGCAGAATTTGTCAGAAACGTCCCTTCTAGACACCTGCCATCCTGCCAACATTAGATAAAAATGTTTTTCTCTTTCTTTATTTGATTTTAAGGTCACACCCTGTGATGCTCCTGGATCTGTGCTCATGAATTACTCCTGGCAGAGCTTGGGGGCCCAGGTGGGGCACCAGGTTTTAAATCCCAGTCAGCTGCTGGAAAGCAAAGGGCATACACCTCCAGGTTATTAGGCCAGCCCGGCATGAAATTATTTTGATTTTATGTTAAACAAGCATTCAAGGGGCCGGGCGGTGGCGCTGGAGGTAAGGTGCCTGCCTTACCTGCGCTAGCCTAGGAGACGGACCGCGGTTCGATCCCCCGGCGTCCCATATGGTCCCCCAAGCCAGGAGCGACTTCTGAGCGCATAGCCAGGAGTAACCCCTGCGCGTTACCGGGTGTGGCCCAAAAAACAAAAAAAAAAAAAAAAAAAAAAAAAAAAAAAAAAAAACCAAAAAAAAAAAAACAAGCATTCAAAGCATTCTCATTAGAAACTGACAACTGGAGAGAAATCCATTAAGATGAAGAACAGGCTCTAGCTATAGAATCAAAAGGTGGAATAAAAGAAACAGGACAAACTGGATAAACTGAGGGGTGACTCTTATTCCTGAAATACTAAATAAACCAATGGGACCGAGTCACCCAGGAACTGTTTCCGTACCTCTCAGCAAAGGCCCTGATCTCCCATAATTCCAACTCCTCCTCGGCCACCCAGGTCTCAATGATGACAGGGCCGCTCTGCTTGGGTGTCTCGGGTCTCTTTGGCCGCAAGGCACTGGATCGAAGGCCTTTCCTCTGAGGGGTCGGTGTTTCTTTGGAAAATAAATCAAAGAACTTTACACAACAGATCTTTTGAAATGACAGTACTTCTGGCTTCTTTCCTCACAAATACTGGCCTGGCAAAGGAGGTGAGTGTTCCTAAATGCCCTCTGCCCCAGACTCTTTAAGAAAGGTGGCAGCATGAACCCCACAAAGACACAGTGAGAGAAAGGCAAATACTATGTGTTTGCCTGGAATTGGGAATGATGACAGGAAGCAGAGTGGCTAGGGAGGGTGTCCTACCCGTCCAGGGAGGGTTCCTGGAAAGTTAAAAGCACAAAGAAGATCATGTTACGGCATCAATGTGCTGAGACCGACTGCGGCTCTCAGAGAATGCCGGCCAGCAAGTTTCTGAAATTAAACGTACATATCAGGGGACTACCGACTGTAGTGAAATCGTTTATTTGGATTGAAGGACAGCACCTTCTTGTATGTGTTTCTTTATTTTTCTCTTGAGGTGAGAGGGAACAGAGGGCAATGATAGAGCAGGTTCCTGAACATGATACATGGGAATCATGTGATGCCAGGACTGAGCCCAGGGCACCCACATGCAGGACTTGCACTCCAGCCCTTTGCACTATCTCTTCAATGGTTTCTTACATCTATCTTTATTCCTTTCCCTTTTTTAGGGGGTGGGTGGGGAGGGAGGCAGGGGAACCCAAACCCAGTGATGTTCAGGGCTTACTCCTAGCTTTGTGCTCAGGGATCACCCTTTACATGTTTTTTTAACAGATTCCCCCGCCAACATATTTATAGCAACAAAATTATTGACTTGCTTTTATATTTTGGATGAAAAAATGATTTTCTATGGGGCCAGAGAGATAGCATGGAGGTAAGGCATTTGCCTTTCATGCAGGAGGTCATCGGTTCGAATCCTGGCATCCCATATGGTCCCCCGTGCCTGCCAGGAGCGATTTCTGAGCCTGGAGCCAGGAATAACCCCTGAGCGCTGCCGGGTGTGACCCAAAAACCACCAACCCCCCCCCAAAAAAAAACAAAAAAAAACCAAAAAAAACAAAAAAAAAATGAAAAAATGATTTTCTAGCCAGAGATTTACAATTATTTGCAGAACAGTATTAAAATTGCTTTTCCTATATCATCCCTTACTAATTTTCTAATCTTACTGACACCACTGTAACATTTTCCTTGCCACAGTATAGAAGCAAAATCTAAATACTTGTTACCTAGGACTTACCTGGTAAGTCCTCTAGAAATGTTTCTTTGAGTTCCTTTTATTGTTTTTGGCCATACCTGTCTGGGCTTAGGGAACGACCAAGCCTTTCTGGGGATCCAACATGGTCCTACCACATGTAAAACATGCATTCAGCCTACTGAATTTTCTCCTGGCTCCCTGTGGAACTCTATGCCCATAGGTAACAGTATTTGCTACATAAAAATATCTTTTTTTGGTTTTGTTTGTTTTGGGGCCATACCCGGCAGAGCTTAAGGTTTATCCAGTTTCTGTGCTCAGATACTCGTGGTAGTGCTTGGGGGACCATATGCGATACTAAGGAATGAAAGTGAGTTGGCTGTGTGCAAGGTAAGCAATTTCCTCACGGTACTATCACTCTGGCCCCTATGCCGTTAAATATTTTAAAATGTTACTTATAGTAGAAAAATGTTATTTCCAAAAAGTTGAATAGAGGAGAACAAAGGAGACAATTGATCAGGATCAAATTTCAAATTAAAAGATGTTAAGAGATCAGAAATGGTGGGAAGGCCTCATTATCCCATACCTTTAGGTGCTTCTGGAACTCCAATGGGGCAAATGATTTTCCGAATGCAGTACTCAGATCGAATGCCGTAAGGACCAACATCTCGCCTCTTGATAATTTCGGTTGTTGTGATTTCAGTTTCAGATGTTTCTATGGTGATTTAATTCACAAAGTATTAATAACCACCTAAAATATTGGAAGACTACAAAAGTGCATGTGGTGCTTTTGAAGAGATAGATGTAGAATGTACCTTTGGAAAGATTTGACCAAGTCATGATTTTCCCCCCATTTTTTGGGCCACACCTGACAGCGCTCAGGGGTTAGGTACTTCAGGCTCTGTGCTAAGAAATCACTTCTGGCAGGCTTGAGGGATCATATAAAATGCCAGAGATCAAAGTTGGATCAGCTATATTCAAGGCTTGCCCACTGTGCTATTGCTCCAGCCCCCAATTCATGCTTTTTTTTTTTATTTATTTTTGTTTTGTGGTCTCACATGGCAGCTCTCAAGGGTTACTCTTGGCTCTGTGCTCAGAAATTGCTCCTGGCAGGCTTGGGGTACTACATGGGATGCTGTGCTCAGAAATTGCTCCTGGCAGGCTTGGGGTACTACATGGGATGCTGGGTATTGCATCTGGGGTATTGAATCTAGGTCCATCCCACGTTGGCCGTGTGCCAGGCAAACGCCATACTGCTGAGCTATCATTCTGGCCTCTCATTTCATGATTTTTAAGACCATTGCATTGCTAGCTACAATCATACAATTATTTATTTCTCTCTTTTTTTGTTTGTTTTTGGGTCACCCCGGCGGTGCTCAGGGGTTACTCCTGGCTGCCTGCTCAGAAATAGCTCCTGGCAGGCACGGGGGACCATATGAGACACCGGGATTCAAACCAACCACCTTAGGTTCTGGATCGGCTGCTTGCAAGGCAAGCACCGCTGTGCTATCTCTCCGGGCCCATTATTTCTTTAAAAAAAAAAAATACACACACACACACACACACACACACACACATACATACGTATTAGTTTTTTGGGCCACACCCGTTTGATGCTCAGGGGTTACTTCTGGCTAAGCGCTCAGAAATTGCCCCTGGCTTGGAGTGACCATATGGGACGCTGGGGGATCTAACCACAGTCCTTCCTTGGCTAACGCTTGCAAGGCAGAACCTTACCTCTAGCGCCACCTCGCCGGCCCCAATATATTTTTTATTTAAGTAACATGATCATAGTTGAGTTACACTCAGAAACAGAACACCCCCTTCACCAGTGTAACATTCCCCTCTACCCCCTTCTCATCCACTGCCTGTATTCGAGACAGGCACTCTACTAGTTACAATTATTTATTTCTCAATGAAACATGTTACAATATCTAAGCAAGAAGAAATGTCACTTGGATGCGACTTTATTCCAGTGGCACATTTTGTACCAGTAATAACACCCTGGGAAATTTTTTTTTTGGTATGGGGGCCACCTGCAGTGCTCAGGGGTTATTACTAGCTTTCTGCTCAGGAATCACTCTTAGTAGGATGCAGAGGATTGAGCCTGGGTTGGCTGCGTGCAAGGCAAGTGCCCTATATGGCTGTAATATCGCTCCAGCCCCAATCCCGGGAAAATTTTACTAAAAGAATGGCTGAAGCAGCTCCCCTGGGCTCCAGATGGTCCTATTTCAACAATTTCCATTCTGTTTTCTGGAAATGTCTGGCTCATTCTGAGGGACTCATCGATGACAGTCAGTACTGACCCTCTGGGACCCCAGGAGGGCAGGTCATAGGCTGGCTCAGGTTATCATGGGAGTATGATATTCTGGGAATATTAGACATGCTTACCAGGAAGTGGGTTACTCAGTATTTGTTATCGTGTCAACCGAAATGTGGAGTTAAGCCTGCTCACCTGTCCGCGTGGTGGCCCCTCCTGGAGGGGCCTTGGCAGCCATGTCATCCCACCGCAGACTGGCCCACAGCAGCCGCAGCATGAGGCTCACTCCGGCTAAGGACTTCACGGTCTGAAGCCTGTACCTGAAGGACGACAGCCACCCCACAGAGAGAAACAGCCACAATGTCAATGCTTCGGTTTTTGTATTATGGCTTAAATAGTCATGCTATTAATAGTCTATTAATATTAATAGTCATGGGTGACTATTTCATGCCATGGGCGACTATAAGTTTGTCGGCATATGGCTATTCTATGACTCTCTTTTTCACCCATGTATTTTTCGTTCTCTTTTATTTTACATCCTTTTATTTTATTTGAAGGGAAGAGAGGGGACTGAGCCACAGCCAGGGATGCTTGGGGCTTACTGCTAGCTGTGTGGTCAGGGGACATATGTAATGCGAGGGATCAGACTTAGTTGGCTGCTGATTTTTGCAGAAATTATGAAAATCTCCTCAAAGAAGTAAAACAGAAAACAAAAAATACCTCAAAATTCATAAGACTTTTTTTTTCTTTTTTCTTTTTGTTTTTGGGCCACACCCAGCAGTGCTCGGGGGCCACTCCTGGCTGTATGCTCCGAAATAGCTCCTGGCAGGCACAGGGGACCATATGGGACACCGGGATTTGAACCAACCACCTTTGGTCCTGGATCAGCTCCTTGCAAGGCAAACGCCACTGTGCTATCTCTCCGGGCCCATATAAGACATTTTCAAGTGGTAATTCTGAAATGGATGACACAATTGCAGACAACTTAAAACCACTGAGAGTCTTAGAGAGAAAGTGGCAGGTAAGGGACTTACTTCGTAGAAGGCCAAGGAGTGACAACACCCAGAACTGCAGATGACCAAAACCAGTGTGTGTTTGGGGATTCCATAATGCAATGTATATCAAAAAAATGACAATATTTTGCTGTATTAATTAATCGCTAATCAGGAGACAAAGGAATTTAATATGTTCTTTTTTTTTTTTAAGTATGGGTTTTGTGTACAAATGAAATCAAGTCTTAAAATGTGCTTTCTAGGGGACATTTTTTTTTTTTGGTTTTTGGGTCTCACCCGGCAGTGCTCAGGAGTTACTCCTGGCTCCATGCTCAGAAGTCACTCCTGGAAAGCACAGGGGACCATATGGGACGCCGGGATTCGAACCGATGACCTTTTGCATGAGAGGCAAACGCCTTACCTCCATGCTATCTCTCCGGCCCTAGGGGACATTTTCAAGCAGTCTAGGTTATTGAAATTTCTTTTTTTGTTGTTGTTGTTGGTTTTTGGGTCACACCCAGCAGCGCTCAGGGATTACTCATGACTCTACGCTCAGAAATCACTCCTGGCAGGCTCAGGGACCTTATGGATGCCAGGATTTGAACCACCGTCCTTCAGGATACAAGGCAAACGCCTTACCTCCATGCTATCTCTCCAGCCCCGAATTCTCCATTATTGACAGCTCTATATACTTGGACATAATGGCAGACTGCAATGAAGAAAACCTTCAAAGACTAAATTTCTTCCAACAGGGGTCAAAGATAAAATATTTGGGATTTTTTTTTTTTTAATTTCTGGGCTATATCCAAACAGTGCTTAGGGTTCTGTGTTCAGGGCTCACCACTGGCGGGGTTGAGACCATATGGGATGCTGAAGATCAAACCCCAGTTTGCCATTTGCAACACAAGCCTTTAACCATTCTGCTATGCCTGCTTAAAAATAAATATCTTTTTTTCAGAGGGCACACCCAACAGTGCTGAGGACTTACTCCTGGCTCTAAATTCAAGAGTTACTCTTAGTGGATGCTGGGGATCAAACCAAGGTCAGCTGTGTAAGGGAAATGACTTATCTGTTATGCCATCTCTCTGACCCTCAGAGAGATAAATTTTAAATAAGTTACATTTAAAGGGTCATGATTCAATTTTGTTCCAATTTATTTTTAATATCTTTAGGTTGGGGTCACACCCAGTGATGGTCAGGGAACCATATATGGTGCTGGGAATCGAACACAAAGCAGTTGCACAAAGCCTTGACCTCTATATTCTCTCTTCAGTCCCAAAGCTTTCAAGCCTTGACACTAAGATAAAAAAGGAATAATGTAAAGAAGATAAAGACCTAACCTATATTTTTTGTCCTGGGAGATACACTAGGAGTGCTCAGAGACTACTCTTTGTGTATTCTCTGGCCACTCCAAGCAGTAACAGGGACCGAAGCCCAGCCTCTGTGCTCATTTTCTGTATAGGCAATTTCTCAATGTCCCCTATGTCCACCTGCAGCAGCATTCTTTTCTTCACTGTTAAATTAGAGGAAAAATGTTCACTAGTGCAAAGATGTCCCCAGAGAGGGAGCAAGTCTGTCACTCCCAGGCTATGCCATATAGAAAGGACCAGGGAACTGCACATTCCACAGCTGCACCCAGGTAAACAATGGCCTAGGCTCCACCACGAATTCAGAAGAGATGGGAGCCAAATCGCTGAAACTCATGGTACATGTTCTTCAGGGTGAAAACTTGGGCACTTCAGGAGGGAGTGGGCTGAGTCCCTGCCTTGTCGAAATCCGAAAAGCTGTGCCCACAATCCCATAGCTATAGCCATACAAATGACTCAACTTCTTTGCTTTGTGACTAATCTCTGCAAGATTGCCAAGTCATTGAAAATTTCAGGTACAAACATACATAGGTCTTCAGGGCTGAGAGCTCTGGGACCTTCTCAAAGTGGGAGTGGGCTGCTTCTCTCCCACTCCACTCCCACTCACCCCACTCCAACCCCTGGACTGACAGAAGCCCAAATAGTCACACCAACACCAACATACATCATATATGCTATGGCCTAGCTTCACCACACAGCTCAGAAGAGCTGCCAGCCCAGCCAGGCCAAGCCACTGAACTAACTGGCCTCATTCTTCAGCTCCTAGACTTCCTGGGGAGTATGTTGGCCTCAGAACATCTCCAAATTCCAAAGGCCCAGTAGGAGCACACAAAATTAGTTGGTAAAGTAGCCAACTACACTCAATTAGCAACAACAGCACAACAGGCTGAACTAGCAAGAAACAGCCTTGTAAATCATCAATGACTCCTATATCTATATCTATATCTATATCTATATCTATATTGGTTTTTGGATCACACCCGGCACAGTGCACAGGGGTTACTTCTGGCTCCATGCTCAGAAATCACTCCTGGCAGGCACGGGGGACCATATGGGATGCCGGGATTTGAACCAATGACCTTCTGCATGAAAGGCACACGCCTTACCTCCATGCTATCTCTCCGGCCCCTCCAATACTTTTCACAAATTTTTATTCACCGAAATATTTTTCCATAATTCAATTAGCCAGTTTGTTGAAATAAGCAGATACAATAAATTTGTGCCTGTTAAGAGGGTGGGTATGGGGGATGATGGGTGGGAAACATGACAATGGCTACAAAGAAAATCACATTGGTGATGGAATTGGTTATTAGATCACTAAATGCTCCAATCAGCTGTATTATGAACAATTGTAACCACCATGTTCAAATTAAAAAAAAAAAATCTAGGGAACTTTGGACTTATTCGATAAAGCAACTTTGGAGAGAAAAGTTCACTCCTGGGCCCGGAGAGATAGCACAGCGGCGTTTGCCTTGCAAGCAGCCGATCCAGGACCTAAGGTGGTTGGTTCGAATCCCAGTGTCCCATATGGTCCCCTGTGCCTGCCAGGAACTATTTCTGAGCAGACAGCCAGGAGTAACCCCTGAGCACCTCCGGGTGTGGCCCAAAAACCAAAAAAGAAAAAAAAAAAGAAAAAAGAACAAAAAAGAAAAGTTCACTCCTGGGGCCGATATGGTAGCACAACAGTAGGGCCTTTGCCTTGCACACGGCTGACCTAGGAGGATGCCAGTTTAATCCCCAGCATCCCATATGGTCCCCGAGCCAGAAGCAATTTTTTTTTTTTTTTTTTTGGTTTTTGGTTTTTGGGCAACACCCGGAGGTGCTCAGGGGTTACTCCTGGCTGTCTGCTCAGAAATAGCTCCTGGCAGGCACGGGGGACCATATGGGACACCGGGATTCGAACCAACCACCTTTGGTCCTGGATGTGCTGCTTGCAAGGCAAACGCCGCTGTGCTATCTCTCCGGGCCCAGGAGCAATTTTTGAGTGCAGAGCCAGAAGTAATCCTTGAGTGCCGCCAGGTGTGACCCCAAAAAAACAAAAATAAAAGTTCACTTCTATCCTCTCTCTATTCTCACCTCTTTGGTCACACAGCTTTAAAACACCCCTATTTGGGGCTGCAGAGATAGTAAAGGGGTTTAAAGCACTTGACTTACAGTGGCTGACCACTGTTTGAAATCCTCTACTGCATGGTTCCTTGAATACTGCTGTAAACAGCCCAGGAGAACTAAGTGTGAGCCTCAAATCAAAAATCAAAATCTCCCCCAAATCACCTCTCCCTCTAACAGAAATAACACCAGTGAGAAACAGTCTTATGCATTATCAGCCGATTCACTCATTCTTCATTCACTAATGCTCCCTGAGGGTTGGGGATCTAGCTTGCCTTGCAAGTGTAAGGTTTCAGCTCTGGCACAGGAGGAAAAAAAAAAAAAAAAACAAAAACCAAAAACAGACCAGAAGACATATAGCACCCTCCATATAAAGAACTGGGGATACAATAAGAGTTTAGTTAGGAGTTGCTGCAAAGGAAAGCACACAGGAGGGGCAGTGGCGTGATCTCAGGGGTGAAGACAGTTTTCTTGTCATCTCCAAGAACCAAGATGTGGAGAAGCTGACTGAAGCAAGAGGTGATGTGCTAGGAGAAAAGTGTGCAAATATGCACACACACACCTCTTCCCTAATATCTTGCCTGGCATACTCTGGCCACAGGGGGGGGAGGTTAAGGGAGGGATGCGGAGGGGCAGCATGAGATGAAGCAGATATAAGGGGATAAGACAGAAGCCAGAATGCAGAGGGTCAGCTGGCAGGATGATAGAACGATTGGAGATGATTCCTTTTCTTTCTTTCTTCTTTTTTTTTTTTGGTTTTTGGGCCACACCCGGCAGTGCTCAGGGGTCACTCCTGGCTGTCTGCTCAGAAATAGCTCCTGGCAGGCATGGGGGACCCTATGGGACACCGGGATTCGAACCAACCACCTTTGGTCCTGGATCGGCTACTTGCAAGGCAAACGCCACTGTGCTATCTCTCCGGGCCCTGGAGATGATTTCTATTAAGGCCACCTGGAAAGGTATCAGTGTTGGTTGGGCCCATCTTCTCAGAGATGTGGCAGAGAGGACAAAAGCTTTCCTCTTTTTGCTCTGCAGCTGTTAACACATCCTAACTAGGTTGAGTCCTTGATCCTGGCTCAGCTCGGTCACACTAGTAACAGGAGACATCTGCACAAGAGGGTCCCTCTGGCAGCACCGAGGAGCCACTCTTAGCTCAGAGTGATGAAGAAACCGAATCAAGACCTGGAGGAAGAGGTGCTGCAGGGAATGGACTTTTTTGTGTGGAGGGAAAAAGCCCTAAAGAGTTGATGGGACACATTTCGCTTTGTCAATGTTGCTTGGCCTAAAGATCAGACATGCTCTCTTGGTGTTCATAACTACTACTCCAAGTACTAGACCTATTTCAATCACGTGTAAATCTAAAAACAATCTCCCATGCAAGGATTTTTGTTTGTTTGTTTTTGAGTCATAACCAGCAGCGCTCAGGGGTTACTCC
Organism: Suncus etruscus; assembly: GCF_024139225.1. Classification (NCBI taxonomy): domain Eukaryota; kingdom Metazoa; phylum Chordata; class Mammalia; order Eulipotyphla; family Soricidae; genus Suncus; species Suncus etruscus. The sequence continues at coordinate 195,961,952 of NC_064848.1, forward strand.
TGGCTCTATGCTCAGAAATCACTCCTGCATGCAAGGCAAATGCCTTACCTCCATGCTATCTCTCCGGCCCCCCATGCAAGAATTTTTATAGCAACCTGTGTTTTGAAAGATGCATTAGGGGACCGGAGAGATAGCACAATGGCGTTTGCCTTGCAAGCAGCCGATCCAGAACCAAAGGTGGTTGGTTCGAATCCCGGTGTCCCATATGGTCCCCCGTACCTGCCAGGAGCTATTTCTGAGCAGACAGCCAGGAGTAACCCCTGAGCACCACCGGGTGTGACCCAAAAAAACAAAAAACAAAAAACAAAAAAAAGAAAGATGCATTATAGAGGCTAGAATAACATAATTAATTACTTGTCTCTCTTATATAGAATTACATTACTCTTAAATTAAGATGTTATTAGCATGTTGGGGCTGGAGAGATAGCATGGAGGTAAGGTGTTTGTTTGCCTTGCAACTAGAAGGACAGTGGTTTGAATCCCAGCATCCCATATGGTACCCCGATCCTGCCAGGAGCGATTCCTGAGTGTAGAGCCAGGAGTGACCCCTGAGCGCTGCTGGGTGTGACCCAAAAACCAAAAAAATATGTTATTAGCATGTATTTAAAGACAATTATCTGTTTAAAGCATAAAGAAAGGTATACCCCTGCATCAAACTAGGAGAGATTAAACTAAAGAGATACTGTTGTGGTCACAGTGAACATGAACACAAGGCTCCTGAAAACCACCTTGTGGATGTTATTGGCCATGGGCAACACCTGATCAGAACAGGCTGGGAGCCAACCTTCATCCTCATTCCAGAATAGGAAAGAGCAGAAAGCTGATGCCACACTGCCACAACTGCCACGTGTCTCTCAGTACAGTAATCGTACATAGTAACTTCTCCAATAGGAAAAAGGTTACCTGGAGGAGAGTCAGGGCTACAGTCTGGGTCTGCTCTCAATGAAGAAAGCAGAAAAAGTGCAGAAAAAGTCTACAAATCCATGAACTGTGATAAAGGCATAACTGATTTCTTGCAGGATTTTGCAAATCTTTCATTGTATGGGGGCCATACCCACAAAGAACTGGCCATACTCAGTTCTCAAGATTTATACGTAGCTCTGTACTCAGGGATCACTCCAAGCTGGGCTTAGGGAACTATACAGGGTGCTGGAGATTGAGCCTGGTTTGGCTTTGTGCAAGGCAATGGTCCCCAAATACCAATTCTTTTTGTTTTGTTTTGTTTTGTTTTGGGGTCACACCTGGCAGTGCTTAGGGATTACTCCTGGCTCTGTGCTCAGAAATCGCTCCTGGCAGGCTCGGGGGAACATGTGGGACGCCGGGATTCGAACCACCGTCCCTCTGCATGCAAGGCAAATGCTTTAACCTCCATGCTCTCTCCGGCCCCCAAATATCAATTCTTTAATCAGAACACTTCTAGAACTGCTTATCAAGCAATACATGTCATACATATATAATGATGAAGTGTCTATTAATCATAGGCACATTTCTTAAGCTTTACATTTTTATGAGTCATCTAATGATTAAAATACAAATGTTATCCAAGTCTGTGATTATCTAACTCCCAGAGCAAACACATGGTAATAACTTGTAAAGTTAGACAGCAAAAGGTCATGTTTGACATGTTCTTTAACCTCCTGTAAAAAAATTTTTTTTCCTTTTAGAGGTTTTATTTAATAACATTTTTCTTATACATTTCTTTAAATATTTCCCCTAAGTAAACTTTAATACCTACCAGCTGGCCAAGAACTTTTTGAGTCTTTGTTTCCATCATGATTTAGGCTGTGACATATATACTTTCCCAGTTTATCTCGACCATCACATGTTTTTCATTATAAAATTCCTTTAAAACGTCCTCCCTTCGTTCCCCAAACACATTTTAAAGAACATACCTCCAAGTGATACCAAAGGTCGGTCTAGGAGAAGGATATGGCCATATATCCAGGGCGGGTTTGGCATTATAGTTAAAATAAGGGACTTCTCGGATGCCTCCTTTTCTGGCCAATTTTTTTAAGTCATCATTAGGCAGAACAAAAATGCTCTTCTTGCTGCTCTTAGTGACAAACTTTCTATAGGATGGCAGAGCAGTACCTGAGCGCGTCTTCTTGGGCCGCGAGAACTTCATGAGCTTCACTTTGTCTCTCGTGGAGTACTCTTTGCTTACGGTCATGGATGTGATCAGCGTGCCCCCTGCCGTGGTCAGCGAGTCAGTCACCGTCGTGGTGACCACTGTTCTGCTCTGCTCTTTTACGGAGATAATGTCCACACCGCTGTCCGAGGACGGTGTGGACAGCTTGGTGACCGTGGTGGTGGTGGTGGTGACGGTGGATTTGGCACAGTTTTCTGTGGACGAGACCACAGTCTGCTTATCGCCTTTGGCGACCTTGATGACAGTCTTGGATTCTGTGGCCACCGTGGATGTCAAGGTGGTGACTTCGGTGATGACCGTCTTCCTCCTCGGTTCTCCATTGACATTCTCATCCTTGAGGATAAGTGGACCGTTCTCACCAATGAAATCATTGCTGAGGTTTGATTCCTCTCCCGACGGAACCGGAGATGGACTTGTTTTCTTGGTTTCTGAGGTGTCCACTTCCATATCTTCCTCCTGATTGGTGGCACAAGAAGGTGGTGGCGGTGGCATGGAGGGGTGCTCACTCCCAGACTCCCTACCAGGAGGCACAGGTTCGAGACTCTCTCGGGAGTCCCCTTCGCCACCTGCTGATCGCAGTTTTGTTTCTAAGTTGTTATTTTCATTCAGCTCTTCCATGACCACGTCACCATTCATGAAAGGCTTCACAGCATCATCTTTGATGGTCGAAGTCTTCGTCTCATTGTCAGGGAAAGCTTTATTGATGTTATTAATCTTGGGTTCAACATCACAACTCACTTCTTTACTCTCGGGGGCTCCTTTCAAATACCCTTTAGGTTTGTGCTCTCTCCCATTTACTTGAAAGGTGCTAGCTTTCTGGCCTCGCCTTTCAGATTCCTGATGTTCAAAGCTCTTTCTGTCGGCGAGATTTTTGAGGTTTACTGGGTCACTGCATTTGTTGACTGGTTTCTCCTCGAGCTTCTGACCATTTGCCTCAGTTACTTTATCCTGTAGCCTGTCAGCGCAGTTCCCAGTGGGCTTCTCGGAAACCAGTTGTTGCGTCAACGGCTGCATGTCTTCACAAGCTTGCTCAGCATTACTCTCACTGCTGTTCTGGACAATCATATCTTCTTCACTGCTGTCTTGAACAGACATGGTATCAGAACTGTTTTCCAAAGTGCTGTTATATTCAGAGTCACACCCCAGTTTTCCTTCTGAGTCCACAGCTTTTGACAGAGGTGGGGTATCTCTGTCACCAGTACTTTTAGCTATTGATTGAAGTGAAGGAGAAAGACTCTGGGAAGGAGAAACCATGGTGTCGACATCTTCCTCTAGGAGTGTTTTTTTGTTCTTGTAGATCGAAGTACTGATATCATTGGTGCTGGCTAGTTTCGAGTCCTCCTCAATGAGAAGGCCACTTCCTTTTGTTTTCGTGTTTATAGAATCCTGACCTGCACTGGCAGTTTCTGAGGGACTCAAGTCCATTTCGTTTTCAACAGAATTTTGCTTCTGACATTTTGTTTCTGGATTCTGAATGGAACCATCATCTAGCATTTGATCTTTCAGAGAATGTTTATTTGTTGCAGGATCAGAATTACCGACTCCAAGAACCAAGGAATCACTCTGTGAGCATTCCTGGGTCACGTCTTCAGATTTATCAGTACTTGCAGCGTCAGGACTTGTCTCTTGTCTAAGTCCATCACTCTGACATGCTTCTTTTGTTTTCATCGTTCCTGATACCTCAGGGAGACTTTTCAAAGAACTTGTAGAGGGTGTTCCTAGCCCCTTAGTCCCACCTTCCATCTTCATTTTTTCAAGGCGCTGTTTTTCTTCCAGTGTAAACTGCTTAATTCTCCTTTCGAGAAGTCCATCTAGTTTGGAGGATTTAATTTTCTTTTTATAACTAGTCCTTAGATGAAAACCCTCACTAACATTAACCACATCTACTTGAGTGTCTTTCTGACAATTTATATGGGATTCTACTTCCATTGGTTCTTCCTTACAGGATTTATCGTTGTCAGAATCCAAAACTTCTTTGACATCTGTGAAAACAGACATTTGTAGACACGTGAAATTTCAGCCTGAAATGTGGAATTCTTAATTATTTTTTTTTAGAAATCTTTCATTTTTTCTTATTTTCATTCAAAAGCTTTAGTTATATACTTGGATTTATACACTTGGATTTCCAAGTCCTGATACATTACTTAAAAGGATCAATGAACAGGGCTGAGTTTCACAAAATGTCAAATACAACATGGAGCTGGTGAAACAGTACAGCAGTTAAAGCACCTGTTTAATATGCATCTGACATGGGTTCGATCTCAGTACCATGTAAGGTCACCCAAGCAGGCCCCACCAGGAATGAAAGGAGCATATGAAGGAATATGCTTTAATAAGGAGAACACAGTGCTTTTTCTGCGGCATGAATAGATCCAGTCCTCTCCCCAAAGCAGCCTGCCACACAGGACTCTACTTACCTTGGTCCTTCTCAGTAATCCTTGAAATCTCCATTTCATTTTGGTCTATTCCTTTTTCGGACTCGGAATCTTTGACCTCAACTTTCTCGGAATCAGACTCTATTTTTATTTTTTTGGGACTTCGTGGACTTTTCCTTCTATCGGATTCTTCCATATTTTCATCCATATTATTTATGGCTAAAAGGGACCAAATTTATAGTAATTTCAGCTACCTTGTTATATAAGCAATTAAATACACACACCTCAGTGAAAAATTACCAAGTACTGCCCAACAAATTCAATAAATTCAACTTGGGTTTGTTAAGCATAAAGATGAAAGCTGAAGACAATTATGTGGGTTATACTGGATGCTCTTTTTGGGGGGAGGTGGAACAGAGATGGAAGGAGTTGGGAGGCTTGAGACTTCTCTACACAGTCTCAGTAAATGGGTCCCTGGCTCAATGCCAGGACTTGAAGATGCAGTGCTGAGAATCACTAGGGTATCTGAGCGATGTGGGTGATACTTGAAGGACCACATGGCACCAGAGATCCAACTAGGATCAGATACATACATACAAACCTCAACACCTGTACTGTCTCTCTGACACTCACTATTACATGCTTTGATATGCTTGGCTCCTCTAAACCTTAAAAAGCCTTGGCTGCATTCTAGATGAGTTTCAGAGATCTTTACTTATAAAACTTATTCCAACCTGCTTCAAAAATATTGAATTAAAACCCCAGAAAACATACATTTTTTTTTGACATATTCTGTGTCACAGAACTGTATTAGGATGAAATAAAGGCCATGAAGCCCTGCCATGAAGTAAAAAGGGCATAGGGAAATTTCTGTAATCAATCCCCCTAAAAATCCTGGGACCGGAGAGATAGCATGGAGGTAGGGTGTTTGCCTTACATCCAGAAGGATGGTGGTTTGAATTCCAGCATCCCATATGGTCCCCTGTGCCTACCAGGGGCGATTTCTGAGCACAGAGCCAGGAGTAACCCCTGAGCGCTGCTGGGTGTGACCCAAAAACAACAACAACAAAAATTCTTATATATAGTCCAGGATTCTAGAGTGAGAATAGTCAAGGCTGCATCATTGTTGAAAATAAGAAAAATTAAGAAATGCAGTAAGAAGCCGTAGAGATAGCACAGCGATTGGGCATTTGCCTTGCATGCGGCCAACCCGGGAAGGACCTGGTTCGATTCCTGGTATCCCTCATGGGTTCCCCAGGTGATTTCTCTGTTGCAGAGCCAGTAGTAACCCGAGAGCCATGTGACCCAAAAACCCAAAAAATGAAAGAAAGAAAGCAATAAGATATGAGAGAGAGAGGGAGGGAGAGAGAGAGAGAGAGAGAGAGAGAGAGAGAGAGAGAGAGAGAGAGAGAGAGGGAGGGAGGGAGGGGGAGGGAGGGAGGGAGGGAGGGAGGGAGGGAGGGAGGGAGGGAGGGAGCATGGGCCTTATCTTGAATCCATTCACTTCCAACAGTGAAAGGCATCTCTGAGGCAAAGGTGGTAATAATCTGGTACAAATCTTGAGTCAGAGATTGAGTATAATACCGTTAGTTGGTGTAATGTGATGTTTATGGGGAAAATGTCCAATTTACGCACAATTTGTGGTAAATTACAGGATTTCTTGGATTTGCTTTACACATAAAAAGGAAAAGGTCCTCAGGAAACAAAGGACAATGGCAATTCCAGTAAGGGTGACAGTCTAGGAAGTGGTGAGGTCAAAAGATGGTGCCACAGGAGTGATTTACTTTCTTCTTGTCTACTCGGACACTCAAAAATAAAAAATTTAAACCCATAAAATAGAACTACTGTTCAAAGGAAACTTCTTGGGCTTTGGAAGCATTTTTACTAAAAGGCAGATGAAAGTATTCTTCACTTAAACTCAGATATCCTAAAGATCCAGCAATGTGGGCACCTATTTTTGTGTTTGGCTAAAGGAATGCAGGACAAATAACACATACTCAGTTCTTGATCCACACAGTATTAGTGAATATGCAGTCACTAGTCCTAGGAGTCACAGAAATGTGTTGCTCAGAGGGAGAATACTTGCTTTGCATGGATGAGGCCTTGGGTTCAACCCCAGTGTGGAGGGAAAAGGTTGAAAGTGGGCCAAAAAAATAGTACAAGGGTTGGGACCGAAGCGACAGCGCAATGGATAGAACATTTGCCTTGCACCTAGCCAACCCAACCAGGCTTGTTCTCCTGCATCCCATGTGGTCCCTGAGCCTGCCAGAAGTAATTTCTGAGTACAGAACCAGGAGTAACACAAGTGCTGCAAGATGTGGCAAAAAAAAAAAAAAAAAGTACAAGGACTAAGACTCTTAGTTTGCAAAGTCAATTTTGGTTCGATCACATGTGGTCCCAAGCATGGCCAAGTGTGAGGCAAATACTCATCTTCTACACACCAACGTACGCAAAAATTCATCCTAGTGATAGCACAGTGGGTTGGGCATTTAACTGTCTTACATGTGGTAACCAAGATTCATTCCCCAGCATCACATATGATTCAACATGCCTACGAGGAATAATTTCTGAATGCACAGCCAGTAGTAACCCCTCAACATCACTAGGTGTGACCCAAAAACAAAAACAAAACAAAAAATTCTCTTGGTTAACATTTTCTAATATTTTTCTGGTATTCAAAAAGTTTTATAAAATAGTGGTATGCTCTAAGAACCTTTAAGAACCTGTCAGAATCCCTTGACACATGATATTGCTTGGTAGGAGATGTTTAACCTGGAAGGTCTGAGGTCTGGGGTTCAAGTCTCCGCACTGTCTCTCTTCCCAAAATCTGAACTGTTGTATAGGGTACAGTGATATGCTGAGTATAACACCACCACAATAAAGAGCAATTGCTAGTACAAACTACAAGAGTATGAGCACAGCCCAGAACAGTGTGTGAGTACAATCAGCAAGGCTGAGGCCTTCAATTGTCCCAACAATGTGGGGAAGGGGAAGAAAGGGGATAGAATGGAACATCTATAAAATGTTTGAAGTTGTCTGTCTCCCCCCACTGAAAACTCTGACAAATCTATAGTCAGATGAGATGTTAGATACAAGAAAGATATGGGGCCAGAACAGATACAGCAGGTAGGGTGCTTGTCTTATATTCAGCAAATTCAGGTTTGATCCTCAGTACCACATATGGGGTCCAAGCCCCTCTAGGAGTGATCCTGGATATCTATCTCTCTCTCTTCTCTCTCTTTCTTCTCTCTTCTCTCTCTCTTTCTCCCAATTCTGGTCTCATAATATTCAACCAAACTCTGACCTGCTTTTCTCTATTGCCCATCTAGTCCTGAGATTTTGAACTGATGTGCACTGCTGCCTTCATAACAGTAATTCCTATTGCATTTAGGCTAACAGTGTATATTATGCTATCTTTCTTTCTGTTGGAGTAACTGCTTTCTACTTCTATTCAGGATAATTTTTCTTTGCTTGTTCTTGTCAACCATGGACTGGAAGGAAGTACCTCTGAATTGGTCCCCTACTTCTACCTGAATGCAGAGCCAGGAGTAACACCTGAGTGCTGCTGAATGTGCTCCAAAACAGAAAAACAAATAACAAAAAATTTAATAGTCATTTGGAACTATAATGGACATTTAGTTTGAATACATTAGGTAAAAGTTTTGACGTTCTGAAATGTCTACAATATGCAAGAATCTAATCCCTATAAATAAATTTAAAGGAACCTTCCAAAATTCTTATTATTTGGGCTGGAGTGACAGGATAGCAGGTAGGACATTTGCCTTGCACATGGTCAAGCCGGGTTTGATCCCTGGCATCTCATATGGTATCCAGAGCCTGCCAGGAATGACCCCTGACTACAGAGTCAAGAGTAAACCTGAACACCACTAAGTGTGGTCCTCCAAAATTCTTACTATTTATGTTTAGAGGTTCCAGAAAGATAGCTTTTTGGACAAAGAACAGATGGTTTTCAAGTGAGAGGCCCAGTGCTGACCCTGGTACCAGAGAATTGCTGGGAGTGACTCAGGAGCACTGAGCTAGAAGCAACCCAAGGATCACAGGGGTATGGCCCCAAATCAAAACAAACAAAAGAAAGTGATCGAGTGATAACCATTTTACACCGAACAACTTCCACAATCTATCGCAATCTTCCCACACATTAGGTGGGTCAACTAATATCACACTAAAGAAAAGTAGAAAAGTAAGTAGGACAAGACCTTTTATGATTTATAGTTTTCAAGAATTCTATCTATTCTGGCTGGAGCATTTCCTTTATGTGCAGAAGCCTGGGATTCTTTTTTTTTTTGGGCGGGGTTGATTCTTGGCATCACAAGATTCCCCTGCACACCATCAGGAATGATCATTAAGCACTGGGTCAGGAGTAATACCTGACTGACATAGGTGTGACCCAAACAGCCAAATAAATAAATTAAAGGGCCCTATTGTCTTCATCTTGGTGTAAATAAAATTCTAGATCTCAAATCTTATGATTTAATGCAATATAAAAATTAAATTTTAGAGTTTATAATTTACATAACAACCATATAATTTTGCATATTCTACTACAAATTTGAGAAAAACTCTCTAAAAATATGGCCAGTACATTGCACGGATTAAAGAAAGAATACAAATCAGAGATAATTATGAATGAAAAACAACTTACTTCCTTCTATTGACTTTCTGTAATTCACATTAGTATTGCCTGGCAATTTAGGAACAAACCTATAAACATGAGTTTTACTAATCCAGCTCCAGCCACCATATCCTGTTACTCTGTATTCCTCTCCTTTTTGTTTCCAAACCTGGCATAAATAAAAAAAAAAAAAATCTGATTAAAAAAGGACAGATTTCTAAAGCACTGTAGCTTTATATAATTATACATTTTTACTAAGCAAAATCAACAGCAAGGCAATCACATTTATCATTATTTTAAGGCATATAAAATGTTTATACTTCTAACATCAAAAATGTAACAAAATTTTAGCTCTGAATTATTTTCACAAACTGGCCCATAAGTCCACCTATTTCTAGTAATGTAAACCTAAGCTTATAAAAAAACGTAGTACTTTCAACTACACTGAGATTGCCTGGCTGTGCCTTGGGCTTGCTTGCGTTTGGCTTCAACTCAGGAATTACTCCTGAGTAGGGCTTGGCTGTGTGCAAGGCAGGCTAGGTCCTACGCTGTGGAGTACCACTCCAGTACCAATTAGAAAGTATTCTTTTTTTTTTTTTTTTTTTTTTTTAGAAAGTATTCTTAGTTGTAAAATAAAGTTCAGAAAACCTTAGAAGACACTATTTTTTTTTTAAGGACACACCCATTGCCTCTCAGGGGTCACTCTGAGCTATGTGCTTAGAAATTGCTCCTGGCTAGGGGGACCATATGGGATGCCGGGGAATAGAACCGTGGTCCGGCCTAGGCTAGCGCTGGCAAGGCAAATGTCTTACTGCTTGTGCCACTGCTCTGGCCCCAAGACACTATTTTTAAGACTATTGGACCAAGGAGATGGCTCAAAGTACTGAAGTGCATGTTCTGCAGTGCAGGAGACCTGAGTCCAATCCCTGGCACTGTATGATCTCCCAAATGTGACATGCAGCCAGGAACAGCCCTGAAGCACAGTCTAGTATCACCAAAAATAAATATGTAATAAAAAGATTCTTATAAAAATTACCTGATGTTTAACAGGAAATGTGTATTTGACCCAGGTAGCCTGCTGCATTGTTTCTTCTTCTTCTTGTTTTTTCTCCTTTTTTTTCACTTTCTCTTTTTCTTCTCTTTCAATCGATGTCATCCTATGTAACCTTAGAGAAAATTACAGTAATTTTAATAAATGAGAGATGGGGGGGGAAGCACTGGAAATTAAAGATTGGTTAGTCATCCTACAACGCAGATAAAGATGTATGTGTCCATAACAAGAAAGATCAAATATCTCAAAAAGGGCAAGAGCAGAACATGCTCCACATGTCCTCCCTTACAAAAATATGCCTATTTATTTCTGATGATGTCTTTTCTGCTTTGTAGTTTCATAGACATGACACATTTTAGCACAGTTATATCCCACTTTTGGTCTGGTTATTGTTTGGCTGAGTTTTGGGCACAGCCTGCTCAGAGCAATTTCTCTGGGCCTCCCAAAGCAATTGCTCTAGAGAGCAATACTAGGTTTTGTGTTTCACAGTACTGTTTGAGCCCAGCAAGCCTGGGGGTCTCTAGTACTACACAGGTGATATTCTGGGGTCAAAGCAGTGCTGGGGATTAGACTTGATGCTGGCACCTCTGACCTATTTCTCTAGCTCCAAATTGTTGTTTTTGGTTTATGGGCCACATCCGGCAATGTTCAGGATTACTACTGGCTCTGCATTCAGGAGTTATTCCTGATGGGCTTAGGGACAATTTGGGAAGCCAGGGATCAAACCTAGTAGGTAAGGCAAGTGCCCTACCCGATGTACTACTGCTCCAGCCCTAGCTGTTTAGTTTTTAAGGGGCCATAGTAGGTAGTCCTCGGATCTTACTCCTGTTTCTGTACTCAGGGACCAGTCCTAGTGGTGTCCGGAGAACCGTAATGGTACCGGGAATGGAACCTTGGTGAATCACTGCAAGACAAATGCCCTCCTGCTGCACTATCAGGTCACACCAGCCCCATGTTTTTAATCAATGAATCACTATACCAGTGTTATCTTTCTATACCAGAATAAATTGATCTTTTAAATAATTAAATGCATGAACTCACCCTAACTTACTAAACCAGTTACCAATTACCCCTGAAAAGGAAGCAACAAATGCCACATTTCATTCTTATTAACCAATATTTGACTCTTTCCTGTGTTACACAGAAAGGATTTTAAAGCATTCAAGGTATCTGCTGACATGAATCCAGGGCTGTAAATGTTGAGAGAAAGGGGCTCCTGACTGAAGCTAGGCAAAGAAGGAAGTACCACACTGCTGTTGGGGTTCCACATCACTCGGCACAGGCAGAGCCCTGTCTCTGCAGGCATAAAGGGGTTTCTGCATTCGGCAGATAGGAGGGCGAAGGCCTACAGTGAATTTCAACATTAAGATGATTAAAATTGGGGCCGGGGAGATAGCATGGAGGTAGGGCGTTTGCCTTGCATGCAGATGGAGGGTTGTTCAACCTTAGCATTCTATATGGTCCCCCGAGCCTGCCAGGAGCAATTTCTGAGTGTAGAGCCAGGAGTTACCCCTGAGCGCTGCTGGGTGTGACCCAAAAACCAAAATAAATAAATAAATAAAATTTAAAAAAAGATTAGAATTTTGTGCAAGGGGCTATTTCCCGTAAGTTGGGGCATTAATCAAAAACCTATGACAGGGGGTGTTGTCTTGGTGGTCAGTGAGTTGTTTATCCCATCCTTCCCCTGAAGAGCCAAATTTGTATCTAAATTATGTGGAAAGAGATCTTATGTCAACTAAGAGATGTCAAAGAATTTTTAGAGATAAGGGACTTAATTCTTTTTTAATCATCACCTGTCCACCCAAATCCAACTTTAGACCCATTTCTACTTTCAAGAAAACTTTGTTGCCTGGAAGCTGCCTCCAGCTATGAACTCACCCCCCTTACCAAGTGCACACAACTTCATTCATGCCAGAGTCACAATTAACGCCAGGAGGCAAAAGGTGTGAGGGTCCAATTAGGGACTAACTTACTGCCTCTGATAGCATCAACTTGCCTAACTTGCCATGGACTTGGGTAGGACAAGATCTATATGTCAAGGATGATGGTTGACTTAACCATCCAAGGACACCAGTCAGGAGGGAGCCAAAAAGTTGAGATCAAGTAGCAATTCCAAACAGATGTTTGTTTTTGTTTAGGGGCCATACTCAGCAGTGCTGAGGGGTTACTCCTAGTTCTGTGCTAAGGAATCACTCCTGGCAGGACTCGGAGGACCATATGGGATGCCGGAGATTGAACCCAGGTTGGCTGCGTGCAAGGCAAATGCCCTCCCTGCTGTGGTATGTCTCCTGGCCCACCACAGACTTTATATAGGTTCAGTTTGAAGCACCTCTGAAAGGCCAGACCCAGCAAAGCAATGAAGCAATCCCAGAGAGTACTATGTGGGAAGATCCACAGCGACACACTGGGTGCTCATAGGTGGGTAGGGGTGCTGTGTATTCTCACAGGGAAGATGCCAACTCTCCTCACCAAATGCCAAGGCTTCACCTTCCTGAGATGGGCAGGTGAGGGCAGCTATCCTGGGGGAAATTCCTCTGCTCTCTCTGCCACCTGCCAGGAAAAAGATGTGACAAAAAGGCGAGGCTTTGGCTAGACAGTCTAAAGACCCTTCCCCACCCAGAGAAGAAAGCTCCATCCCAAGGGCACTGCTTGCCTCTGGCTACCTCCAAACTGTGGGACTCCTTCCACATCTTCCTGGTTCAAATAGAAGCCTGACAGGAGGACTGACAGAATAGTGCCTACATCACTCCAATAGTCCCTTGATGCCCAGGGCTTGCTATGTGTATCTGGTGCTTACAAATGAAGCCCCAGTCTGTTTGCCTTTCTTGGTAAACTGGGGGAATATCCCCAAGGCCTTTGCTCTTAAAATGGCCACTCTGATCCCAAGCCACTTAAATCACCCCATGGGTGCCCACACCTGGCGGTGCTCAGGGGTTACTCCTGGCTATCTGCTCAGAAATAGCTCCTGGCAGACACGGGGGACCATATGGGACACTGAGATTCGAACCAACCACCTTAGGTCCTGGGTTGGCTGCTTGCAAGGCAAGCGCCGCTGTGCTATCTCTCCGGCCTCAGGTTCTTATTCTTAAGTTGTTATTTGAACTAAATTGCCCCAACTGAGAGAAAAAAACACTATGTTGCTGATTTCATGTATAGTTCTTTAAGTCTGACAGAAATAACCATTTCTGGGCCCGGAGAGATAACACAGCAGCGTTTGCCTTGCAAGCAGTGGATGCAGGACCAAAGGTGGTTGGTTCAAATTCCGGTGTCCCATATGGTAACCCCCCCCCCCCCCTGTGCCTGCCAGGAGCTATTTCTGAGCAGACAGCCAGGAGTAACCCTGAGCACCGCCAGGTGTGACCCAAAAACCAAAAAAAAAAAAAAAAAGAAATAACCATTTCTTATGTCTACTGGCCTTTCATGTTTATTTTTCTGCAAAATGCCTGTTCAAATCCTTTGTCTCGTCTGCACTGGACAAATAGTCCTTTTCATTTATAAATGGTCTTTGTCAATTAAGGAAATTTTCCATTTGTGGTGCAAATATTTTTTCCTCAGTTTGCCATCTGTCTTTTGAGTCTGATTACAATATTAGTTTTCCACTCAGAATATTAAATATATATATCCACATATTTTTCCTCTATGGCATCTGGGTTTTATATCTGTTTAAAAAGAAAGTATCACAACAAAAACATAAATTAATCCATGTTTTCTTATTGACGTTTTTTGTTATTGTTTTATGGCTGTCAAAAAAAAAATCTTCATATGACTCTGTGGAGGCAAAGATTTACATGCTATTTTCTCCAAATGTGCCCTCTTTTCCCTCCTCCCTCTAATGAAAACTGTCAGTTAGGTTCCCCACTTATGGTTAGGTAATGCTTTTGCATGTCCTGTTCTACTTCACTGCTCTACCTCTTTTTCAGCACATATTGTCTGGATTACTATAGTTTCAAAATAGGTTTACATAGCTTTCTTTTTCTTTTTTTTGGTTTTGGGTCATACCCAGCAGCGCTCAGGGGTTACTCCTGGCTCTACACTCAGAAATCGTTCCTGGCAGGCTCGGGGGACCATATGGGATGCCGGGATTCAAACCACCGACTTTCTGCATGCAAGGCAAACACCCTACCTCCATGCTATCTCTCCAGCCCTTTGCATAGCTTTTCTTTCTTTCTTTCTTTCTCTCTCTCTTTGGTTTTTGGGGCCACACCCGTTTGATGCTCAGGGGATACTCCTAGCTAAGGGCTCAGAAATTGCCCCTGGCTTGGAGGAACCTTATGGTGGGACGCCAGGGGATCGAACCATGGTCCTTCCTTGGCTAGCGCTTGCAAGCAGACACCTTACCTCTAGTGCCACCCTCACCGGCCCCTTGCATAGCTTTCTTAATGCTTCTGCCAAATACTACTGCCTTGTTCTTTCTTCATGTTAATTATTCAAGTTGAAATAAAATCTTAATCACAAGCAAGTTAATACTGATATAAAATCAATAAAATTATTAATTTAATGTCAGTATAGTTAGAAAATGTAATACACATATCTAAGTGCATCAGGTTTTTTAGAGGAGATCTGAATGGGGAAGCTATACCTGGCAGTGCTCCAGGGAACAGGCAATGTTTTGGATGGAATCTGGGGTCTCCTGCATGACAGGCATGTGATCATAACACCTTATTGGTGTTCTGCAAAGCTTTTCTTTCTGTATGAAGCCCTTTTTAATAACGTAAGAGTCCCCTTTCCTCCTGCCCATCATAGTGCCAAAGATGGAATCTAGGGTCTCACATGTGCAAGGCAAATGCTCTCCTGCTGGGTCAGTCTGTTAAGTAAATGATTTCCTCACATCTCTCATTACCTCTTCATATTTGAGGCTACTGCTCTTTGCTGAAATCTTTTCTCACTGTAATTTGTTCCCTACCCCAGCTGTGCTTGGAGCTTGCTCCAGGCACTGTGCTCAAGGATGCTGGGGATTGAACTCAAGTATGCAAGTGCCATACCCATTGTACTATCTCTCCAGTCCCTCATTCTAAGTTTTTAAAAAAAAAAATGTAAAATGTAAAACAGAGGCACAAGCGGTAGGGCATTTGCCTTGCATACGCTAACCTAGGATGAACCACAGTTCAATCCCCCAGCATCCCATTTGGTCCCCCGATCCAGGAGTGATTTCTGAGCACATAGCCAGGAGCAACCCGAGCGTCATCAGATGCGGTCCAAAAAGCAAAAATAAGATAAAATAAAATAAAGTAAAAAAAATAAAAATGGAGTGGCCAGTGCGACAGTACAGCAGTAAGGCAACACAGGACCGACCCTGGTTCAAATCCCGCATCCCATATGGTCCCCCAAGCCTGCCAGGAGCGACTTCTGAGCGCAGAGCCAGAAGTAACTCCTGAGCTTCTGAGAAATAACTTCTAAACTAAACTATCAATAGTCACTCTTTATCTTCACTGGGAGTGGAGGGGTAAGCACAACATACCAGGGAGCCTTGCAAGTATTGCCTGGGGGCCAGGGTCCATTCAAGCTGTCTCTGGCCAACAAGACCAGAGGGCTTAATGTATTGCCTGAGGACCCCAGGAAAGGGTCTTAGACATATTCTGAGGCTTTCAAAATTAAACTCAGGGATGCCTTGGAGATGGTGGAGTGGTGATGTCTGACATTCAGCCAGAGATCAAACAGGGTCAAGGTATGGACACTGACCCTGCGTGATTGCCCGGGTCCTATTCTCACTTCTTGTCTTTCTGGAAGAGCTTCATCCCTGATGAGTGTATTCCAAATGGCAATTTGGTTTTTGAAAGCTCAGTGGCAAAAAGTAAAGTAGTAAGGAGATAAAGTATAATACTATCATTTCTGAAAGAAGTTTCCCGGGACAAAATTAACTAACTTGTTTACAAGGACCTCTTGTGGTGAAATCTGAGGGAGAGGTCACAAGCAAGGCTTGAGAGACAACGGGGTCAGCACAAGTGGGGTACTTGGCAGGACAATCTCCATTGCATAGCTCTATATTATCGTCTGCTTCTATGCCCTTGGAGAGTCTGAGATGACTCGAAAAGATCTCCAAGATCCCCATTGCCATGGGGTTTGAGGTGTACAGTGGCAGCACTGTGCTGTTTACGAGGGTTAGCTGGGCTGTGTTCATACCCTGTGGTCCGATGGTCCCATTAGATGCCTGTGCTGCTTACGTAAAAATAGCTTGGCCAGCATTTTGGTGAAGTTTGGCAGAAAAGCAGAATTTCATGTGGTAATTCAGGCTGTCACTTTCATTGGAATTCCCATGATAGTCTCTGCATGACTATTGTCCGTCTACACAAACCCCACCATTAGAATGGCAGTTGTCTGGGTCAGAGCGATAGCACAGTGGTAGGGTGTTTGTCTTGTATGTGACTGACCCAAGAAGGACCTCAGTTCGATCCCTGGCATCCCATATGGTCCCCCGAGCCAGTAGCAACCCCTGAGTGTCACCGGGTGTGGCCCAAAAACCAAAAAAAAAAAAAAAAGAATGGCAGCCATCTGAGGTTATTTTCTTTTTTTTTTTTTTTTTTTTTTTTTTTTTTGGTTTTTGGGCCACACCCGGCAGTGCTCAGGGGTTACTCCTGGCTGTCTGCTCAGAAATAGCTCCTGGCAGGCACGGGGGACCATATGGGACACCGGGATTCGAACCAACCACCTTTGGTCCTGGATCGGCTGCTTGCAAGGCAAACACCGCTGTGCTATCTCTCCGGGCCCGGTTATTTTCATAATATTTCTGATAGTCCTTTCTATCAACATTTAGATGGGTTAAGTATATAATTAAATCAACTGCATTCTATTTTTTTTCTTCTTTTCAACTGCATTATAAACATAATCCCTCTAGATATGTATTATAGATATGTAATTATTAGGTATGTATTATATATCTGGGCATATGTATGTATGTATGTGTGTGTATTATACTGGGAACCCAGCCCAGGAGCAAAAATACACTCGGCTGTGCTCATTGAGCTTCAGCCTGCATCTAACTTAAAGGGGCTGCTGCAAGAACATCACCAAAAGGCCTGAAGACTTGGATTAAATCTAACTTTTAGAATGACTCTTCACAAATGCTTTTTTTTAAACCTAAATTAAATAATAAATTTACTGTATTTGCTGGTGTATAAGACGACTGGGCGTATAAGACGACCCCCTAATTTTGCAGTTAAAACATAGGTTTAGGCCTATATTCGCTGTATCAGATAGAATGTTCCAGTGCTGCATGTGTTCCTGTGCTCATGTACCACAGTGAGCCAATCACAACAAGCAAAGGTTCAAAGATTCTACTGTAATAGACTTCCTCTCTGACTCTGGTCAATCTGCGCAGGCTTTTTACAGTGTAGATTCGGTACAGAACATTGTCTAATTTGCATGCATAAAAAGTCTGCTTGGGGGCCCGAGAGATAGCACAGCGGTGCTAGCCTTGCAAGCGCAGTCGATCCAGGACCTAAGGTGGTTGGTTCGAATCCCGGTGTCCCATATGGTCCCCCGTGCCTGCCAGGAGCTATTTCTGAGCAGACAGCCAGGAGTAACCTCTGAGCACCGCCGGGTGTGGCCCAAAAAAAACCAAAAAAAAAAAAAAAAAAAAAAGTCTGCTTGGATTGGCTGAGTTAGAGAGGCGGTCCGAGCAGCCTGGCAGTGATTGGTGCAGAACATCGTCTAATTTGCATGCATAAAAAGTCTGCTTGGATTGGCTGAGTTAGAGAGGCGGTCCGAGCAGCCTTGCAGTGATTGGTGCAGGATCGAGTTGGAAAATTCATTTTGTGGCAATATTCAGACAATTTTCGTTTAGCGGCATATTGAAACATTTTTCGGGATATATTCGGCATATAAGACGACCCCCGATTTTCGACTGACTTTTTTTTTGTTTCAAAAGTCATATTATACGCCGGAAAATACGGTATGCCTTTTTTTAAAAAAACATAAATACTTTCGTATCATGTAACGTACATCTCCAAGTTTCCTGATATTAAAAATCTGCTACTGGGGACTGGAGCGGTAGTGCAGATGGGAGAGCATTTGCCTAGCACAGGGGTCTTCAAACTATGGCCCACGGGCCACATGCGGCCCGCCAGCAGTGAGCGCTGTTTGGTTGCCAAGATACCTGCCAGCATATACACTCAGTGTCATGGTTTCTCAGGGATGACGTCAACCGCCTCCGCCCACAGAAGTTCATTGGCTGAGTAGAGGGGGAGTTTTGAAACGTTTCTATGACTTCCGCAGATTACAGCTTTTCTACTTTCAAAAAACCAAGAAGTACCAGAGCTCAATGATGCAGAATGGAAATGGCACCTTGCCTTTCTGACAGATATAACAGCTACTCAACAGTTTTAATCTGCAACTTCAAGGCAAGGGGAAGCTCATCTGTGATATGGCATTGCATGTGAAAGCATTTGAAGTAAAATTAGGCCTTCTCATCAAACAAGTACAGGAGGAAAACTTCAGTCATCTCCCAACCAACTCAAAACCTGTCTGCGGACAAACTATTGGTTGCATTCCCAAAGGAAACATGTCTGGCTTCACTAGAATTGTTGCAAAAGGAGTTTCAATTTAGATTCAAAGAACTTCATCTCCATGAACAGGACATACAGCTTTTTTGTAACCCATTTTCTGTTGAGATTGAAAATGTCCTTACAATTTACCAAATGGAACTGGCTGAACTGCAGAATTGTGACTCTCTGAAAGACGCATTTAAGTCAAGTAACCTTTTGAATTTCTATGCCTCTCTCCCCTCTGAGACATATCCAAATATCAGGAACCATGCACTCAAAATGGTAACCATCTTTGGTAGCACTTACGCCTGTGAACAGACTTTTTCAAGAATGAAACATCTGAAATCTCCAACCAGATCAAGATTAACTGATGCCCACTTGCATCACTTTTTACAGCTGGCAGTGACAAATATGGAACCGGACATTGACCATCTCATTAGCCAAAAGCAGGCCCACAGTTCCCATTGAAATACTGGTGCATGGGCCCAGAGAGATAGCACAGCGGCGTTTCCCTTGCAAGCAGCCGATCCAGAACCAAAGGTGGTTGGTTCAAATCCCGGTGTCCCATATGGTCCCCCGTGCCTGCCAGGAGCTATTTCTGAGCAGACAGCCAGGAGTAACCCCTGAGCAACGCCAGGTGTGGCCCAAAAACCAAAAAAAAGAAAAAAAGGAAATACTGGTGTGTGATCTGTTTATTTATAAATGGTTTTCATTTTATTTATATAAGATATGTGCAGTGTGAGTAGGAATTAGTAGCTCATATAGCCCGGCCCTCCAGCTCTCTAAGAGACCGTAATCCGGCCCCCATTTTAAAAAGTTTTAAGAATCCTGGCCTAGCACATGACTGACCTGGGTTCAATCCCGGGCATCCCATATAGTCCTCCAGGCCTGCCAAGAGTGATTTTTGAGTGCAGAGCCAGGAGTAATCCCTGAGAGCCATCAGGTGTGGCCCCCAAACAAAATAAATCTAACAGGGTCTGGAACCAAAATACAGTAGGTAGGGAGTTTGCCTCGCATGAGGTCAACCAAGATAGGTACATAGCACACCATAGGGTCCTCTGAGCCTGGCTACGAGTGATTCCTGAGCACACCGTGAGTACAAAGCCCTGAGCACTGCTAGATGTGGCCTTAAAACAAAAAAATTTCCTAAGGGATTGGAGCAATAGATAGGATATTTTCCTTGTAGGAAACTGAACCAAATTTGATCCCAACAATTCATATGATCCCTGAGCACTAAAAGAAGAAATTCCTGAGTAACTGCAGAGCCAGGAGTAACCCCTAAGCAGCGCCAGATATAGCCCCTAAACAAAACAAAATGTCTCCTAATAGAGGCCTAAGTGATAGTACAGTGCGTACAGCTCTTCTCTCACATAGAACAGACCCAGATTCAATCTAGGACATCACACGGTCCTCCGAGCACCACTAGTAATTCCTGAGGGTAGAAACAAGAGTAACTCCTAAGCATTACTGGAGAATGGTCCAAATGCCCCCTCCTCCCAAGTGTTCTAATAGGAAAATCTGCCATAACTAAGGAAAGATAAAACTTAGCCATTGTTTATTATGCTTTCAATTTATTCCACAGTATATTTGATAATATTTTATTTAAGATTTCTTAAATAGCTTCTTTCTGCGGGAGGCAACCCAGAGACACCAAGGACCATAATCTCTCCAGAACTCACACCCGGTAAGATGTCCCCACCCAACTAATGTGGAGCTGATTCCTGCTGTGTAATTGGGCACCCAGAGACATTATAAAGGACTGCTGCCTGCTCTCTGCCTTCTTTCTGCGGGAGGCAGCCCAGAGACACCAAGGATCATAATCTCCCCAGTAAGATGTCCCCACCCAACAAATGTGGGGCTGATTCCTGCCGTGTGACTCCGCTCCGCAGCCGTGCTTAACTTTTAACCCCTGAACCCCATTTCTCCACATTGTTGTTTTTTTTTCACCTCCCCCACCCGAGCCTCCATCCCCTCTCCCCACATTGTAAAAAACAATCTACAATCTTAACAATAGGGAAATTTTGCAGTACAACCCCATGTTTAAAGAATCAAGATGGCTGCTCTGATAATCCGAAAGTACCAAACAGTTAGGTATCCTCTCAAATAAGATGTTTAGAGTAAATTATGGAAGATGTTCAGGGAGCTAAAAAAAAAAAGCATCGCTAGACTTGAATGGAGCACAAATGAGTATCAAGAGGATTTAACGATTAAAATTAAAAATTTTCACACTGAATTAACAGGTCTGAAAAAATCGGTTTATGAATTGAAAACCTCAATGGAATACCTCTCCACTGGAGTAATGGCAGCTACAAACGGGGTCAGTAAGCCAGAGGATGAGATGCAGAACTCCATACAACAGAAGAGATTGGAAGAGAACTTTAAAGCAATTTATCAGACAATGTCTAAACTACTCAAAGAATGTGAACTGATGAAAATAGAAGTCTTTGAGAAACTCAACAGAAACAACATAGGAATCAATGAAGTCCCAGAAACCCAGAACAAGAATAATAAGAGGAGTTGGAGGAAGAAAAAGAAGAGTAAGTATAAGGCGAAGAGGAGTAAGAAGAATATTGTGAAAAATAGTAAGAAGAGGGGGAAGATGAAAAGGATTCATCCTTTTCTTCTGAAAAAGAAGAGGAGGAAGGAGAGTAAGAAGAAGGCAAAGAATAGTAAGAAAAGAAAAAAAGAAGTGGGGCCGGCGAGGTGGCGCTAGAGGTAAGGTGTCTGCCTTGCAAGCGCTAGCCAAGGAAAGATCGCGACCGTGGTTCGATCCCCCCGGCGTCCCATATGGTCCCCCCAAGCCAGGGGTAATTTCTGAGCACTTAGCCAGGAGTAACCCCTGAGCATCAAACAGGTGTGGCCCAAAAACCAAAAAAAAAAAAAAAAAGAGGAAGAGGAGGAAGAAGAAAAGGAGGAAGAAGAAAAGGAAGACAAAGAAGAGTTGAGAAAGGGGAAGAAGGGGGGCCGGAGAAATAGCACAGCGGCGTTTGCCTTGCAAGCGCTGCAGATCCAGGACCTAAGGTGGTTGGTTCGAATTCCGGTGTGCCATATGGTCCACCATGCCTGCCAGGAGCTATTTCTGAGCAGATAGCCAGGAGTAACCCCTGAGCACTGCCGGATGTGGCCCAAAAACCAATAAAATAAAAACCAATAAAATAAAAAAAAAAAAATAAAAGGGGGGGAGGAAACAAAGAGAAGAAAAAAGACAAGAAAAGAGGAAGAAGGGAAAGAAGAGAAAGAAGAATATGAAGGAGAAAGAAAAAGAAGAAGAAATAGAAGAGGAGGAAGAAAGGAACAGGAAGAAGAATAAGAGGAAGAAGCGTCTACACAGCCATACCACCCTGAATGTGCCCGATCTCGTCTGATCTCAGAAAGAGGGGAAAAAAAAAAGAAGAAAATGGATTGAAGATTTATTTTTAATTTCTTTTCTTATAATAGTGTCTTTCTTTAAACATCGTGATTATAACATGTTTGTAGTTGGGTTTCAGTTAAAAAATTAAAAAAAGGGGCCCGGAGAAATAGCACAGTGGCGCTTGCCTTGCAAGCAGCCGATCCAGGACCAAAGGTGGTTGGTTCGAATCCCGGTGTCCCATATGGTCCCTCATGCCTGCCAGGAGCTATTTCTGAGCAGACAGCCAGGAGTAACCCCTGAGTAATGCCGCGTATGGCCAAAATAAATAAATAAATAAATAAACTTTTAGTCACATAATAATAAAAGTATTCTGTAAAATTCCTTTATTTTATGAAGTTTAACTGCTTCCGGAAATTTATGTACAAAATCAACTAGTCCTGCCCATCTCCTTACTCACATATAGAAAGATATATCTTGGGGCCGGGGGATCTGTCCAGCTGAAACATGCAGGGTTGCTCCCAGTGGATGCAAAGAGCCCTTTGACTCTAATTTATTTATTTGCTTTTTAATTAGTTGTTGAAGAGCTGCACAGTATCTGGCCAGACAATGAATTCTAAACAGATGTTTTGCTTAGTACCTGAAATATTGCAGAATATGGTTTTCCTTTTAAGTATGAGTTCTGTTCAAGGACGGAGTGATAGCTCAGTGGATAGGGCGTTTGTCTTGCATGCGTTGACCAAGCTTGATCCCCAGCATTCTATAGGGTCCCCTGAGCACTGCCGGGTATGATTCTTTTGTTTGTTTTTGTTTTTGGGCCACTCTCGTTGATGCTCATGGTTTACTCCTGGCTATATGCTAAGAAATCGCTCCTAGCTCGGGGGACCATACCACAGTCTGTCCTGGGCTAGTGCACGCAAAACAGATGCCTTAGCTTTCGCTACTGCTCCAGCCCTCGGGTATGATTCTTGATGGAGAACCAAGATTAAGCCCTATGCAATGCCCAAAAATTCAAATAATAATAAAGTAAAAAAAAAAAAAATGAAAATCAGTTCTATTCAATAAGACAGTGACTTTAGAAATATTTCATTTACTTGATCTCTTGTTTTTCATTACAATACTATATCATAAGTAAGAATTATCATTCATGTTTATAGCTTTAGAAGAAGAAAGAAGAGGCTGAGTCAGATCTCTCATATAGCCTTTAAAATAGTTTCATTATTATCAGATGGATCCAGATACCATTTCGCAAGATTCAGAATTCACTTACCTGGTGTGCCCTAAAGATTCCCGCCATATTGGTAACATCACAACGGGCTTAACTGCACATTCCAAAATAGCTAAAGCCAGTGCAAATTCTCGGGGCTTACTACACATCTGAACTGCCTTAATCCAATTCGCCCTGTATTTCAGAAGAAAAAGGATTATTTTATTTCACTAATCTTAAATTAAATGTACGTGAGTTTCCATTAACAAGGTTCCAACTTACAAGGCATTTCTAGGCAAAGTAGACATAAGCACACCAAGTTCCTATCTCATAGAATCATCCATAATTTTATTTCTACAGTGCTGGGAACTCAACCCAGGCAAGTGCTCTACCATTAAGCTGTGTACGCCTCTGATCAGGAAACAGCAAAGGTGGTTTGGAAAACTGGAAGGTTTTTCTACAACACGATCTGCCTCTGTTTGATTCCACGCAAGTCCTTCCAAAGCTAGTATTGGTTCAGTAGCTTGGAAGGATATGCATACTCCCAATATCTACCCTACATGTTTTGTTAAGCTGACTTCATTCAATTCACTGGTAATAATGGTAGTTGAAAGTACGTACTGACAATGACAATTTGTAAATATTTAGTACATCCTCAGAAAGAAATGAGTCGTAAAACCCTTACCTGTGAGAAGCCCAATTGGGATGAAGAAAGGATGAAGGAATATTGCTTTCCAATTGGGTGATAGTCAGTCTCAAAGTAGAGATGGTAAGGACTTTGGAGCCATGCACAGAACCATTCCATTTGAATTCTCCTGCTGGTGTTAGACAGAATTTATGGGCTAGATGCCTTCTTTTATCATGATCTTCTCTGTGCTGGTGCTTATTCAGAGCAAATGAATTGGTAGAATATTGATTGTGGTAGACACGATACTTCCCTTCTTGGCCCAACTTAAAATAATTATTAATATTTCCTTTCATGATCACTTCCTTTTTGGTGCTCAATCGTGAAATTTCTCCTTGAGAGTTAACTACCAGTACCTGACCAACAGAATAAAAAGAGCCCAACATTTATATTAACGAGATAACTTGAAAATTAATCATCTTTCACTACTCAATTTATCATCCTACTAAGCGAAGATACATCCTATGACTATCTTTAAGTTTCAAAGTTAAGAACAAAATTTTCATCCTTCACAATTAAATAATCAAGAAATGCCTGCAAAAAGAAAAAAAGGCTATTATCTATTATATGTCAGATATTAAATACTTTCATGTACCTCAATAACTATATTATGTGCCAATCATTTGCTTATCATTATTTCAAGCCTAAAAATACAGTAGAGAAAAAAAAATAAAATTTTATGTATCATTCCCCAAAATATGAATTCCTAAAGAAAAGGCAATTACCTCTTCTGTTTCTTGCTGCATTCAAATTCTAGAATAAGCCCAGGAGTATTGTTAGTACAATAATTTCAAACAGTAGATACTAATCCTTTGGACTATGAAATCAAGAGAGGAACTATTCAGCTTTTTAAAAAGTTGATTTATTAAAACAGACTAAAAGAATAAATACCAGATTGCTTCCCACATACTATGATTAAAAAAAAAAAACTCCAAAAATTCTTTGCAATGTGTGTAGTGGCTTGCTTTTAAAAATATCTCACCAGGGTTGGGAAAAACAGTTCAGAGTACAGGCTTCAGGTCCTTGCCTTGCAACTGGCCTACTCGGTTTGATCCTAGCACCCTATGGTCCCCAAGCATCATGAAAGTGGTCTCTAAGCCCAAACTTAAAAATAAAACAAAATAATTATAATGTTCCACTGGGGACCAAAGTGAAAAGGGTGGTATTAAAAGCACTGCTTAAAAGCAAATTCCATGAATGAAAATTCATATAAGAAAAATATGCTAGGGCCCGACTGACAGCCCAGTGGTAGAGCGTTTGCCCAGTATGCAGCTGATCCAGGACAGACCTGGGTTCAATCCGAGGCATCCCATATGATCCCCCAAGCCAAGATCGATTTCTGAGCGTATAGCCAGGAGTAAACCTGTGTGTCACCAGGTGTGGCCCAAAACTAAAAAATGGGGCAGAAGTGGTGGCGCAGGGTGTAAGGCATCTGCCTTGCACGTGCTTGCCTAAAATAAACTGCGGTTCGATCCCCAAAGACCCATATGGTCCCCCCAAGCTAGGACCGATTTCTGAGTGCATAGCTAGGAGTAACCTCTGAGCGTCACCAGGTGTGACCGAAAAACAAACAAAAAAACAAAAAGCAGGAAAAAATAAAGAAAAAAAGATATGCTATATATTCTGTCCTGCAAATAACTTGAGGGAGATATACTATACATGTGGCCACTGGTCCATCACCTAATCTAGGTGTGGCCAGAGACTAAATTTCAGCTTCAATTTTTCTAGTTACAGAACAGCCAAATGGTTCCTCTATTCCATACATTGTACATTCCATGCATGGATATTGCAGAAAGGGAATCTATTCATAACTGCAACTTCACCTAAAGTAACTAGAAACTAGAACTAGCACTGAAAAATAGAATTATCTACCTTTAATAAAGTCCTCAAGTAGCCTACCCATTACCAGGTGTCAAGGAAACATCATCTCCTTAGAACTACATGCAATAAATTAGTTATATGCTATGAAAGTATACGATTCCTTCACAGGATTTCTACAAATAACCTGAAATTTTTTTTTTTTAAATATGGAACGCTTCACGAATTTGCATGTCATCCTTGCGCAGGGGCCATGCTAATCTTCTCTGTATCGTTCCAATTTTAGTATATGTGCTGCCGAAGCGAGCACAAATAACCTGAAATTTGAGCATTTTTTGGGTCTGTTTGGTTTGTTTGGGTTTTTGGGGGTTTTTGTTTTGGAGACCACATGCAACAATACTCAGAACTCACTCCTGGTGGTGCTAGGGGTACCATCTGAAGTGCCAGGGATCAAACCCAGGTGGGTTTGTGCAAGACAGGCTGCCCTTCTCTCTGAACTATCCCTCTAGCCTCTGAGTACTAAGTATAGTATTTTAATTATACTTACCATAATGTAAACATAACAATATTCACACCTACACAACTGGAAACGGATAAATCTTATACACAAATTTAAAAGCAACTTGACAAACTGTCAGCCTCATTTCTTCTGTTATGGTAGATCTAACCATTTCATGTACCATACTAGGGTACCGGGGATCCTTGTTGGAAGAAGAAAGAACAACACACCTCTTTGCCTTCCTTAAATAATTTATTAGCTTCATGGGCTGCAGCCGCCACCTGCTGGCTCTTCATCTGACTGAGTTTGCTGTCTGGGTTCCGTAACCGGGTGATGATCCGCGTTGAACCAGCTGCTCCTCGCCCAGATCCCGGAGATTCACCGATCTCCCCGTTAGACTTCTCTAACTTGAAATCACCTGTTATCAAGTGAAAAGCCAAAAATATTTGCTAAAAGTAAGAAAACGGTGGGTAACATCAACTTATTAACTTATCCGAAATTCCTCTTTGGTGCCCATCTAAGGAATCCCCCCTAAAGAGCCAAATCAAATGTATTAATTCTTAAGAGGTTTCAGAATGTCCCTGCATCATTTAGTAGTTAACAGAAAATCTAAACATGCCAGTTAATCTGTTTTATTTTTTTGTTTGGTTTTTTGTTTTTTTTTTGTTTTTGTTTTTGGACCACACCTGGTGGTGCTCAGGGGTTACTCCTGGCTATCTGCTCAGAAATAGCTCCTGGCAGGCATGGGGGACCATATGGGACACCGGGATTCGAACCAACCACCTTAGGTCCTGGTTCGGCTGCTTGCAAGGCAAATGCCACTGTGCTATCTCTCTGGCCCCAGTTAATCTGTTTTAAAGTCCAACTAATAGAAAGCAAAAAGGGCAGAGCTACAAATAACAAAAATGTTGGGACCGGAGAACCAGCCCAAGCGAGCACTTCCATATGTGGCTCTCAAAAATCTCCCTTCCCAATCTCAGTTTAATATGGTTAAAAAATGGGTAACCACTATGTCCACTCTATTGTTTTGCTCTGCTTAAAAATATTATGCTTATAGTGGGTTTTGTTTTTTTATGGGGGGGGAGGTCATTTGCCAATATCATCGCTATTTTCATGTCAAAGTTTTTTTTTTTAATTTTTGTGGTTTTTGGACCTCCCAAGGGTTACATCTAGTTCCTGTGCTCAGAAATCGTTCCTGGCAATCACGGGGACCATATGGGATGCTGGGATTCGAACCAATGTCCTGGGTCAGCCACTTGCAAGGCAAATGCCCTACCGCTGTGCTATCTCTCCGGCCTCATGTCAGAGTTTTTAAACAAAAATAAAAATGATTTAAAAACAGTGTCTTGTGCTCTCGTTCAGCAGCACATATAATAAAAATTGAACAATACAGAGAAGATTAGCATGGCCCTGCACAAGGATGACATGTTAATTCGTGAAGCGTTCCATATTTAAAAAATATTATAAATTAAATAAATAAAAACTCTTGTGGCCGCACAAACAGTACAGTGGTAGAGCCTTTGCCTTGCATATAGTCGACCCGGAAACGACTTAGATTCAAATTCTCGGCATCCCATATGGTTCCAGAGCCTGCCAGGAATGATTTCTGAGCATAGAGGTGTTGCTGGGTGGGGCCCCAAAACCAAAAAATAATAAAATTAAATTAAAAAAAAAAAGTGTCTTGGGACCAGAAAGATAGAACTGGAGGGTCAGAGCAAAGGTATAGCAAGTATTTGACATGCAAGCAGCCAATTCGGCACCACATACAGATCCAGAAATCTGCCAGAATGATCCCTGACTGTAGAGCCAGAATAAGACTGAACACAGATGTGTAGCCCAAAAGTAGATAAGGAAAATGAAGTGGGGAAGGAAGGAAGAAGGAAGGAAGGAGGAAGGAAGGAAGGAAGGAAGGAAGGAAGGAAGGAAGGAAGGAAGGAAGGAAGGAAGGAAGGAAGGAGGGAAGGAAGGAAGGAAGGAAGGAAGGAAGGAAGGAAGGAGGGAAGGAAGGAGGGAAAGAAGGAGGGAGGGAGGAGGGAGGAGGGAGGGAGGGGGGGGAGGACGGAGAGAGGCAGGCAGGCAGGCAAGGAAGAATCTACAGGTTTGATTCTGGCATTGCATAACCATGGACTGCCACCTGTGTATCCTTCCCTCAACTTTTTTTTTTTTTTTTTGGTTTTTGGGCCACACCCTGTGACGCTCAGGGGTTCCTGGCTATGCGCTCAGAAGTTGCTCCTGGCTTCTTGGGGGACCATATGGGACGCCGGGGGATCGAACCGCGGTCCATCCTAGGCTAGTGCAGGGCAAGGCAGGCACCTTACCCTCCAGCCGCCAACCGCCCGGCCCACCCTTCCCTCAACTTTTAAAATTAAAAAATGTTTATGAGAAACAAGAGACATAGCACAGCATATCAAGTGCTGGCTTTGCACTGGGCTGAAATAACCTCTGGCACCACCAAATGGTCCCCTCAACCCCACATGGAGTATCTTTGAATGCAGTCAGGTGAGTAAGCCTGATGAGCACAGCTGGGTGTGGTCCAGAAAACAAAAAACAAAATTTTGGGTATCATTTTACTTGTATAAAATGATCTTATACACAAATTAACTAGATCTTTTAGAAAATTCACTTGGCACTTATATCTGTAACACACCCTGGATTTAGGTGTACCTAGCTGAGACCCCGCCCATTTCTGGGAGGGGTCTTGAACTGAATATTAGGTATGACCTTACCTGCAAGACCCCGCCCATTCCTGGGAGGGGTCTTGGAATAGGTAGATAAACCCTGGAGGCCAGGGGATTAGGGGGCTGCCCTGCTGGCTCTCGGGCCCTGCTGGGCGCTCTGGCTTCAGGGCTTCTGCCTCTTTTGGTCTTTGACCAGGATGGAGGCCAAAGGGAGATGGCTGAAAGGAGTTAAGATGCAGGGCTAAGAATGGCTGAATGCTTGAAAGGTTATGATGTAGGCCACACACATGTGGTGGATAGGGCATGAATAAAGCTAATGCTTCCTGATGCCTGCCTGTGAGTGAGTCTTGATTCCGCCATTCACCCTGGGCCCTGGGACCTGCCGGCTGGATGGGGGTTGCAGAGCCACGTGGCCTGGGATGGCATCCACCTCCATCCAGCTCCATCGCTAATTATTTAACACTACAATATCTATAACCATTAAGCTATTAAATAATTAAAAGACATTAATGGAAATCTTTTTTTTTGGGGGGGGGGGGTTTGGGCCACACCCGGCGGTGCTCAGGGGATACTCCTGGCTGTCTGCTCAGAAATAGCTCCTGGCAGGCACAGGGGACCATATGGGACACCGGGATTCGAACCAACCACCTTTGGTCCTGGATCGGCTGCTTGCAAGGCAAACACCTCTGTGCTATCTCTTGGGCCCTAATGGAAATCTTCCTAAAATTAGTCTTGACATTTTTACAAAAGAGAAACCCATATTGCATTGAGAAGGCAACATTTTTTGAGGGGGGGAGGGCATGCACCTTGCCTACTCTTCTGTTCTTCAACCTCAGAAGGCAACATTTCTTAGTATTTTATGCTAATATAAGAGGTTATTTTGTTGCTGCTTGTTTGTTTTTTTTGGGGGGAGGGGGTGTCCCACCCAGTGATGGATTATTCTCCTCAAGATTCCTGGCTCTGTACTCAGGAATCACTCCTGGAAGAACTCAGGGGACCATCTGGGATGCTGGGGATGGGACCTGGTTCGCCACAAGCAAGCCAAGTGCCCTACCTGCTATACTATCTATCTCGCCCTAGAGAGAGGTAGTATTTTGTTTCATTTGTTTTGGACCTCTCTAGTGTTGCTGGTGGCCATCAGGACTATCCACCTGATGTGCTAAAGAGATCAGGCAC
This sequence comes from Suncus etruscus, assembly GCF_024139225.1. Classification (NCBI taxonomy): domain Eukaryota; kingdom Metazoa; phylum Chordata; class Mammalia; order Eulipotyphla; family Soricidae; genus Suncus; species Suncus etruscus. The sequence continues at coordinate 195,992,051 of NC_064848.1, forward strand.
CAGAGGGCTAGGAAGTGAACCAGGGCAACGCTTGAACTCCCTCACAGTTCTCCAAAGGAACTTTCAGATCACCCTGTGGCCAAGACTGGAACTTCTTGATAGGAGAAAGGCAATGGTGCACTTGCAGGATTTTTTGTTTGTTTGTTTGTTTTTGGTTTTTGGGTCACACCCAGCTGCGCTCCAGGATTTATACTGGCTCTATGGCTCAGAAATCACCCTGGCAGCCTTGGGGGACCATATGGGATGCCAAGATTCGAACCACTGTCCTTCTGCATGAAAGGCAAACGCCTTACCTCCATACTATCTCTATGGCCCTGCACTCTCAGGTTTTAATAAGCCCCTTCTCCTTTAGAGAGAAATGGTTTATTTTGGGTTATGCCACTTGTTAATTTTAGTGCTACCAAGGGGCAGCAGGCTGAGAATGGAGGCTCAAATGCCACTTGACAGCAACTAACAAGGACCAAGTCTGCCACAGACGAGGTTGCATCCCCAGCCCACGCTTTAACTCACCTGCGAGTTACAAACTAGAGAAACAAGAGGGGGCTTCTCCAGAGAGACCTTAAGCCCTTCTGCTCATGAAGTGCTAGATGGGCCTCGAAGCACTATACAAAGGGAAACATTCAAGTCTGCCAAACTAGGATGTCTGATTGCTCCACCGACGGGGGATGTCCAACCCTGGCCAACAGTCAGACAGATGCATCTTCAGATGGAGACCTTCCCATACACAACCCCTTTTCAGTACCCCCAGAAAACCAACTACTCAAGAACAATTCCACTTAGAATATTCTAATTCCAATTAGAAGAGTGAGGGTGGGGCCGAAGAGGTGGCGCTAGAGGTAAGGTGTCTGCCTTGCAAGCGCTAGTCAAGGAAAGACCGTGGTTCAATCCCCCAAAGTCCCATATGGTCCCCCCAAGCCAGGGGCAATTTCTGAGCACTTAGCCAGGAGTAACCCCTGAGCATCAAAGGGGTGTGGCCCAAAAGACCAAAAAAAAGAGTGAGGGCGACCGGCAATTCATTTTGGCTCACAGATTGTAAAATCAAGAAAACATATGGGGGGGGGGGGGGCGGGCGGTGGTGCTAAAGGTAAGGTGCCTGCCTTGCCTGCGCTAGCCTTGGACGGACCGCGGTTCGATCCCCCGGTGTCCCATATGGTCCCCCAAGCCAGGAGCAACTTCTGAGCACATAGCCAGGAGTAACGCCTGAGCGTTACCGGGTGTGGGCCAAAAATCAAAAAAAAAAAAAAAAAAAAAAAAGAAAAAAGAAAAAAAAGAAAACATATGGGGTTCAGAGAAAGCACAGTGAATAGGGCATTTGCCTTGTGTGTGGCTGACCTGGGTCCAATCTCCAGCATCTCATATGGTCCCCTGAGCACCGCCAAGGAGTGATTCCTGAGTTCAGAGCCAGAAGTAGCCCTGGAGCATTGGCAGGTGTGGTCTCAAAACCAAACCAGTAAGTAGTAAGAAAGCACATCCAGACTTCATAACATACAACACAGCATGGGAAATTCTAGATTTGATTCTAGATACACGTATGACTCCCAGGTGTACTTTTAGACAAGTGGATATTATGACAGGGGCTGCTGAGATCTTCACATTAGATGAAGTGGTTTTTTGTTTGTTTGACCAATTCCACAGTGCTCAGAAGCTAGTTCTGGCTCTGTGCTGAGGAATGATTCCTGGCAGGGCTCGGGGACTGAATGTGGTATGAGGGATTACAAAGAGGGTTGGCACCTGCTAGCAAGTGCTTTAGCTCCAGAACTATGTACAATCTAACCAGTCTCAAGTGTTTTATAATTTGAACATGTGAGTGTGTAGTGCTACCAAGGAGTGCCACTGTGCCCATTGGCTATTTATTTATCTATTATTTATTATTTATCTAGCTTTGCAGCACCCCTCTTTTTGGGAAACCATGTATACCCCAATCTCATCATGTATTCTTGCTGAGTCATAGGTCATAATACCTTGCCCTGACCAAAAAGTTGGGAACAGTATGTTCACGATAGACCACTCAAATTCCTTCCTCAAACTTTTGCTTTGAAGCAAAAGGGAGCAGGGGCCTTGCCTGCAGGCCACAGACCTTGAAAGATCTGAATACAAACCACTGGTGCCATCTTCTCTGCCACTGGGCAAATGCCTGTTTGTATCAGGAGAGAATGAGGTTAACACAAACACAGACAGACCCAGAAGGTAAGCAAGAAAGAGGAAGAAAGGAGGAGTTTTGACTCATTGAGGTCATTATCACTAACACAGTTTACATTCCAATTACAAGAGCTAATTATATTACCATTTCACTTCAGACAAGTTTCTGCTGATTTGGTTATTAACAATATTTAAAAGTCCCCTGCAAAACATACCCTCATCATGTCATACCATATGTGAAATTATACTTCAGAAAAATTAAAAACAAAATTATAAAAGTCCATGTAAAATACTCTATTATATTCTTGGGATAAGTATTGTCTTCCTTAGACACAAAATCCTGAGAAATCACATAAAAATTAATAAATTTACTACATAAAAATGCAGAAAGTTCTGTACAAGGTAAGAGAAAGCAAGCAGTTACTAAAAAGTGCATGTAATATAAAATCAGAGATCAATAGTCATAATAAGTAAAACATTTTTAAAATTCATTAAGAAAAAAAGCTAAAAGCCAAATGGAAAAATATGAGCCAAGGATATGAATAAGCAATTCAGGGAAAGTTTAACCAACATATAAGAAGTAGCTCAATCAAATTAGTAAGCAGTGATATATAAAACTTTTAATATTTTTTAGCATTGACAAAAATGTAATAGATTGAAGATGCTGAATTTAGATGAGTATGAAGACACATGTTAATGATTTGGAAGAAATTCTTTTTAATTCACACTGAATAGAAGCCATCGCTGTTTTAGGGAAGTACCTACCATTTGTTCCTATAACTGCCAAAATTACTTCCATAGGTACACAAAGATGGATACTGAAGATACTACAAAGCACCACTATTTGCAATAATCAAAAAACTGTTAACAGCCTAAACGTCCACGGCTAGAGAAAGAGCAAGTGAATTATGGTTCACAATATGGTACTCATAATAATGGAGTACAACGCAGCAGTTAAAATAAATAAAAAGAATGAATTCAGTTGGTCACATAAAAAGATCCCAGTAGTATTTCTGAGTGAACAAAGCAAGATGCTGAACAATGCATGCAGAATGGTCCCGTTTATGACTTTTGAAAAAGGTTTCATAATCATGCATACATGAATGTAACTGCATGGAGAAAGAACAAAATGCCAAAGACCAAGCCATTGATGGTGGTTACCTTTGGGGAGGAGGTGTGAAAAGATCTATTAGTTCTGCGTTCTGTTTTTCTTTAAAAAAGAAGGAAAAAAAAGAAAAGAAAACCTAGATTTCCCCACCCCCATCAAATGTTGATTTTAAAAATTCTGAAAAATGAAAAAGCTGACTGAATGTATGAAGTGCACTCTTACCTATCTCTTCGGGACTAGAGACAGGTGTGTGTGGCTCTCTTTCTCCATGATCAGGATCATCGGCTGCCTTAGCAGAGTCACTCGGGGAGGGATTTACTTCACTGCTGCTGTTACTGTTTTCCAGATTAGGCTGGATGAAGGCAGTGGTAGCACTAGTGTTACTGCTGTCACATGTCCTGTTAGGTTCTTCTAGAAAAATAGAATACCTGATGTTTAAACTGAACATCACACCAAAAGTTAATTGCCACCAAAACAAAAATTTACAAAAAACAAAAACAAAAACATAAAAACAAAAACATTTAAGACTGGATTTACAACAATGGATTTTAAAAAATGACATTGTATGAATATTGCAATATACAAGAAAAATGATAAATAGCACTTTTGTTTTTGTTTTGGGCCACACCCTGTGGTGCTCAGGGGCTACTCTTGGTTACTCCTGTGTTCCTGGGGGAACACAAGGTGCTAAGGATTGACCCTGGATCAAGTTGCATGTCAGGCAAGTGCCTTACCCATTGTACTACTGCTACTACCATTCAAGTTACTTTAAGTCTCCCAAGCTATTTAACTTAGATTCTCATTATCTTAGACTACAGTATAAGGCATAATCTGGATGTTCCTGAGTTGAAGCAGAATAACTTGGTATCACTATCTCACAAAGCTTATGTGAACTGAATATTGGAGAACTGATTCTGTGGAAATACTACTTCAAAATCCAAAACAAATTCTAATTTCTCAGTAAGTATTTAAACAGTATTAGAATCATAATTAAAGTAGGACCATTTATCATTAGTTTTCTGCCCAATTAACTAAAAAGTAATAAAAGCCTAAGTGCTAATATTTTTGTTTTGTTTGAGGGCCACATCTAGCAATGCTCAGGGGTTATGGAGCTGGCTTGGGAGACCAGATGGGATGCCAGGGATCGAACTAGGGTATAGTCCAGTATAGTCATGGCATTAAGAACGTCCACCTTCCCTTTCATTTTGTCACTAATAATTAGATTTATATATCAAATGCCTAATTAAAAGTGATTGGCAACTTAGCAAAAGGCTATCTCTACTAAGTAAGGAGCCTCTATAGGGGTTTGTGTGTCTTGTGTCTGTGTGTGTGTCCAGAACTTAAAGAGCAAAAATAGGAAGATCCATGAACTGTCATAAAAGCAGTGGGGTGTGAGGAGCAGCAGTGCTGAAAAATGAATCTAGGGCTGACCATAAACCAGGTCTGTGTCCTAACACTTGAGCCGTCTTCACACCCAGCATAAAATTCCTAAATGTCATTCAGTAATCTTGCTGTCAGCAATGACTGGCGATGTTAGGAAATTACTGTGGCTTATAAAATCATTTCTTGTTAATCCACACCAAGATATTAATATTATCACAGGAATTACAGACCTCTACAGCAGGATAAAGCAATTATGTAATTAGGTTACATTTGTTAAGAACTAAGGAAAAGAAACACAAATGTTAAAAAAAAAAAAAAAAAAGAAGTATGCCATCAGAATTTGAATTTAAAACATCTGTATGAATGGAGAATTCTTTCTTTTAAAGAAGTTATTTCATGACATAACCTGTCAGAAAGTCTGGAGGCATAAAGGAGGGCCACAGAAAAGCAAATATTCATGGCTGAGGGCAATGGTCTCTGACCATGTTAAGAGTTGCCCACTAGGGGCCCCGGAGAGATAGCATGGAGGTAAGGTGTTTGCCTTGCATGCAGAAGGTTGGTGGTTCGAATCCTGACATCCCACATGGTCCCCTGAGCCTGCCAGGAGTGATTTCTGAGCATAAGCCAGGAGTAACCCCTGAGCATTACCGTGTGTGTCCAAGAACAAGAACAAAAACAAAAACAAAACAAAAAAAAAAAGAGTTGCTCACTAATAAAATTGGGGCTTCTAGGGGGAGTGATGAATCCAAGGTTTCTGCAGAGATCTAAAATATGCAGCAAAAAAGCAAGAAGTGGGGCTTGCAATAGCACAGTGGATAGGGCATTTACCTTGTATGTGGGCGACCCAGGTTCGATCCCGGGCATCCCAAACTGTCCCCCGAGCCTGCCAAGAGTAACCTCTGAGCGCTGGGAGTGTGGCCCAAAAACAAACAAAAAGGCAAGTGTTGGGCCAGAGAGGTAGTACTCAGGTGCTTGCCTTGCATGCTGCCAACCTAAGGTACTCCTCATCACCACCAGGTATGGCCCAATGAATGCATATGCGTGACAAGGAAGCCATCTAAAATTATCGGGGTCATGGAAAAAATTTCAAAAGCCCACATAATATGTCTTCCATTGGTCAAGATAAATAAAATGAGTGATAGCAACTACCACAGACTGAAACTAATCGAATATCTAAAAAGCAACTACTGCTTGTACCACCACTTCGGCCACCCAAGTTATTCTTGTTTGATTTTGCTTTTTGGGGGGTCACACTCGACTGTACTCAGGGCTTACTTCTGTTCTGAGGTCAGGGTAGGGAAACCCTATGGGGTGTCCTGCCCATTGTACTGTCTGGACACCCAATCTTTCTGTTTGCTTGTTTGGCCATACCCAGAAATGCTCAGGGTTACTCCTGGGTCTGCACACAGTAATTAACTCGTGGTAGCATGCAGGGGACCATATGCCAAGGATCAAAGCTGGGTCAGACATATACGAGGCAAGTACCCAATTGCTGTAATATTTCTCTAGCCCTCCAAACTATTTTTGTTTCAAGACTAATAAAAACTGCTAGTCATGTGTGATAACTGAAAGAAAACAATCAATGTCTGGGCATCATTCCAGGCTTCAAATTCTTACCTTGCAAGCCTCAGGCCATGTTCATTCACCTTTTTTTTTTTTTTTTGGTTTTTGGGCCATACCCAGTGACGCTCAGGGGTTACTCCTGGCTATATGCTTAGAAGTCGCTCCTGGGGGCCAGGAAGGTGGTGCTAGAGGTAAGGTATCTGCCTTGCAAGCCCTAGCGTAGGACGAACTGTGATTTGATCCCCCCGGCATCCCATATGGTCCCCCAAGCCAGGGGCGATTTCTGAGCGCATAGCCAGGAGTAACCCCTGAGCATCAAATGGGTGTGGCCCAAAAACCAAAAAAAAAAAAAAAAGAAGAAGTCGCTCCTGGCTTGGGGGACCATATGGGAAACCGGGGATCAAACCGCCGTCCATCCAAGGTTAGCGCAGGCAAGGCAGGCACCTTACCTCTAGCACCACTGCCTGGCCCCCGTTCATTCCCTATTGATGCAATATGATCCAAGCGTCATCCAGTCACTGCCTAAGTGGCAACTTTGCAGACTGTCATCTCCATATACCAAGTGACTGACTAGATTACCAGCTTCACTGCTGCCAAATGTGTTCCCATAGAACAAAGGGTGCTATCCCCAGGGAGCATCATGAAAGGTATTATGTGTGCCCTCGTGAGAATGTCAGCCAGAATATGGCCTAGCATCACAGTGAAGTCCTCAATGTGCCAGCATAGTCAGACTCTCAGTGAGGCCACGCCACTGCAACACCAACAAGAGGACTGGGGGTAGAGAACAGCACAGAGGGGATTGGGGATATTGGTGGAGGGCATAGGGCATTGGTAAAAGAATTGGTGCTAGAACACCATGTGCTTGAAATTCAAATAAGAATAATTTTGTGGGGCCAGAGTAATAGCACTGTGGCTGGGCGTTTGCCTTGCACACAGCTGATCCAGGAAGGCAGTTCGAATCCCGGTGTCCCATATGGTCCCCCAAGTCAGGAGTGATTTCTGAGCACAGAGCCAGGAATACTGGAGTGTCAGTGGGTGTAGCCCAAACAACAACAACAACAACAACAACAACAACAAAACAAAAGAATAATTTTTTAGGGGGCCGGGCGGTGGCGCTGGAGGTAAGGTGCCTGCCTTGCCTGCGCTAGCCTAAGACGGACCGCGGTTCGATCCCCCGGCTCCCATATGGTCCCCCAAGAAGCCAGGAGCAACTTCTGAGCGCATAGCCAGGAGTAACCCCTGAGCGTCACAGGGTGTGGCCCAAAAACAAAAACAAAAACAAAAAAACAAAAAAAAAAAGAATAATTTTTTAGGAGTCTGGAGTGTTAGTACAGTGGATAGGGTGTTTGTCTGGCACATAGCGACCAAGGTTCAATCCCTGGCATCCTCAGTGGTTCCCTAAACCTGCCAGGAATGATTTCTGAGCTCAGAGCCAGAAGTAACCTTTGAGCGTAACTGGGTGTGTCCCCAATCCCAAAAACATAATAATTTCATGGTGTGACTAAATTAAAAAAAAAAAAAGATCAAAGAGTATGGAGATAGGGAAAAAAATAAATGTCCTATCTCAAAATAGTTACAAGTTATACTTCAGGGCAGGAGTGGTGGTGCAAACAGTAAGGCGTCCGCCTTGGCCATGTTAGCCTAGGACTGGCCGAGGTTAAGATCCCCTGGCGTCCCATATGGTCCCCCAAGCCAGAAGCAGTATCTGAGAACATAGCCAGGAGTAACCCCTGAGTGTTACCGGGTGGGCCCCCCCCCAAAAAAAAATCATACTTGAAATAGAAAGTAGACACAGGACAATGCTCACTGGGCTGCACACACTGCAGATTTTTTTTAAATAAAAATTAAAATTGAATCACCTTGAGATACACAGTTACAAAGTCGTTTACAACTGCCTTTCCAACACCCATTCCTTCACCAGTGCACATCTCCAGCTGCCAAGGTAGCCAGTCCTCCCCCCATTTCCTGCCCCCCCCAACAACCAGAAACTACAAGCAAAAGTAGGTCCCTGAGTACCACCTGATGTGACCCCAAAACCAGAATAAAGAGATCACTACAGGTTCTGAAAAAACAGACATTATGATGCCAAGAGAATTTAACATCCAAATGCCAGGAAACTTCCTAGAGACATTTAACTCACCAAATCTGACACACAAAAGTAACAGAAAGTGCGAAGTTGCTCACTACCTATCAAAGAAATGAAACCTATTATTAATGAAATCTGTACTTTCCCACTATAAAATGTCAGGGCCAGGTGGCTTCAGCAAACATTTAAGTAATATTAACCCACAAAAATTTTTGTGACAAAGAGAAAACATGTGGCCGCTCATTTTATGAGGCCTGTCTAAGCTTTTGACCAAATGTTGACATGGACTTTCCCTGACAAAGCCAGCTGTGAGCACTTCTTGGTCACAAAAGAAGATGTAAGAGGCTTTAAAAAAAAAAAAAAAAAAAAAAACCAGGGGCCTGAGATAGCATGGAGACCATGGAGAATGACATAGACAGACTGGTATTTCTGGAGCCCAGAGTCAGTCTTATGCCAATAAACTTCAGGGGTGAGGGCCTTCTTGTAATCAGGCCAAGGATTTTTTTTCCCGTTTTCCCCATATTTTGCTGGGACTATGCAAACAACGGCACTTTCACACCTTTACTACTGTATTTTTTTTAATACTTATCCTTTAAGAAAGAAAAAAAAACATCTTACTGAACTTACAAAAAATAACTCTAGTAGAATGCCTGTCTCGAATATAAGCAGGGGATGGGAAGCAGGGAGGGGGTTTTTGGCGGTGGGGATGTTGCGGTGGTGAAGGGGGGTGTTCTGTTTGTGACTGAAACCCAACTATAATCATGTTTGTAATCATGGTGCTTAAAGAATTTAATTTAAAAAATAAAGAAAAATAAAAACCAGGGGCCTGAGAGATAGCACAGTGGTAGGGAGGGCGTTTGCCTCGCATGCAGTGGATCCAGGACAGATGGTGGTTTTAATCCCAGCATCCCATATGGTCCACCACGTCTGACCGGAGGGATTTCTGAGCACATAACCATATGAGTAACCCCATAGTGATGCCAGGTGTGACCCCCCAAAAAAAGACCAAAAACCAAAAACTAAACGTACAACCTAAGAATGAAAAGACATCCCAACCAAACACTATTCCAATACAATGTTAACACTTGAAAACTGAATGTAGTTCTTCTCGTTAAGATGGAGCAGAACTGCAATTACCCACTCTTGTGAAAACAATACACAAACCAAAAAAGACCAACCACTCAATGGAAAATGAGGGCGCCAAGAAAAGATCCAAATGACCTACATCAACACACACTACCTGCATACTCACATGTACACACGCATCTAAACAGCTGCTCAACACCTTCAGCCACCACTGCACTGCTAATTCCGACCACAATGAGATAGCTACATAACTCACAGAACGCTTGGAAGGAAACAGAGTACAAAAGGATGCTGACAATGCCCAGGGCTGGCAACAGTGCAATTCTCACACTGTGGGTGAAAGTGTAAACTTGTCAGAAACCTCTCTGAAAAATTAATCCACGGGTGTCTTACCCGCTGATCTGAACATGCACATACTTAAAGACCACCCCCAAACAAATCTGTAAGTTTTGTCTTTAGAAATGTATACATGCATGTACACAAAAACACTGAGGGAATTCCTAGTGGCAAGATTCATAATTACTCCAAACCAGAAAAGGGACAAATTAATCATTATATATTACATAAAGAAATGGGCAACCACAATTTTGCTATTATTGTTGTTGTTTTAAGTGCTCTTGTTACAAGCAACACCTTTTTTTTTTGGTTTTTGGGCCACACCCAGTGACGCTCAGGGGTTACTCCTGGCTATGTGCTCAGAAGTCGCTCCTGGCTTGGGGGACCATATGGAACGCAGGGGGATTGAATCACGGTCCGTCCTAGGCTAGCGCTGGCAAGGCAGACATCTTACCTCTAGTGCCACAATGCCGGCCCCTACAAGCAACATCTTGATGGCGATGACTTTCACTGATAGAAGTTAAAAAAAATCAAGGGGCTGGAGAGATAGCACAGTGGTAGGATGTTTGCTTTGCAGGTGGATGACCCAGGACGAATGGTAGTTCGATTCCCAGCATCTCATATAGTAGTCCCCTAACCCTACCAGGAGCGATTTCTGAGGGTAGAGCCAGGAGTAACTCCTGAGCACCCTAGGTGTGGCCCCAAAACCAATAACCAAGGGAAAAAAAAATCAAGATGAAGGCCAGAGTGAAAATATAGTGGGAAAAAGATTTGCCTGGCACGCAGCAGAGGGGTTTGGTTCCCAGCATAACATGTGATTCTTGGAGCACCAACGGAGTGATTCCTAAGCATAGGGCCGGCCAACAATAAGCCCTGAGCACCACATGTGGCCCCAAAACAAAAAACCAATAAGACAAAACAAACACTTGTTGGACACAGAGAGGGAATGAATCAGAGCCATATTTCTAGCCTCTCATTTGTCCATCTAGTGCCCATAGGAACAGAATACCAAGGTCAGAAGGTCCATTTCAGGAAAAGTAGTGGGTAGATCTGCAGTAGTACATTCTGATGCTATAAAGGGCTGTTGTTGTTGTTGGTGGTGTTTTGACATGAGGCAGGATGAAAGGGACCAAACCACACCTAGTCCTTGAAGGTTACTCCGAAAGGGTACTTGGGACCTGTGTGATACCAGGGATCAAACCCAGGCTTAAGTCTATTAAGTTGAGATTCTATTAAATATCTACTTAAAAGTAAAGTCCTTTATATATTTCTGTGACATGCTTCATTTAAGTCTTTAAAAAAAACATTTTTCAAAATATTTTGATAGCACAGCGGTGTTTGCCTTGCAAGCAGCCGATCCAGGACCAACGGTGGTTGGTTCGAATCCCGGTGTCCCATATGGTCCCCCATGCCTGCCAGGAGCTATTTCTGAGCAGACAGCCAGGAGTAACCCCTGAGCATCGCCGGGTGTGGCCCAAAAACCAAAAAAAAAAAAAAAAAAAAAAAAGTCGTCTTATATGCCAGAAAATACGGTACCTTAGTTACTTCCTGAGGTAATGCCCTAAAATTTCATAGTACAAATCTCATTCCTGTCATCTCCAACATCTCAGCCTTTTCCAAGATTTATGTGGGCAATTCTATTAGTCCCATCTCTAGATTCTTCTGGATATCAAGTTTACTCTTTTCTAAGCTAAAAAGTAGTTTCTTTATCCATTTCACCAGTGAACATGATTTCCCAAGTTTTCTTTACTCCATGACTATCAATCCGTCACCATGATAGAATCCAGTGAACTCAGGGCTACTTGTTCCCAATGACCTGGCACATAGTCTAAGGTTATGTTGGCAGCACCTCAGGCTGACAAGCACTCAAATGAAAGTGGTTCCACTAGAAGCGCTAATTATCAAAATTCTTCACATTACAAATCAGGAACATGGAAGTCTTGAAAGACTCAATGACATTAATTTAATAGCTGAAACAGAGAAGCGAGTCTTCTAGCCCTCTGTACTGCCCCCTTCCTAAAATATCTTGGCAGAATATGCAGTGATAACAGTGTGAAAAGCTTGAAAACGTGCCATTCTTAAAAGGCACACAAAAAAAATCATTCAGATTTCTATCAAAGTACTACATTTAACTCTTAGATCTTGGTTTTAGATCTTAGGTCAGTGTTCTGTGTTTTGTATCCTAACTAAATTTTCTAACTTGTTAAAACATATATGCCTCCCACCCACAATAAAAGTTATTTTTGATTTTTATAAAGGAAAAAGATGGGTCAGAGAGGTAGTACAATGAAAAAGGCATTTGTCTTGCATGAGGCCCCCACCCAGGTTCATTTGGTCCCTTCCTCCAGTCCCTGGCTGGAGTGATCACTGAGCATAGCCAAAAATAAGTCCAAGCACCAAAAGGTGTAACCCCCCCCCCAAAAAAAAGGACAAAAGAAGAGAAAGAAAAAGGCAACAGAAAAGACAAAATTATATTTTTAGGTTATGAACTTTGATCATAATTTTTAAAGCTTAAAATACACTCATTATGTTACACTTTTTATGTCAAAATATAGCTTGTTCAGAAATTTTGATGATTTTCTAGCATCACGTGATGATTTGAAATGTTAAATACATGAGCACATGCAAAAACACACAATCTGTTAGGACACACAGAACTAGATTGGCCAATGAATCCACAGCAAGCCATTAGTATGCATTACTCAACATTTGCTACTATAGTCAAGTGATAAAATATACAGGCAAGTCTATGAGATCAATACAGCTATATGAACTTTCAAAAGCACGAGAATTACGATGAGTTGCAAGCATTAATTGCAAGAACATGTGTCCAACTCCAAGTGTTAGGTGACAACTGAGCGGTCAGGGATGGCACTTATGGAAACAAGCAGCACAAATGAACACACACTGGAAAACTGGAGGTGACGTTCAGCTTTGACTACCCAAGAGATGGATTCCCCCTGTTACAGAGGCACTGATACACGGCCCTCTGTACCTGGCACATCCTGGGGGAGCTCAGATGCCACCTTCTTCTTTGCCATGTTGCTGCTATCGGGGGGTTCTGAGTGACACCCCACGGGGCTCCTCCCTTCGGAGGAACTAGTCTCTTCTGAAGAAGCATTGGTTGTGTTGTCGCCAAGATTTGCTGCCACAGAGTTAACTTTATCCCCAACTTCTGTGGGCTCTACAGTAAAATGCACAACAAAACTTTAAAGATAGCTTTTTCAACTGCTGTAAGATCAATGGCCATATTCAATCAAAAATGAATGACCACCAAAAACTATGTGTGTGTGTGTGTGTGTGTGTGTGTGTGTGTGTGTGTGTGTGTGTGTGTGTGTGTGTGTGTGTGTGTGTATATGCTTTTCTTTGCCTGCCATTTCAAAGCAATCAGATGGTTTTAAACAAGCAGCCTGCAAAGGGGTGCAGGGTAATGCCAGCCTGCAGGTGTGAAAAGGTTGAAAACAACTGACTGGTTTAAAGAGAATCATAAAATATGTTAATAATGTATAAGTAATGCACATAAAATCAATGAAATTTTATCACATACAAAGTACATTCTGGTAGTTAATTAAAAAAAAAAAAGAACAGTGATTTTTTTTTTTGCACTAGTCAACCTCATAGAAAAACGGCACTTTTTGGAAAATATAGATATATAAAACTTGTGACCATAAGTGCATCCTAATTTCTTGAGAAAACTGAAAACTAGTAGTTACATGTATAATAGCTATTTTGCAAGTAAAAGCGAGAGTTCCTACACAACACTGGGGAGATATTTCGTTTTAATCATGAATTTTTTTACCCTCAGCTTTTCCTTGCTCAGGATCATCGGCAGGTGTCTGGTCCTCGCTGTCCTTGTCCAGGGACTGGTCGTCATGCTCCTCCCTGCCTTTCTCGGCATCTCTGGAGCTGCTCTCAGTCTCACTCTTGTCCTTTTCTGTTTCTTCTGGGCTCTTGACAATATCAATCTCACCCTTTTTAGCTCTAATAGAGTCCAAGATTTCCTCTGTAATAAAGAAAAAAAACCTCTCATATATACCATAGGTACCATCAATGTTGCTTAAGTGCTTTACATTCAAGTTATGGAAGTTAAATGTTAAAGAACGTGGAATTCTAAGATAATGAAATAAGGGTCAAGTTTATCAATGAAATGTTTAAAGGACTTAATAAATTTTGTTTATTTTTCACTTCTAGAAAATACACTGGTTTTAAAAAAAAGAAGAGGCCAGAGAGATAGCATGGAGGTAAGGCATTTGCCTTGCATGCAGAAGGATGATAGTTCAAGTCGTGGCATTCCATATGGTCCCCTGAGCCTGCCAGGAGTGATTTCTGAGTGTAGAGCCAGGAGGAACCCCTGAGCGCTGCCAGTGTGACCCAAAAACCAAAAAAAGAAGAAGAAAGAGGAGAAAGAAGGAAGGAGGGAAGGAAGAAGGGAGGGAAGGAAGGAAGGAGTGAGGGAGAGGGAGGGAGGGAGAGATGGGAAGGAAGGAAGGAAGGAAGGAAGGAAGGAAGGAAGGAAGGAAGGAAGGAAGGAAGGAAGGAAGGAAGGAAGGAAGGAAGGAAGGAAGGAAGGAAGGAAGGAGGGAGGGAGGGAGGGAGGGAGGGAGGGAGGGAAGGAAGGAAGGAAGGAGGGAAGGAGGGAAGGAGGGAGGAAGGGAGGGAGGGAGGGAGAGAGAGAGAGAGAGAGAGAGAGAGAGAGAGAGAGAGAGAGAGAGAAAGAAAGAAAGAAAGAAAGAAAGAAAGAAAGAAAGAAAGAAAGAAAGAAAGAAAGAAAGAAAGAAAGAAAGAAAGAAAGAAAGAAAGAAAGAAAGAAAGAAAGAAAGAAAGAAAGAAAGAAAGAAAGAAAGAAAGAAAGAAAGAAAGAAAAAGAAAGAGAGAGAAAGAGAGAGAAAGAGAAAGAGAAAGAGAGAGAGAAAGAGCGAGAAAGAGAAGGAAGGAAGGAAGGAAGGAAGGAAGGAAGGAAGGAAGGAAGGAAGGAAGGAAGGAAGGAAGGAAGGAAGGAAGGAAGGAAGGAAGGAAGGAAGGAAGGAAGGAAGGAAGGAAGGAAGGAAGGAAGGAAGATGAGTCTAATTTTTAAAATACAGACCTGTTATAAGTTTTTGTTAGTTTGGTTTAGTTTTTGGGCCACAACCAGCTGTGCTCAGGGGCTTACTCCTGGCTCTACACTCAGGAATTGCTCCTGGCAGGTTTGGGGGCCATTAGGGGTGCTCAGAAAGAAACAGCCACATATAAGGCAAATGCCCCACCCACTGTGTTTTTGCTCGAGCTCCATCTCTCTCTCTCTCTCTCTCTCTCTCTCTCTCTCTCTCTCTCTCTCTCTCTCTCTCTCTCTCTCTCTCTCTCCCTCCCCCCCCCACCTTCCTTCCCTCCCTCCCTCTTCCCTTGGTTTTCTCTACATACATTCCTTTAAGAAAGATTATTTTACTTCACTTAAAAACTTAGCTGAGGGCCCGGAGAGATAGCACAGCGGCGTTTGCCTTGCAAGCAGCTGATCCAGGACCAAAGGTGGTTGGTTCAAATCCCAGTGTCCCATATGGTCCCCTGTGCCTGCCAGGAACTATTTCTGAGCAGACAGCCAGGAGTAACCCCTGAGCATCGCCGGGTGTGGCTCAAAAAAAAAAAAAAAAAAAAAAAAAAACCCTTAGCTGAGGGGTCAGAGAGATAGCACAGTGGTAAGGCATTTGCTTTGCATGCAGATGACCCAGGACAGACCTGGTTCAATTCCTGGCATCCCATACGATCCCCGAAGGAGTAAAAAACACTGAGCATCGCTAGGTGTGCCCCAAAAACCAATCAATTAATAAACTGCTAAAAAAAAAAAAGAAAAAAAAAATTAGCTGAGACTGAAGCAAAAGCATACCAGTAAAGATACTTGCCTTGCATGCAGTAAACCCAGGTTCAATCCCAAACATCCCATATGGTCCCCCAAGCCTGCCACGAGTGATGTCTGAGTGTAAAGTCAGAAGTAACCCCTGAGCACTGCTGGGTATGGCCCCAAAAACAAAAACAAAATTTTTTAATGTCTAACTAATGTTGGATGAACAGGTTTTCTTAGAATAATGAAATATAGGGCCCGGAGAGATAACACAGCAGCATTTGCCTTGCAAGCAGCCGATCCAGGACCTAAGGTGGTTGGTTCAAATCCCGGTGTCCCATATGGTCCCCTGTGCCTGCCAGGAGCTATTTCTGAGCAGACAGCCAGGAGTAACCCCTGAGCACCGCCGGGTGTGACCCAAAAACCAAAAAAAAAAGAATAATGAAATATAAAAAGTTAAAGTAACATGGATTCTGAAGACTTCTAATATATTTTAAAACTTTACAGTGACTTCATTTCACAAGCTTATTTCAAACTTAACAAAATGTGAAGTGGGAAGATCTCCCTCTCCCTCACCATTAGCTGCCGCCAGGAAGGATTTGTTACTGCCCCGGGCCTTATTGGTCAGGTCTTCCGTGATGTCCATGTGCCGGTGGATTTCTTCACGCATTTCTTCCAAAATTTTGCAGAGTTCTGATTCCCAGTAATCTTTGTCTAGACAGTCAATTAATTCTGCAAGCTGGATCTTTGTGCTGTAGTACCAAATTTTCTTTTCGTTCTCATTTTCGGTATCTTCTTCTCTGTTTAAAAAGAGTACCAAAACACTTCCTATGTTAGAGTCATGACATTTATATCTCACAATTTCATCTTAGTGGAAGTTGAATGTGATGCAAAGTTTGTACATGAAAGAGCCATTTATTTGCTCAATTCTCCTTCAAATTCGTTATCTTTAATCTAGTTAGCAACCTCTAATTATTTTGATGTCCTAGCCCACAGCAGTTTACAAGAAATAATCTGGGATTATCAATTATATGGAGTGGGGGAGGAAACAGTATGACAGCAAAGCAGATAATCTAGTAAGCAACCTGGCACATAGAAGAAGACCTAAAATTCAGGAACTGTGACTACTAGATAAAAGATCTGATTGGAACAACCAAAGAGTGTCATTATAACAATTTTAACGCGCAGAATTTTGACCAGAAACAGATAAAATGTGTTTGGTATCCAGTGAAGTTCACATTATAATAGAGTTCGGAAATATTTCCATCAGAGTGTTTTGGTTTTTGGGCCACACCCGGTGCTGCTCAGGGGTTACTCTTGGCTATGTGCTCAGAAATCACTCCTGGCTTAGGGGACCATATGGGATGCCGAGGGATCAAACCACAGTCCATCCTAGGTTAGCCTCATGCAAGGCAAATGCCTTACCACTCGTGCCACCACTCCGGTCCCTCCATCAGGGTCTTGATGTGACCCAAGAATTCCCCACAAAAGCCACATTTTTAGGTGTAAACTATTTAAAAGAGTAAGATTTTGACAAGAAAATAAAATGCTATGGAAGCAAATTCAATTAAAAGAACATCTACCACCTATTCCAAGCTACTCAAGCCGCATTTGAACTGGTTCCAAACAGCTGCTGCTGTAGCCTGGTGGGGTAGGTACAATTCCACCTAAAGAATGAACTCTTTAACTACAATTCTTAGTGAAGGACTCATTCATCACTTCCTAGGACAGTCTGATCTGTTTTAGAATTTCTCTTTTAGAAAGCTTTTCCTTATTCTGAAGTTATGTGAATATTCCCATCAATAAGACTTGTCAGAAGTATGTAAAACAGGGGCCGGAGAAAGAGCTCAACGGCCTAAGTCAATATTTCACCTGGAGGAATCCTGGGTTCAAGTTCCAGCAGCACGGTGGTCTCCCTAGCACTAGTTGGAATACCCCCCAAGCACAGAGCTAGGATTAGTTCTTGACCATGTAGAGTATGGCCTCAATACAAAAACAAAAGAAAAAAAATTGAATACCACCTTTGCATAGTTTTGCACAATGCCTAAAGTTTCCCTGTGGGTTTCTTCCAGACCAAACATGCTTAAACATTTTATTCATTCCTCAAGTAGTATTTCTCCAAAGTCTTCATTACCCTGATATTCTTAGCCTAAATGTATCATTTATTAGTGCCTTCTAAAAATGCAGCAACTAACTAACTAATTTTTTATTCTGCCCACACAAGATAGCACTTGACACAAACAAGTTTCTCCTTGGAGATCTGAAAGGATAAATCCAATTAAATTTCATTATAAAGTAGCAAAAACAGTTAACTACCTTTCTCAATAACAACAAAAAAGCAGTTGTAGTAGTTTTTATTTGTGAATGCTTATCTAGTCTACAGTCAAAAATTATTTGCTCTCTTGGAGGTAAGGCGTTTGACTTGCATGCAGAAGGTTGGTGGTTCGAATCCTGATATCCCATATGGTCCCCTGAGCCTGCCAGGAGCGATTTCTGAGCACAGAGTCAGGAGTAACCCCTGAGCACTGTCAGGTGTGACTAAAAAAAAAAATTACGTGCTCTCATTTAAAAGTAGCCACCAGGGGCTGGAGAGATAGCATGGAGGTAGGGCGTTTGCCTTTCATGCAGAAGGACGGTGGTTCGAATCCCGACATCCCATATGGTCCCCGAGCCTGCCAGGAACGATTTCTGAGCCTAGAACCAGGAGTAACCCGAGTGCCGCCGGTTGTGACCCCCCCCCCCACCAAAAAACAACAACAAAAAAAAAAAAAAACA
Organism: Suncus etruscus; assembly: GCF_024139225.1. Taxonomy (NCBI): domain Eukaryota; kingdom Metazoa; phylum Chordata; class Mammalia; order Eulipotyphla; family Soricidae; genus Suncus; species Suncus etruscus. Next base: position 196,010,339 of record NC_064848.1, read on the forward strand.
ATAAAAGTAGCCACCAGTTTGTTTTCATGCATAAACACTGATCTGTATGCATGCTTGGCTTGAGTTTTTCAACAAAAACTGCCCTATAATGTCTGGTGCTGCTTGTGGACATCAGAACTGCTATCACCAATGACATCCATCAGTACACAGGGGAGGATAAAGTAGAAACTAGGTGTTTGTGGAAAATGTAATTCAAAGAGCCTAAGGAGAGCTTGGTGGCAAGAGTGTACCTCACAAGCTTGAGACCAGTGATTTTGATCCCTGGCACTATGCCACCTGCTCCAGTGGTGCTGCCATTTAGAATTCCCTAGTACCACAAGCAGAGTGAACCATCTCCCACACACCAAAACCAAGCAGGCAAACACCAGAACCAACAGTGTGTTGTGTCCTTTCTCTGGTCCATGTAACCCTCGCAGAGGTCTCAAACTCGAGGCCTGCGGGCCATTTGCGGCCCTCCATACAACATTTTGTGGCCCTGCCCTAGAGGAATCTTTTTTTGTTTTGTTTTGTTTTAGTTGTCTGGGTCACATCTCCCAATGTTCAAGGCTTACTACTGACTTTGCACTCAAGGATCCCCCAACTTTGCCTCCTGCGGCCCCAGGTAAATTGAGTTTGAGACCCCTGAAAGGTGAACGCAAGAAGAAAAGAGAAAGTGTGGAAGATCTATGAAAACATACACTGATGCCATTCACTAGGTGTAGTACTCAGATGTTGTTAAGTTTATAAAGTAACACTTTTTAAAGTTTGTTTTATTTTTATTGTGGATAATGATTCACAATAAACTTTCAAGTGTCATGTCTAAATAAACCCATGCCTAATAACAAGGAGCGAATGAATGGTACAGGAGGAATTGAGGAGTAGCCATCCAGGTCCACCTGAAACCTCCAACTGCTGGGCTACTTTTGGGGTACCTGAAGATACCATTAGGTAAGGACTGGATGAAGAAGTCACCATGGGTTTGGGGCAGCCTCCTGAGAGGCAGTGAGCACAGAACAGTGAGGACACACTGAGAAGGAAAGGCTTCTCTCACACTCAGCCCACCATTCTCCTCCTCCACCTAACACTGGTACCAGGAAATGATGCACTGCTTAACACCTAGAAATTAAAGCTCTAAGAATGCAATGGAGGGGGCCCGGAGAGATAGCACAGCAGTGTTTGCCTTGCAAGCATGGACCAAAGGTGGTTGGTTCAAATCCCGGTGTCCCATATGGTCCCCCGTGCCTGCCAGGAGCTATTTCTGAGCAGACAGCCAGGAGTAACCCCTGAGCACCGCCGGGTGTGGCCCAAAAACCAAAAAAAAAAAAAGAATGCAATGGAGGGGGAAAATGTCAGGTGTCAGGAATTAGAGGGAGCAGACAGAGATAAGCAAGCCAAGGGGCACTGGAACAGAGTAAGCTGGGGAGGGAGGGAAAGAAGGAAGGGAGGGAGGGAGGGAAGGAGAGTGGAAGGGACGTTGTTTTCAAGGTTCCATGGAAGCGGCCTGGCCCTCTCTGACACTTGGGGCTGGATTTTCAACAGTCTCAGGCAGAGTGCAACTAGAGTTGTAATTTCAGTCTGTGGATGGAGAGAAGCTCTAGGCCGCATTGTGAGCTAGGGCCAGCAGCACATTATTTGGAACCAGAATGCCTGGGTTCAAATCCCAATATCATCACCTCTAGCTGTGTGATCTTAGGTGATTTACTTAACTTCTATATGTCTCCAACTCGCTCTGCATCTAGAAAATAGGATAGAGGTACTTAAGGCCAAAATGCCATTATAAGGATTAAGTGATGGGGGAGGCATGTAAAGTGCATGGAAGAGTATCAGCATCTAATAGGGTCAATAAGCAACTGCTCGTTTTCTCTTAAGAAATGCCTGATATGGGGGGCCAGAGCTATGGTGCGATGGTAGGGCATTTGTCTTGCATGCAGCTGACCCAGGACACACCGCAATTTGATCCCTGGTGTCCATATGGTCCCCCAAGCCATGAGCGATTTCTAAGCACAGAGCCAGGAGTAATCCTGAGCGTCACTGGGTGTGGTCCAAAAAACAAACAAACAAAAAGAAATGCCTGATATTTGGGGGAAGGGGATGGAGCAATAACACAATGAGTAGGGAGGTTGTCTTGCACACAGCCAACCCAGGTTCAATCTCTGGCATCCCTGCATCTGCCGGGAGTGATATTTGAGCTCAGAGCCAGAAGTAGATTGCCAGGGTGACCCAAAAACAAAAACAAACAGCACATTTGCCTTAAAACAAATCACACCTGTGGGTTGGAATGATAGCACAGTGGGTAGGGTATTTGCCTTGCACATGGCTAAACTGGGATGGATCCCCAGTACCCCATATGGTCCTGTCCCTCAAGTCCCACAGGAATGATCCCTGAGCCAGGAGTAACCTTGAACAGTGCATGGTGTGGCTCCCAAATGAACAAAATCATTTATTGGGGGGGGGGTGGAAATGCTAGGATTTCATTTCTACCCTATATTCTGAGCATGCGGGGTGTACACCTCACTGCCTCGACCTCCTCTCCAAAAGAGTGGTACTCTTCTACACTGGTTAGGGCCAATCTTAATCTATATAAAGTTAAAAAGCATGTTGCTTCAACTTTGAACAAAAAGTTTTGAAGTTTGCTATGTATGTTAACTCTTTTGTTTTGTTTTGGTTTGTTATTTTTTGGGGGGGAGGTCACACCTGGCAGCGGTCAGGGGTTGGTTACTCCTGGCTCTTCACTTAGAAATTGCCCCTGGCAGGCTTGGGTGACTATATGGTTGCTGGGATTCGAACCACCACCGTGGGTCCTGGGTTGGCCACGTGCAAGGCAAAGGTCCTACCGTTGTGCTATCTCTCCGGCTCCATGTTAATTTTTTTTTTTTTTTTTTGGATCACACCGGCAGCGCTCAGGGGTTACTCCTGGCTCTAAGCTCAGAAATCGCTCCTGGCAGGCTCGGGGGACCATATGGGATGCCGGGATTTGAACCATCAATCTTCTGCAAGGTTTACACCTTACCTCCATGCTATCTCTCTGGACCTCCCATGTTAACTCTTGAGGCAGATTTTTTTGTGTGTGTAAGTGTAAGAACATCATTTTTTAGGACCAGACAGACAGCAGTGTGTGTGGCCAATCCCAGTTCAAATCCTCCGGCACCATATATGATTCCAGAGCATGGCCAGAGGTCATTCCTGAGTAGAGGAGCACCTGAATATGGCCCAAACCCTACTTCGCCCTCACACCATAAAAACAGAAAACATTGCTCTTAAAATGTTTCTACAGATTATATAAATGCGTGTTAAGACTATAGGTACTGAATGCTATCCACAATTAGCTTCCCATTAACACTGTTCAGAGCAGACAGCTGCTGGGATATGTCCAGAGAAAGGAGGTCCTGGGCTCACAGGGAGCATCCAGGCACCCCACCCACCTCCCCAGGCCCAGGCCAGGGGCACAACTCGCACCAGGAAACTGCACACAATTTGACCACAAGGGGGCATCGACATGGCGGCTGTTGCTAGAAAAGCTCTCCCATGTGCTCAAATCTTGACACTCAACAAGAACAACAATGTTTCAAGTATTTTATTTGAGTCTAGGCAAAGAGAAAAGCCAAAATGTCACGGCATAAAAAATTAAATCTTTTGGTTGAAAGTCATTAAATTTTCTACATTATACTATAACAAAGACAATGAAAGACTAAGATAAAAAAACTTTTTTTAAAAAAAATGACCAGAGGGCCCGGAGAGATAGCACAGCAGCGTTTGCCTTGCAAGCAGCTGATCCAGGACCAAAGGTGGTTGGTTTGAATCCCGGTGTCCCATATGGTCCCCGTGCCTGCCAGGAGCTATTTCTGAGCAGACAGCCAGGAGTGACCCCTGAGCACTGCCGAGTGTGACCCAAAAACCAAAAACCAAAAAAAAACTTTATTGACTGATTGATTCTTGGGACACACCCAGTGGTGTGCAGGGGTTATTCTTGGCTTTACACTTAGAACTCATCCCTGGCTGGGATGCCGGGAATTGATCCAGTTCCCTCCCCGGCTGGCTGCATGCAAGGCAAACCCACTATCTCTCTGGCCCCTCTATTTGGTTTTTTAGAGATTATTAACTTTTTTGGGGAAATGGGGTGTGCCACACCTGGTGACACTCAGGGATTGCTCCTGGCTCTGCGCTCAGAAATCGATCCTGGCTCGGGGGACCATAGGGGATTACCAGGGATCGAATCCGTGTTCATCTTGCAGGGGTCAGCCACCTGCAAACGCCCCACTGCTGTGCTACCACTCTGGCCCTATTAGTTCTCACTGAATGATGATAAAAAGAAATTCACTGTTCAACTTAGAAAAAATTACTTTAGGGGATGGAGCGATGGTGCTAGCAATAAGGTGTATGCCTTGCACGCAGCTAACCTAGGAAGAACAGTGGTTCGATCCCCCAGCGTCTTATATGGTCCTCCATATCAGGAGTAATTTCTGAACACATAGCCAGGAGTGACCCCTGAGCATCACCAGGTGTGGCCCACAAACCAATAAAAATAAAATAAAATTACTTTATATCATTGTCAAAAGAGGAAATATATCTTGCATATTTGAACTCAGCAATCATTAAGAATTCTATGTTGTCCTCTGGACGTATTTATAAAAATTATTTTTTTCTAAATAGGTTAAAATTAAAAATTTGTGATTGTTATAGTTTATGTATAACTTTGATAGTAAACTGGGGGGTAATTGCATCATACAACTATCATTCTTGTTTTGATCTTTGGAGTTGTTTGCTTGGAATTTTTTTGGTTTTTAGCATTTGGGCCACAGCCAGCAGCGCTCAGGAGTTACTCCAGGCAGGCTCAGGGGACTCTATGTGGTGCCTGGGACCAAACACCAGGGCAAGGCAAACACCTTACCACTGTGCTATCACTCTGGCCCTGGATCTTTGTTTGTTCGTTTGTTTGTTGGCAGAAGTGAAACAATAAAGTTGTAAATAATTTTTAAAAAGAGAAAAAGATACCTATTTTCTTTTCTTTTTTTCGTTTTGTTTTGTTTTTTGGGTCACACCCAGCAGCGTTCAGGGGTTACTCCTGGCTCCACATTCAGAAATCGCTCCTGGCAGGCTCTGGGGACCATATGGGATGCCGGAATTTGAACCACCATCCTTCTACGTCTAAGGCAAACGCCTTACCACTGTGCTATCTTCTCCAGCCCCATGATACTTCTTTTCAACAATAACATCACAAATGCTTCAATAGTAACTTCTGTTTGGGGGCATTATTTTCTGGGGTCACACATGGAGGTGCTGGGGGCATCACACAGTGTCAGAGGCAGAACTCAGGGTCTCACACAAGCTCAATATAGATTCTACCACTTAAGCCACAGCCCTGAGGCCCATAGTTAACATTTTCAGTCTATTGATGTAATTTCAAAGGTCTATACAAATAAAAAAAAAAGTCTGTAAATACTTAACTACATTTAACCTGTCTTCTCTCCTGTTAGCCTTAGTGTGATTCTATCTATTCATATTGATTAATCAAGAAGCAGAACTTTCTTTCCTTCCTTCCTTCCTTCCTCCCTCCCTCTCTTTCTTTTGGTTTTTGGGGCCACACCAGTTTGATGCTCAGGGGTCACTCCTGGCTAAGCACTCAGAAATTGCCCCTGGCTTGGGGTGACCATATGGGACGACAAGGGATCGAACCGCGGTCCTTCCTTGGCTAGTGCTTGCAAGGCAGACACCTTACCTCTAGCGCCACCTCACCGGCCCCTCCCTCCTTCCTTCCTTCCTTCCTTCCTTCCTTCCTTCCTTCCTTCCTTCCTTCCTTCCTTCCTTCCTTCCTTCCTTCCTTTCCTTTCCTTCCTTCTTCCTTTCTTTCTCTTTCTTCTTTCTTTCTTTCTTTCTTTCTTTCTTTCTTTCTTTCTTTCTTTCTTTCTTTCTTTCTTTCTTTCTTTCTTTCTTTCCCTCCCTCCCTCCCTCCCTCCCTCCCTCCCTCCCTCCCTCCCTCCCTCCCTCCTTCCTTCCTGCGTCACACCCAGTGACACTCAGGGGTTACTCCTGGCTAGCGCTTAGAAATCGTTTCTGGCTTGGGGAACCATTTAGAACTCTAGGGGATCAAACCGTGGTTGTCCTAGGTTAGCTGTGTTTAAGGCAAACACCCTATAGCTTGTGCCACCGTTCTAGCCTCAAGAAGCAGAACTTGGGGCCAGGAAGGTGGCGCTAGAGGTAAGGTGTCTGCCTTGTCCCATATGGTCGCCTCAAGCCAAGGGCCATTTCTGAGCACATAGCCAGGAGTAACCCCTGAGCGTCAAATGGGTGTGGCCTAAAAATGAAAAGAAAAAAAAAAAAGAAGCAGAACTTTTTCAAAACACCATTTTATTCTTCTTTTGTTGTGTGTTTGTTTTGTTTTGTTTTGTTTTGGTGGGAGCCACACCCGGTGACACTCAGGAGTTTCTCCTGGCTATGAGCTCAGAAATCGCTCCTGGCTTGGGGGACCATATGGGACGCAGAGAATTGAATCACCGTCCATCCTGGATCGGCTGCATGTTAGGCAAACGTCCCACTGCTGTGCTATTGCTCCAGCCCCTTGCTTTGGTTTCTGAGCTACACCCAGCAGTGCTCTAAGCTCAGGAATTAAGCCTAGCAGTGTACAGGGCAAGCATTCAAGTAAGCATGAATATGCATGGATAATACAGCATTCCATTCAGCCAACTCAACAAACCTTCCTGGGCCATCTGATCAGCTTACAAACAATCACTTACAAAGAGTGAAGATAAACATTCTATAAGATGACAGGGATGAAACACAGGTCAGCCGCATGCAAGAAAAAAGCGCTACCCGCTGTACTAGCTTCTCTGGCTCCAAACACTCTTTTTTAAAACTGTTTTCATATCAAATTTTAGAATATTTCTCCATTTGATCTTCAATCCACAAAAGGTTTAGTCTCTATGGAAGGTGAAACTAAGGTTGTTGGGACACCAGAGCTATGCATGAACAAAGGTACAGAAAACAGGACATTGCAGGGCAAGCATGCAAGTAAACATGGATTTGCATGGGTAATGCAACCTTCCACTCAGCCAACCCAAGGTGCGAAAGAACCTTTCTGGTATATCTGGTCAGTTTATGAGGAACCACCTACACATAGAAACGTAAAACATTCCCCACAAAAAAAAAAAAAAAACAGAATCTGGAGGAATAGAGCAGGGCTTAGAGTATCTGACTTGCAAGCATTCATGCATTCAAATCCCCAGTGTCTTACGTTTGCCAACTACAATCCGGGTTGTTCTGCTACTGAGCTTACATGACTGCAATGCCTTTCACTGCAAGCAATTTCCAGCCATACCACAATCAGGTACATGTGAACAGAAGAGCCAGAAGTGTGACCCTTGGCAAGCATCAAATAATCCACGGTGTGCCTCAGCTAAGAAAGGCTCAATCCAGCAAGCATCTTTCAAAGACAATCCAAAATGTATATGCAAGAGCTGGAAAGATAGAACCAGAGGGAAGGCACTTGCCTTGCACGTAGCTGATGAAGGTTCATTCCCCAGCACACTACATGGTCCCTGGAGCCCACTAGAAGTGATCTCTGAGGACAGAACCAGAGCCAGGAGTAAGCCCCAAGCACCATTGAACATTAAAAGATATCTGGGGATGGAGAGATAGCATAGAGGTAAGGCGTTTGCCTTGCAAGTGGTTCGAATCCTGAGCCTGCCAGGAGCGATTTCTAAGCATAGAGCCAGGAGTGAGCCCTGAGCACCGCCGGGTGTGACCCTAAAACTAAAAAAATAAAGAGATACCTGAAGAGGCTGGAGCAATAGCACAGCAGTAGGGCGTTTGCCTTGCACACAGTCAACACTGGAAAGAACCTGGTTCAATTTCCGGCATCCCATTTGGTTCCTGAACCTGCCAGGGGCATTTTCTGAGCACAGAGCCAGAAGTAACCCCTGAGTGCCACCGGGTGTGATCCAAAAATAAACGAAAATAAAAAAGAGAGAGAGACAAAGACACCTCCAAACTATCATGAATATATATCCTCAAAAGGTAAAAGATTTGGGCAGGAGAGATAGCCTGGAGGTAGGGTGTTTGCCTTAGACGAAGGACGATGGTTCGAATCCCGGGAACCCGTAGGGTCCCCCGAGCCTGCCAGGAGTGATTTCTGAGTGTAGAGCCAGTAGTAACTCCTCAGTGCTGCCAGGTATGATCCAAAATCCAAAACCAAAAAAAAAAAAAAAAAAAAGGTAAAAGATTATACCAAGAAGTCAAAGGTCAAAGAGATTTCTCCAAGGGATAAGCATATGAGAAGTCCAGGCAGCACACACACACACACACACACACACACACACACACACACACACGCGCGCGCGCGCAAAAAAAAAAAAACACGAATATATGGACCAGAGAGAGAATAACATGGGTAGATCACACACACACACACACACACACACACAGTCACACACACACACACACACGCAAAAAAAAAAACGACTATATGGACCAGAGAGAGAATACAATGGGTAGATTGCCTGACCTAATTTCAGACTCCATATAATGGTCCCAAGCCCTGCCAGGAACAAGCCTTTAGAAAAAGCCAGCAGTAAGCCCGGAGCACTGCCAGTTGTGATCTAAAAACCAAATGAAAAAGAAAGAATACAACATGAAACAAAAACATAAATAAAATAAAGAAGAAAAAATCTGTGAACAAAAGGTTTGCTTTGTTTTGTTTTAAGTTTGTTTTTTAGGGCCACAGGCAGCTGAGCTTAAAGACTTACTCTTAGGCCCGGAGAGATAGCACAGCGGTGTTTGCCTTGCAAGCAGCCGATCCAGGACCAAAGGTGGTTGGTTCGAATCCCAGTGTCCCATAGGGTCCCCCGTGCCTGCCAGGAGCTATTTCTGAGCAGACAGCCAGGAGTAATCCCTGAGCACCGCCGGGTGTGGCCCAAAAACCAAAAAAAAAAAGAAAAAAGACTTACTCTTGATTTTTTGCTCAGGGATCACTCCTGGTTAGGTACAGGGACCACATGGGGATCTGGGGTTCGAAGACTGGATCAATTGCATGAAGACAAGCACCTTATCTGCTGGACTAACTCTCCAGTCCAGAATAAGAGTTAAAAATAACATAGGCTAGGAATGTATTTCAGGGATGGAACATTGGCAAAGGGTGGATACCTGGTTTCCATCCCTGACACCTCAAAAAGAAAAGAAAAAGAGAAACTAAAAATATTGAATATAAAAGCAGAACAAGAAAACTAAGTAAAAGGGAGGCTGAAGAACTGTTCATGGGCTGAGTTCAGGTTCTGCAATGGGGAGTGACATGTACAGACTCAAACATTAGGGGCTGGAGAGATAGCATGGAGGTAAGGCATTTGCCTTTCATGCAGAAGGTCATTGGTTCGAATCCCAGCATCCCATATGGTCCCCCGTGCCTGCCAGGAGCGATTTCTGAGCATGGAACCAGGAGTAACCCCTGAGCGCTGCTGGGTGTGATCCAATAACAAGACTCAAACATTAACATGGTACCACATAAGTACTTGAAAGTGGCCCCCAAGTCAGAGCTAAAGAAAACTAGGCAAGGAGGCAGAGTGGTAGCACAGCAGGTAGGACATTTGCCTCGCACACAGCTGACCCAGGTTCTATCCCCGGCATCTCATGTGGTCCCCCAAGCCTGTCAGGAGTAATTAATTTCTCAGTGTAGAGTCAAGAGTAACTCTGAGTCACCGGGTATGGCCCCAAAACCAAAAAATAGCATAAATTAAAATAAAATATAAAACAAAGCAATAAAAAAATAAAACTGAGCAAACAACATATATAAATCAAAGATGCTAAAAGGACAAAGGAAAAATATTTTTAAAGTCATAAAGCCAAAATACAATCATATAATAACTATAAATAAAGACAACAGGGAAAACGAAGTTCTCAAAATGGGTTCTCAGAACCAAAGAAATCAAAAGCTGTTTACAAAGAGCCAACAGGGCCTGGGAGCTGGCACAAGAGGTCAGAGCTCATGCTTGGCATCTAAAGCCCTGGCTCACTCTCTGCATCACATCATCCCAGGAGCACTGCCAGGTGTGCCCCCTCCAAAAGGAAGTGCTCACCAAATAAATACGCAATGAATGACAATACACCTTCACTAGGGCCTATCTAGATATCCGGAGAACATCCGTGACCAAAAAGGGATTCTATAGGCTTCCAGGTTAAGTCCAAACTCAGAATGGACTAATTTCCCAAGAAGAGTCTGCAAGAAAAGAACTGAAATAATTCTCAAGATTTGGATTATTCTGTGCTGACTTTGTGAACCGAGGGGGAACCTGGCAGTCTTTATCTCTATCTGGCTTGATCTGCCCTCACTGTTTATGAGGCTCCTGCCTTCCTTTCCAAATCCAATTCTTTCATTTAATATGGGCAAAGGTGATTTCTTGGGTTTTTTTGTCTGTTTGTTTGTTTTAACAAGGGCCATCCCTGCAGTGTCATATTGTTGGGTGTGGGTCTGGCTATACTTGGGAGTCACCAGGGCCACCCACAGCAGAGAAAGGGTCCATGTGGCATGTAGTGATAGGAATCAACTTCAGGGCTGTGCACATCCTACAGGTCTGTTTCTCTACATTGAACTCTCTACCTACCAAAACCCCACACAAAATACTTTTATTTGACCTAATCCTGAGAGCTAAAAGCTTTGAGGTTTGATTTATTTAACAGTTATTAATTCACTGAATTATTTTGCAGGCCCTAGAATCATGCCCAGGCCATGCAGACCTGGTGGTGCTCTTATCACCAAAGATTTTGAAAGCTGAAAATAAAAAAGGTGCCACTCCCTAAGGCAACATGTGACAGGATAGCCACAAACTTAGTCCACACTGTGCCACTGAGATACTTACTCCCCGTTCTCAACGACCTCCTTACCTCCCACTGCTCTGCCCGGAAGGGCCTCTGAAATCCCTTTCAAAAGCAGGAAGGCAGAGGTCACACCATGATCCTAAATGTTCAACTTACATTCATTCTTGTATGGCAGAACTGACCTTTCACTTCAGTGGTTTGTTCAAGCTGCTTTATTATATATACAGCTATATTAAAACTAGAAAGAGAACCAAGAAAATGCTAACACTGAAATGAAGATGAAGATGAGCTGGGTGTAGGCTCTTTGACTTTAAACCAAGAAGGGCTCCAACGGTTTTCCATTCAATTTCCTCCTCTGGGCCCTGAAGATAATATTCTTGCCTTTTCTTTTAATATTCTGCTTTCTTTCCTATTTTAAAAACTGTTTGTTTTTGTTTTTTTTTTTTTTTGGTTTTTCGGGCCACACCTGTTTGATGCTCAGTGGTTACTCCTGGCTAAGTGCTCAGAAATCGCCCCTGGCTTGGGGGGACCATATGGGACACTGAGGGATCAAACCGGGTCCTTCCTTGGCTAGCACTTGCAAGGCAAACACCTTACCTCTAGCGCCACCTCGCCAGCCCCTTAAAAACTGTTTTAACGCATGTATCCTTCAAATGAGACCCTCCCCCCATTATACCCAAGCGACAAAAATTAAGACCACAATTACTTACATTATGAGTCTTCGGTTTAGGAACCAGTATTTCCTCCGACTTCGGTCATATCCGATGGGCTCGTGTCGAATATACGGTTTGTTTTTTTGGATTTCAGCAACACAGTCAGTCACGCCAGGCACCTTGTGTGCTACACAGACCTCACACTGCCACTCATCCTCGGGCACCTCCTCGAGAGGCGGCTTCACACACTCCAAGTGGTAGACGGCCGAGCACGTCTCACAGCACAACAAATCCCCCAGTTTGTGACAAACCCTGCAGTGGTCATCGTACTGGATCACCCCTTCCGACATCAACTCCTCGCGGGCTATATTGGTGGTCAGAAACTGGTCGACCAAGAACTGCAGGACTTTGATCTTGTTCTCGACTGGTCCGTATGGGTAGTCCTCGGCCTCCTGATACGGGAGGACGTGGTGGTACTCCCTGTCGCTCTCACAGTACACCCGCAGCACCTCAGGCCACGTCATCCCGTCTATGAAGTAGAGTGTGGAGTTGACACTGTCCTTGAGGTCGGCGGGTCCGAAGGTAGTGTTGGAGGTGTCTTCCTCCCGAAGGACGGCCTTCAGGAGCACAACGTGCATCTCCGCCATCAGGGTGCACTGCTCCTGGCTCACCAGTGCCGCGCAGAAGTCCTCGAAGCGGAAAGGGGACAACCGCAAGACGGTGCCAAAGTTCCGCAGTACCTCATAGATGGCGATGACATTCATTATATGCTCGTTAGGCACCATTAAATCCTCAGAGGACTTGGGGAATTCAAGAGGCGGGATGTCCTTTTCTTCCAATATTGGAGATCGAGGCCGATGGACTCTGGGTTTTCGCCTGCCTATAAACACAGAAGCACTATCATTACAAATCAATATACCAGGGCATTTATTTAAAAAACAACAACAAAGGATTTTTCCCACATTTCCTAATCAGACATAGGCCTCAAAAAGATAACACATTTATATATGTGTATAAATACACCTGTCAACATACTTCTATTTATCTAGTAGCTATCAGGTAAAATTATAAGTAGAGATTTTGTTCTAATTTTTAAATCTTTAGAAAATCTAAAATCAGGGAACCAGAGAGATAGTACCCAAGCCCAGATTTGATCCTCAGCATAACATATGGTCCCCAGAGCACTTCAGGAGTGATCCCTAAATGTAGAATCAGGAATAAGGATGCTTGCCTTGCACTCTGCAGGCCTGGTTTCTATCTTCCAGCATCCCATGTAGACCCAGAGAACAGCCAGAAGTGATTCCTGAGTGCAGTTAGGATGTAGATGCCCCAAACCCAAAAGAGAGACTAGGCCCAATAGGCCTCGGGCTGTGAGAACTGCAACTCTGGTACAGTGCCCCTAATCCTTTGGCAGAAATACTTCCTGAGAGCTAGGCAACAGGAACATGAGGTCAGGGTGAGCAAGAAAGGAAGGGGAAGGAGAGGAAAGCAGAAAGAGAACAGAAATAAGTTGAGTTCCAAAACTAGAAGGAGGTGCGAGTGTGTTTGTAGGGGGAAAACACAGTTCTCTAAGGAAGCACATAATGGACTATAACTTTTTTAACCAGTCAATAAAACAACTGCAGGTGCTAATTTCCCAACTTATGAAATACAATGTCCAGGAAAGCATACAAGTATGTGGGTCCATGCAGCATTATGAGCCCACTGTGAAAGCAAATCCATCACATTTACTACTGGGAGCAAGTCTGTGAAGGATTATAATAAGCCCTATGGGATAAGGGTCTGGGGAAGTGACTCAGTGTATGCTTGAGAATACAAATTTGACCCTCACTGACTCATACCGCCAATGGCAATCCAGGTAGCAGTATCAACGTGACCCCAGCCCCAGCCCCACGAGTGCACCCCCCCCATGAACATCAACAACAGTGCAAGACAGTGCAACACTATAACAATAACAAGGCCAAAAAAAGTGAAAAGAAATTTATTGAAAACATGGGCACAGGGCCGGGGAGATAGCATGGAGGTAAGGCATTTGCCTTGCATGCAGAAGGACGGTGGTTCGAATCCCAGCAGTTCAAATCCCGGCAGTTCAAATCCCGGCATCCCATATGGTCCCCCGAGCCTGTCAGAAGCGACTTCTGAGTATAGAGCCAGGAGTAACCCCTGAGCGCTGCCGGGTGTGACCCAAAAATCAAAAAAAGGGGGGGGGGAGGGGAGGGGGGAGGGGAGGGAAGGGAAGGGAAGGGAGGGGAGGGGAGGGGAGGGGAGGGGAGGGGAAGGGAAGGGAGGGGAGGGGAAGGGAGGGGAAGGGAAGGGAAGGGAAGGGAAGGGAAGGGAAGGGAAGGGAAGGGAAGGGAAGGGAAGGGAAGGGAAGGGAAGGGAAGGGAAGGGAAGGGAAGGGAAGGGAAGGGAAGGGGAGGGAAGGGAAGGGAAGGGAAGGGAAGGGAAGGGGAGGGAAGGGAAGGGAAGGGAGGGGAGGGGAGGGGAGGGGAGGGGAAGGGAAGGGAGGGGAGGGGAAGGGAGGGGAAGGGAAGGGAAGGGACGGGACTATCCCTAAATAATAAAACTGTATATAGTAATAATTCCTGAGACCCTCAGTTATACAAAATGCTGTCAAGGCAAGTCTGGCTGGATAAACATATCAGAGAAGCATCTCTATTAAATGTCAAGTTTGGGGTGTCTAGTTCTTATTCCAACAGTATATGAAAGTGGTACAGATTTTCAGAGCAGAGCTAGGACATGTTCAAAATCCAGGAAACTTCTCGCGCTTCGCGGCACAAAATTAAATGAGGCAGAAGGAAAGATGTCGCGAATCGGAGGCAGAATACCCTCTGCACTCTCCCTGAGATCAAGACCCAGCTTCGGAGTCTGTGCGGCAGAGTAAATATGACAGGACAATGAAGAAGGAATCAGCAGGTGAGGAATAGAACACCACCACCCTCTGGTACCATTTCCTCCCCTAGGTTATCCTGACTTTCCTTCCTCACTGTCTTCTTTCCACCATGATGTTCCTTTGTAACTGACCTTTTCTTGGTCTCTACTCATCTTCTCAAATGAACACCCTACCCTTGTGTCAGAGAGTCCAGAAGGTGAAGCCTTAGTACATGCAACTGACCTGATTCAATCCTCAGCACTGCATATAACCCTGAGCGCCACCAGGGGTCACTTTTGAGCAAAGAGCCAGGACTAGCCCCTAATTATTGCCTTGCGGCCTCAAACACCCTCTTAACAAGAAAAAAAATGGCATACTACTTTAACTGTATTTGCCCAGAATTGTTCTCTTTGTTATTTGTTTTCTGTTTTAGTTTGGGTGGTATTTGGGGTTTACTCCTGCCTTTGCACTTAGATTACTCTCAGTTGGCTTGGGGGACCATGTGGAGTGACAGGGATTGAACCCAGGTCAGTCACATGCAAAGCTAACACCCTACCTATTGTACTACTTGCTCTAGCCCTCTTTTTTATTTTCTTTCCTGTTTTGGTTTTTGGTATTCACTCCTGGAAAGCTCAGGGGACCATATGGGGTGCGCCAGGGGATCGAACCCAGGTTCATCCCAAGTTGACCGGGTGCAAGACAAATGCCCTACCACTGTGCTATCTCTCCAGCCCAGCCCCTCTTTATTTTAAGGGAGTAGCACACCTGCTGGTGCTTGAGTCCGTGTGCAGTGCCAGGTTTCGAACTGGAGTTGGCCATATGCGAGAACACCAGAGCCTTATCTCCTGGTCTCTGAGAATTTCACTTCTCTCGAGCCATATTATTCTCCCTTTTTCTGGTCACTAGCTAGCATGGACACATGACAAGTAAGGGTCGCCTGGATGTACGCTAAGGGACAGGACCTCTGAGACTAATTTTTTCCATGAAGTTAGTCAGTTACTGTTGCTAGTTAATCACTCCCTAACCTGTCCCCCCCTTTACCTTCCTCTCTAGGGAAAAGGGAGGAAGGACTACAGACAGAAGTGAAAGATGGTGACAGAAAATCTTAGTAACAGTAGCTTGAGTCCTAAGAAAGCATGTTTTTGAACTTCTTAGTCACATAAACCAAAACCATTACTGTTCCATCTAGGACTGGTGAACAAGTTGGTTTCTTGTCACTTCCAAATAAGAATACTGAGGGCTGGAGCAACAGTACAGCAATTAGGGTTGCCTTGCCTTGCACACAACCAACCTGGGTTCGATTCTCGGCATTCCATTTTTTTTTTCCAGAGATAGGGGAGAAAACCTGGTGATGCTCTGGGTTTTCTTTTTGTTTGGTTTAGTTTGGTTTTGGATTTGGGTCACACCTGGCAGCACTCAGGGATTGTATTCCTGGCTCTGTGCTCAGAAATCACTTCTGGCAGGCTCTGGGGAACATAAGGGATGCTGGTGATCGAACCCGGGTCCGTGCTAGGTCGGCAGCATACAAGGCAAATACCTACTTCTGTGCTATCACTCTGGCTCCCTGGCATCCCATATTGTCCCTCAAGAAATACCTGGAGTAACCCGAGCAACACCAGGTATGATCCAAAAAGTAAAAAAGTAATTGGAAATTAACATGTTGACTGTGGCTTCTGATGAAACTAAGTGAGCAGCAAAAAGGCACTTTTAATATGCTGAATGTATTCTTTGCATACAGAAGGCCCAAGTATGATCCTTGGCACCACATGTAGCCCCAAGCACCAAGTGCTAAGCATCACAAGATGTGCTCCCATGACAGCAGTGGGTAAGGTGTTTATTTGCCTTGCACCTGGTCGACCCGGGTTTGATCCCCAGCATCCCATATGGTCCCCTGAGCCTGCCAGAAGTAATTTATGAGCAAAGAGCCAGTACTATCCCGAGTACTGCCAGGTGTGGCTATAAATAAAATATAATAAATAATAATAATTTTAAAGTGGGCTTTTATCTGGCTTCTGGTTTGCAAAACATTACTCTAGAGAAGCTTTCCTTAGCATATGCAGAACATCCAATACTGTTTTATTAATGCAAATAGTCAAGTTGGAAACAACCAAATTGTCCACCCACGGAAGAAATGTTAAATTGTGGCACAGTCACTAGTAAGTAATCTAGGGCAAGATACATTAGCATATATGAGTCCTAAAATGCAATGAAGGGGGATGGAGCAATAACACAGCAGGTGGGCATTTGCCTTGCAGTGGCTGACCTAGGAAAGGCCTGGGTTCGATCCCTGGCATCCTGTATGGTCCCTTGAGCCTGCAGGAGCAATTTCTGAACACAGAACCAGGAGTAGCCCGAGTGCTGCCAGGTGTGGCCCCAAAACAAGACAAAGCAAAACAAGCAAAAGGCAATGAGGGCTGAAGATCTCAGTAGGCTGAGCACATGCTTTGCATGTGGGAGGCCTGGGTTTGTCCCCTAACACCACATGCTGCTTCTAGCATTGCCAAGAGGAACCCCTATAGGTAGAACCAGGAGTAGCCCTTGAACCCAAAAAAAACAAAAACAAAAACAAAAAAAAAACAAAAAAAGAAAAACAAAAACAGGAGTAGCCCTTGAGGTGTGGCTCCAAAACAAAAAACCTTAAGATACTGCCTTGAAGGCTGGTAGATAGGGCACTTGCCTTGCAGGTAGGGCACTTGCTGTGCAAGAAAGAAAAGGGAGGGAAGGAGGAAGGTGGGGGAGGGAGGGAGAAAGGGAGGGGGGGAAGGAAGGAAGGAAGGAAGGAAGGAAGGAAGGAAGGAAGGAAGGAAGGAAGGAAGGAAGGAAGGAAGGAAGGGAGGGAGGGAGGGAGGGAGGGAGGGAGGGAGGGAGGGAGGGAGGGAGGGAGGAACTGCCTTAAAACAGTCCTTATTAAAACTGGAGGCATAGCAACAATTCATACCGCAAATTGTCAAAATTAGAATCTACAATTGTGGAGCCAGAGATAATAAACAGCAGGTAGAGCGTTTGCCTTGTATGTGGCCAACCAGGGTTTGATCCCGGTAACCTCTTCTCCCCCTCCCCTGATTCTGAGTGCACCAAGAGTGATTCCCAAGTGCAAGGCCAGGAGTAATTAATTCCTGGGCATTGCCAGGTGTCCAAAAACAAAACCAAAATCTCAAACTGCAGCCTAAAGTTACAGAAACTCAGGTGAAGGTGAGTAATCAGTATTCTTATCTTCTTCCCCAGATAATTCCGGTTTGTAACCAAACTGGAAAAACAGAACTTCGCAGAATTCAGTATTTCGCCAACCAAGCAGAAAGGGGGGCACAAGTGGGATTCAAGCAGGCAGATTCAGGGGTTGCCTCCGTAGGCAGGATTAGAGTAAAACTAATACGAAAGAAGCTAAAAGCTAATCAAAAACCATAATAAACCTCAAAAAGAAAAGCAACAAATTGGGGCCGGGCGGTGGCGCTGGAGGTAAGGTGCCTGCCTTGCCTGCGCTAGCCTAGGACGTCCTAGCCTAGGACGGACCGCGATTCGAACCCCCGGCGTCCCATATGGTCCCCCAAGAAGCCAGGAGCAACTTCTGAGCGCATAGCCAGAAGTAACCCCTGAGCGTCACAGGGTGTGGCCCAAAAACCAAAAAAAAAAAAAAAAAGAAAAGCAACAAATTAGGAAAGCAGTCTGCCTAGTTGGCGGTGGGAGAACCAAAGAGAACCATCAATGATTTTCCATCACAACCTCAGTTAGAGGTTGGAAGAGTGAAGATTTTCACCAAACAGATAAATTAGTCATTAATAGATGAATTATGTTACAATATTTATTTTGTTGAAATTACCCGGAGGTTATGAGGATAAACTCTACTTGTTTGTATTCAGAGATCTATAGGAATGGTCTCTTGTCCACACAATAGCATTTACCAACAGTTAATTGTTGCTCAGGACCTTTGGTTTTGTTTTTTGTTTGTTTGTTTTTGGGTCACACCCAGCAGCGCTCAGCAGTTACTTCTGGCTCTAAGCTCAGAAATCACTCCTGGCAGGCTCCAGGGACCATATGGGATGCCAGGATTCAAACCACTGAGATTCAAACCACGGTCCTTCTGCATGCAAGGCAAATGCCCTACCTCCAAGCTATCTCTCCGGCCCCTCAAGATCTTTTTCTATATACTTAGATTTGTTTGTGAGTCACGTTCTGCAGTGCTCCAGTTTACTCCTGGCTCTATGGCTCAGGGATCATTCACTTCTGGTGGGGCTCAAACACTTGATCAAATCCAGGTCAGCCCATCTTACCTGCTGTATTATATCACTAGATGTACACCTGGGATTGTTCTTTTTTGGCAGAAAGCCATACCCGGAAGTGTTCAGGGCTAACTCCTGGCTCTGCAATCAGGAATCACTCCTGGCAGACTCCAGGGCCTAAATGGGATGCCGGGGATTGAATCTGAGTCAACCATGTACAAGGCAAATGTCCTATCTGCTGTACTATATTGCTCCAGCCACTGGATTGTTCTTTCTCTTTCTCCTCTCCCCTTACATACCCCTTCACTCTCCCCTCCACCCACTCGCCCCCACCCAGCTCCTGCCTTAAGAGTGATGGTAGGGCCTGGAGAGATAGCACAGCGGCGTTTGCCTTGCAAGCAGCCGATCCAGGACCAAAGGTGGTTAGTTCGAATCCCGGTGTCCCATATGGTCCCCCGTGCCTGCCAGGAGCTATTTCTGAGCAGACAGCCAGGAGTAACCCCTGAGCACCGCCAGGTGTGGCCCAAAAAAAAAAAAAGTGATGGTATATAATCTGGGCATCTGTTCTATTATCGAGTTACATACATGCAGCCCTTTGCCTACTAAAGAAAAAAAAAAAAGAGGAAGACAGTACAGAGGTAGGGCTCCTGCCTTACATGCAGTAAACCTGAGTTTTAATCTCCAGCATCCCATATGGTCCCCTGGTCCCTGACGGGACTGATTCCTGAATGAAGAGCTAGGAGTAAGACCTGAGCATTGCCACGTGTGGTTCAAAAACACAAAATGATGAGGAGGAGGAGGAGGAAGAGGAGGAAGAGGAAGAGGAGGAAGAGGAGCATGAGGGGCTGGGGTCAGTACAGGAGCTTAGATGCTTGCTTTGTACACAAATGACCCTGGTTTGCTTCCCAGTCCCAACAAAGAGTAATACATTAGGACAGAGCCAAGAGTAAACATTGAACACTGCTGGATGTAGCCCAAAATCCAGATGAGGAGGAGGAGGAAGCAGAGAAGGTAAAGAAGAAAGAAGAAGAAAGAAGGAAGAGGAGGAGGAGGAGGAAGAAGAAAAGAGGAGGAGGAGGAGGAGGAGGAGAAGAAGAAGAAGAGGAGGAGGAGGAGGAGGAGGCCCGGAACGATAGTACAGCGGCGTTTGCCTTGCAAGCAGCCGATCCAGGACCAAAGGTGGTTGGTTCGAATCCCGGTGTCCCATATGGTCCCCCGTGCCTGCCAGGAGCTATTTCTGAGCAGACAGCCAGGAGTAACCCCTGAGCAACGCCAGGTGTGGCCCAAAAACTAAAAAGAAGGAGGAGGAGAAGGAGGAGGAGGAGGAGGAGGAGGAGGAGGAGGAGGAGGAGGAGGAGGAAAAAAGAAGAAGAAAGAGAAGGAGAAGGAAAAAGAAGAAGAAAGAGAAGGAGAAGGAAAAAGAAGAAAGAGAAGAAGAAGAAGAAGAAGAAGAAGAAGAAGAAGAAGAAGAAGAAGAAGAAGAAGAAGAAGAAGAGGAGGAGGAGGAGGAGGAGGAGGAGGAGAAGGAGAAGGAGAAGGAAAAAAGAGGAAAGAGGAGAAAGGAGGAGGAAGAGAAGAGGAGGAGGAGAAGGAGAAGGAAAAAAGAGGAAAGAGAAGGAGAAAGGAGGAGGAGGAGGAGGAGAAGAGAAGGAGGAAGAGGAAGAGGAGGAGGAGGAAAAGAAAGGAAGAAGAAGGAGGAGGAGGAGGAGGAGAAGGAGAAGGAGAAGAAGGAGGAGAAGGAGGAGGAGGAGGAGAAGAGAAGAAAGAGGAGGAGAAGAGAAGAAGAAGAAAAGAAGAAGGAGAAGGAGAAGGAGAAGGAAGAAGGAGAAGGAGGAGAAGAAGGAGGAGGAGGAGGAGAAGAGAAGAAGAAGAAAAGAAGAAGGAGAAGGAAGAAGGAGAAGGAGGAGAAGGAGGAGGAGGAGGAGAAGGAGAAGGAGAAGGAGGAGAAGGAGAAGGAGAAGAAGGAGAAGAAGGAGAAGAAGGAGAAGAAGAAGGAGAAGAAGGAGAAGGAGAAGGAGAAGGAGAAGGAGAAGAAGAAGAAGAAGAAAGAAGATCATCTAATTTAGGACCAAAGATCTGGCCCAATCTGCATCATCACCTCCAATTTTCTTTAAAAATAAAGAACTTGCTGATACATATTTAATAAATGTGCCTTAATTTGCTAAAGAAATCCTAGACCTTCTCTAGACACTGATCAAATGTCTTCTGTCCTCTGTCCTGTCTCCTGGAACTATGCTTCTCGAACACTTTGTAAGGTCTCCAGTATAGCATCTATACCCCAAGGAAATTGTGTGCCTCTGCTTACTAGTTTCTATAGAGCATGGACTCTGTCTTAGTCACTGTACTTACTAGAAAGAATTTGCTCAACTAATGACACCCAAAACTAAAATGACTTGCTGAGAAGAGAGGCTCAGGGTGAAGTCAATCCAAGATGAAAACCCAGGTGTCAGAGATAGCATGGAGGTAAGGCGTTTGCCTTTCATGCAGGAGGTCATCGGTTCGAATCCCGGCATCCCATATGGTCCCCCGTGACTGCCAGGAGTAATTTCTGAGCATGGAGCCAGGAATAACCCCCGAGCACTGTCGGGTGTGACCCCCCCCAAAAAAACACACACACACACACAAATATTTCAGACAGAGGAAAACACAGAGAATGAATATGTTGCCAAAAGGCTTGTTATGAAACAAATGGGAAAAGGAAGTGTTTAGGCTAAAGGGAAATAACTCCCTTTTCCAGAGGGAAAAGTGGAACTTCAAAAATGAAGGGGAAATGATAAAAATAGTATCTGGGTACTTAAAAACCAAAAGAGGGGGCTGGAAAGATTGTACAGAGGGTAGGGCACTTGCTTGCACAAGGCCTGCCTGGGTTCAATAACCCCATATGGTCCCAAGAACCCCTTTAGGAGTAAACATTGAGCATAGAACCATCAGTAAGCCCTGTGTACCACTAGGTGTAGTCCCAAAACAAAATTGTTGTTTTTTTATCTTAAATGCTTTAAAATATGCCCAAATGGCTAAGAGCTAAAATTAGAGCATTATCTAATGAGGCTTTTATGTACATGGGTCCATAGGACAACTAGAATGAGAGGAAAAAGAAGGCTAGCAGGAAAGAGAAAGGAAACTATATTTTATACCCAAAGGAGTCAATGCCAGGCTGGGGACATCACATGGTACTTCATTGCATATGGGAGGCCCTGGGTTCAATCCCTAGTACCCAGGGCTAACTTTGCTCAAAGCCAAACGAGGTTCATTCCCTGGCACTGTGTTTTCCTGAGTCACACTAGAATCGATCCCTGAGTGCAGAACCAGGGGTCAGCCCTGACCACTGACATGTGTGCCCCCAGTCAGTGAGAGCAAAAAAGGGAGAGAGATAGGGGAATTCAACTTTAAGTACATAAATCGGTAGATAAATTACAAATACATTTTGTAATTCCTAAAACAAACACTACAGAGCAAGCAAAATAAAAGGCAATACATCTCTCTCTCTCTCTCTCTCTCTCTCTCTCTCTCTCTCTCTCTCTCTCTCTCTCTCTCTCTCTCTCTCTCTCTCTCTCTCTCCCCTCCCCCCCCCAGCACCGTTGGGTACCACACTGGGTACCTGAGGACACTGTAGCACTGGGCTTGAGATTCAGTCAGGCCTGCACAAACAAACTGGACCATCTCCCAGGCATGACTCTAGGATTCTAGGGGCCCCTGCACTGCTAGGAAGGTCCTACCTAAGCAAATAAATATTCCATCATAAACCAGAGTAATAGGACAGCAAGTAAGGCACTTGCCTTGCACATGGCTGGTCTGAGTTCAATCCCCAGCACTCCAAATGGTCCCCCAAGCCCTCTGTAGGAGTAAGCCCTGAGCACTGCTAGGGATGGCCCAAACCACCACCTCCTTCAAAGAAAAAGAAAGATATAGACGTTGCTGGGTGCTTTTTACTGGGGTGGCCCCCTTTCTGCAAATAGAAAGCAAAGGAAAATGATGAGCCTCCTTACCAGACGGGATAAACAGGAAATGGTATAGAAAGTTTACATTCAACCGGACCAGCTCTAGCATATATAAATGACCCAAACAACCGAGTAAAAATTCAATTCTAAAAAACAAATGAATAAACAAAAAACAGGGACTTGCAGAGATAACTTGTACGGCTCTCTCCCTGCATGTTGCTAACAGAGATTTGATCCCAGCACCACACATTGACCCCCCTACCTCAGCCAGGAGTAATCCCTGAGCTCAACCGGGTGTAGCTTAAAAAAAAAAAACAACCAAGAAACAAAAACAAAAAACCCTGATGGGAAGAAAATTCATTCAGAAAAGAAAACTGAATCAAACATTTAGTCTAACAATGATGTCTGCATGAATTACAATTTATATAAATCTTCTACTATTCTTTTTTTTAAAGATAACAATCAGGGGGCCGGGAAGGTGGCGCTAGAGGTAAGGTGTCTGCCTTGCGAGCGCTAGCGTAGGACGGACCACGGTTCGATCCCTGGCGTCCCATATGGTCCCCCCAAGCCAGGGGCAATTTCTGAGTGCATAGCCAGGAGTAACCCCTGAGCGTCAAACGGGTGTGGCCCAAAAACAAAAAAACAAAACAAAACAAAAAAGATAACAATCAAACTTGAAGTGAAAGGACAGAGATCAACAAAGGACAGACAGTTCAAAAAGATAAAAATACAGGGCCAAGCAGTGGCGCTAAAGGTAAGGTGCCTGCCTTGCCTGTGCTAGCCTTGGACGGACCGTGGTTCGATCCCCCCGGTGTCCCATATGGTCCCCCAAGCCAGGAGCAACTTCTGAGCACATAGCCAGGAGTAACCCCTGAGCATTACTGGGTGTGGCCCAAAAACCAAAACAAAAACAAAAACAAAAAGATATAAATACAGATGATTATATTTTGACCAAAATATGCAAAGGAGGGTTAGAGAGTGTTCAGCAGGCTCAAGTGCAACTTTGCATACATGAGACCTGGGTTTGACCCCTGGCAGGAATAAATACACCTAAGCACAGTGAGGAGCGCCCCCTAACAAAAATTATCCCCGGCACCACAAAAAGCAGAGAGAAAGAAATATGAAGTACTTAAGGAGGAAGAACTACTACAACTCGGGCATTTGTTTGTGAGAGTGTGGTCATTTCTTATAAACAATCCTGATATCTACCCAAGAGAAATGAAAAGTTCATACCAAAAACATCATGCAAATGTTTTTGGCTGTTTCGATCATAACTGCCAAAAACAAGAACAATCAAGACGTTCTTTGCTGAATTGATAAGTGAACTGTGGAACATCATATGAGCTGCTACACAGCAACAAAATCAAACTCTCTTGGGTCAGAGAAATAGTGGAAGGGCACGATGCTTGCCTTGAATTCTATCCCCATCTCCCCACAGAGATTCCCTGAGACCCACCGAGAGCCATGAGAGTCCTGAGCAGAGCTGGTGAGATCAAAAAAAAAAAAAAAAAAAAAAAAACAACAAAACAAAACAAACATTAAACTAATACTGATACAAACACCAGGCCCAGAATTAAGCTTCAGCACCACAGAGTTTCCCTCAAGCATTGTCAGGGGCAATCCCTGAGCTTAGAATTGTGAGACCTGAGGGCCCGAGCAGTGACATTAAACGTAGGGGGTTTGCCTTGCACAAGCTAACCTAGGATGGACTGAAGTTCAATCCCCCCGCATTCCATATGGTCTACAGGAGCAATTTCTGAGCACATAGCCAGGAGTAAACCCTGAACGTCAACGGGTATAGACCAAAAACCAAAAGCAAAAAAAAAAAGAACTGTGAGCCCCAGAGCAAATGGGGCATCACCCCTCCCCCCTCCAAAATAAAACAGCACACCTTGTTTGTATATAAATAATTTAAAAAATTTAGAGGCTGGAGTGGTGGCGCTAGAGGTAAGGCATCTGCCTTGCAAGCGCTAGTCTAGGATGGACCACTGTTCGATCCCCAGCATCCAACATGGTCCCCCAGGCCAGGAGCGATTTCTGAGCACATACCCAGGAGTAACCCCTGAGCGTCAATGGGTGTGGTCCAAACAAACAAACAAATTCTTAGGGGCCAGAGAGATAGCAAGGCTGTAGGACGTTTGCCTTGCACACAGCTGATTCAAACAAACAGTGGTTTGAATTCGGCATCCCATATGGTCCCCAGTACCTGCCAGGAGTAACTTCTGAGCACAGAGCCAGGAGTAACCCCTGAGCCCTGCCAGATGTGACCCCCCCCAATTTAAACAGAAGGGGGGTGCAATTAAGGCAGAGAAGGGGCCACTATGACAGAAACAGTTGGAAATGATTACTTGGACAAGAACTGGGTGCTGAAAGAAGAAAAAGTGATATGTATGATACCTTTCAGTAATAATATTGAGAGACAGAGGGGAGGGAGGGGTGGTGGGAGGGAGAGAGGGAGAGAGGGAGAGAGAGAGAGAGAGAGAGAGAGAGAGAGAGAGAGAGAGAGAGAGAGAGAGAGAGAGAGAGAGAGAGAGAGGAAAGAGAGAGAAAGAGAGCAGCATCAGGTGTTGCCTAAAAACAAAAACAAAACAACACACAAACACACTCAAAAAGGTAGCTTCTCGGGGCCAGAGAGATAGCATGGAGGTAAGGTGTTTGCCTTTCATGCAGGAGGTCATCAGTTCGAATCCCGGCGTCCCATATGGTTCCCCCCCCACCCCCCCCCCACCCCCGTGCCTGCCAGGAGTAATTTCTGAGCGTGAAGCCAGAAATAACCCCTGAGCACTGCCGGGTGTGACCAAACACACACACACACACACACACACACACACACACAAAAGGTAGCATCTCCTCACAGTCTGGCCAAATACTGTAAGGAGTAGCTCCAAAATACGCACAGCACTGCTCGAGATCTAAGAGAGAAAGATTTTTTTCTAATTAAAAAAAAAGGAGGGCCAGAGAGATAGCACAGCGGTGTTTGCCTTGCAAGCAGCTGATCCAGGACCTAAGGTGGTTGGTTCAAATCCTGACGTCCCATATGGTCCCTCGTGCCTGCTAGGAGCTATTTCTGAGCAGATAGCCAGGAGTAACCCCTGAGCGCCGCCGGGTGTGACCCAAAAACCAAAAAACAAGATAAGACAGCCAGAGAGATAGCACAGCGGCAGCTAATCCAGGACAGAAAGCCGGCATCCCATATGGTGCCCCCCCCCCCCATCCGTGCCTGCCAGGAGCGATTTCTGAATGCAGAGCCAGGAGTAACCTCTGAGCACCTGCTGAGTGTGATCCAAAAACCAAAAGAAAAGAAAAACTAAAGGAACCCAAACCCAAACAACAAGCAAGCTTTAGAAATGAGAAAACAATGAGGGGCAAAAAAGAGAACTAAATACAAAATGAACTATTTTTGCTGTGTTGGGGGCTCTACAAGCAGCACTCAGGTACGAGTCAAGAGCATCTGTGATGCCAGGATCAAAACTGAGCAAGGCAAAGTAAGTGCTTTAACCTCTCAACTATCTGTCCTGCCCCAAAGTTAACTGTTTTTGGAGGAGCTACACTGGCAGCACTCAGAGGTTTCCTCCTGGCTCTGCGCTCAGTCACTCCTGGCAGGTTGCGGGGACCATATGGGATGTCGGAGATTAAACTTGGGTCCTTCCTGGGTCAGCTGCATGGGAGGCAAAAGCTCCACCATGTGCTATTGCTTCAGCCCCCCAAAATTAACTTTTAAATGCTCTAAGTTCTCCATTATATACCCCATGAGAGAATATTTTTGTAGAGACATCATATGACTTATATATGTGATAAAAAATCACAAAACTGGAGAGATAGTACAGCGGGTAGGTAGCCATGCATGTTCTTGCATGTTCCTCATATAGTCCCAGAGCCCCACCAGGCATCAAGATCCATGAGCATAGAGCCAGGAGTGAGCCCAGAGCACCAGGAATAGGGACTGTCCCCAAAACAAATAAAATCCAAAACTCTTTTCCTAGTTATCTAACCACAGATTTATAAAAAGCCAAGCTAAAACAAAAGGTTGGCATGCTCTGACTGTCCTCAGGCTGTTTTGCAAACAAAGTTTCGACAGGCGAGGGCCAGGCTCCTTCAGTTGACTCACAGGGCTGCTACATGTTACATTGGTCAGAGCTACAGTAGCTGCAACAATCTGGCCACACCTCAAAGACACTAGCTGCACTAGAGAAAGTTTGCCAAGCCTTGCCCAATTTGACCATCTTCATTTATGTATTTATTTTTGTTTTGGTTTGGTTTGGGGGAATCCACACCCGTTTGATGCTCAGGAGTTCTGGCTATGCGCTCAGAAATCGCTCTTGGCTTGGGGGCTCCACATGGGACACTTGGGGATCGAACAGAGGACCAATCCATCCCATTCTAGCGCTTGCAAGGCAGACGCCTTACCGCTAGTTGCCACTGCTCCGGCCCCATTTATGTATTTATATTTTTGGTTGGTTTTTGATGGGGGTCACACCCATCTGTGCTCAAAGGTTATTCCTGGCTCTGCACTCAGGATTCGTTCCTGGTGATGCTCAGGGACATATGGGGAGCTGGGAATCAAACCTGGGTGTGCAAAGCAAGTGCCCATGCCATACTAGCTCTCCAATCCCATCCAATTTTTTTTTTTTTTTGGTTTTTCGGGCCACACCCGTTAGATGCTCAGGGGTTACTCCTGGCTATGAGCTCAGAAATTGCCCCTGGCTTGGGGGGACCATATGGGACGCCGGGGATCGAACCGTGGTCCTTTCCTTGGCTAGCGCTTGCAAGGCAGACACCTTACCTCTAGTGCCACCTCGCCGGCCCCAATCCCATCCAATTTTAACAGTAAATAAATGAGGTCCACAAAGGAAGCAGTTGTCTAAGGTCAAACCCCAGTTAGCAACAGAGACTAACACTGCCTTCTAATAAGCTATCAAAACAGACATGAAAGGAATAGAGATAGCACAGCATTTGCCTTGCACTTAATGGTCTGAGGTTAGATCCCTGACTTCCCATATGGTCCCCTGGGCCTACTAGGAGTGGTTCCTGAGTGCTGAACCAGGAGTTACTTCTGCACATCCAGGTGTGCCCACCTGCCCCTCCCCCCCAAAAAAAAGAAGAAAAAGAATGCCCAGATTAGAAACTTTACTTATCTTTTTTTTTTTTTTTTTTTGACTTTTGGGCCACACCCGGTGGTGTTCACGGGTTACTCCTGGCTCTGCACTCAGAAATCGCTCCCGGCAGGTTCAGGGAACCACATGGGATGCCGAGAATCAAACCCAGGTCTGTCTTGGGTCGGCCACGTGCAAGGTAAAATCCCTACTGCTGTGCTATTGCTCCAGCCCCTAATCTTCACATTCTAATATCACAAGTGATTATCTTTACAACAAATTGATGAGGAAGAGACCCAAGGCCAAAATCCATAACCAAGATTACCTGCTAAAGATCCAAGCATATTTTAAATTCTACAAAATTTAAGCTACAAAAGCCTGTGGATATGATTCAGTGCATGGTGACTATAGCTAACAATACCATACTGTGTATTTAAAAGTTGCAAAGGGCTAGAGAGATTGTTAAAAAATATAAGTTTGGGGGCCCGGAGAGATAGCACAGCGGTGTTTGCCTTGCAAGCAGCCGATCCAGGACCAAAGGTGGTTGGTTCGAATCCCGGTGTCCCATATGGTCCCCCGTGCCTGCCAGGAGCTACTTCTGAGCAGACAGCCAGGAGTAACCCCTGAGCACCGCTGGGTGTGGCCCAAAAACCAAAAAAAAAAAAAATATATATAAGTTTGGGGGCCGGAGAGATAGCATGGAGGTAAGGTGTTTGCCTTTCATGCAGGAGGTCATCGGTTCGAATCCCGGCGCCCCATATGGTCCCCTGTGCCTGCCAGGAGCAATTTCTGAGCCTGGAGCCAGGAATAACCCCTGAGCACTGCCAGGTGTGACCCAAAAAAAAATATATATATATATAAGTTTGGGGGCTAGAGAGATAGCACAGCGGTAAGGCCTTTTCCTTGCAAGGAGGACGACGGTGGTCAAATCCCGGCATCCCATATGGTCCCCAGAGCCTGCCGGGGGCAGTTTCTGAGCATAGAGCCAGGAGAAACCCCTGAGTAATGCCAGGTGTGACCCAAAAACCAATATATATATATATATATATATATATATATATATATATATATATATATATATATATATAAAAGTTACTGAAAGTCAATCTTAAAACTTTATGTCAGGGGCCAGAAAGATAGCATGGAAGTAGGGCGTTTGCCTTGCATGCAGAAGGACAGTGGTTCAAATCTTGGCATCCCATATGGTCCCCCGAGCCTGACAGGAGCGATTTCTTAGCGTAGAGCCAGGAGGAACCCCTGAGCACTGCCAGTTGTGACCCAGAAACCACAACCTCCCAAAAAAAACTTTTAATCTCAAGCCTGAGGGATAGTCTAGTCGAGGGTGCTTGCCTTGCAAACAAACCTGGGTTCAATCTCTGGCAGCCCAGATGATCCGCTGAGCATTGCCAGGAACGATTCCTGAGCACAGAGCCAGGAGCACTGCTGAATATGACTCCCAAAAACAAAAAAGGTTTTTATCTAAAAAAATCTAAAGAATTCTAACAATATGTGTTAACATACACTAAATTAATTTGTTTAATCATTTTATAAAACATACATATACCAGGGCCAGAGAGGTGGCGTTAGAGGTAAGGCCTTGCAAGCACTAGCCTAGGATGGACCATGGTTCGATCCCCCAGCATCCCATATGGTCCCCCCAAGCCAGGAGAAATTTCTGAGGGCAAGCCCCTCAGTGTCAAACGTGTGTGGCCAAAAAATATACCAAAAAATGCATATACCAAATCATTTTATGTATATGCCTGAAGTTAATACACTTATTATGTGCTAATCACATCTCAAAGAAACACTTTTGTTTTTTAGGCCACACCCTGCAGATGCTCAGGCAGGGAGGGGATCCTCCTGTTTCTGACTCAGGAATTATGCCTGGCATCGCTTTGAACCAAGTATCAAACCCAAGGTCATCATAAGCAAGGCAAGTGCCCTACCAGCTGTACTATCCATCTAAACCCTCAAAGAAACTCTATTTGGGGGAGGAGGGGCACACCCTGTGGAGATCAGGGGTTAGTCCTGGCTATGTGCTCAGAAATTGCTCCTGGCTTGGGGGACCATATGGGATGCGGTGGATTGAATCCAGGTCTGTTGTGGGTCAGCCATGTGCAAGGCAAATGCCCTACATGTGCAAGGCAAACGCCCTACCACTGCGCTATCACACCAGCACCAAGAAACTTTATTCTTTAAAGCACATAAGTACAAATAAGGGAGGATTTAAAAACTAATGAAGGTGGGGCCAGAGAGATAGCATGGAGGTAAGGTGTTTGCCTTGCATTCAGAAGGTCATTCAGAAGGTCAGTGGTTCAAATCCCAGCATACCATATGGTCCCCCAAGGCTGCCAGGAGCGATTTCTGAGAGAGCCAGGAATAACTGCTGAGTGCTGCCAGTTGTGACCCAAAACAAAAACCAAAAAAAAAAAAACAAAACTAATGAAGATAGGCTGGAGAGACTGTACAGCAGATAAGTTGCTTGTTTTGCATGAGGTAGACCCAGGTTCTATCCCCAGCCCATATGGTCCCCTGAGCTCTGCCAAGAGTGATCCCTAGGCAGTATAAGGTGTGGCCCCAAAATAAAGGTCTGAGCCATAGGCTTTGCACGTGGAAAGCTGAAATCTGATTGCCAGTACCATATGGTCACCTAGCTCTACTTTTGAGCAGTACCCTCACCAGCACTGAGTGGCCAAATCCCCTTGCCTAAAGTGAGGGAACGGGGATGGCACCAAAGGCTAGAATGTAAACTGCAGCTATGAAGCCCCATATTCCATCCTGACACACCGCAGTTTCCAAGCACTGCCACATGAAGCCCAAACAAATGAGGGTGAGGGTATTAGGGTCACACCCAGCAACATTCAGTGATTTCTGTGCTCAGAAATTACTCCTGTTAGGTTCAGCGGACCATAATGGATGCTCAAACTATGGTCGACTGCGTGTAAGGCAAACTAACCACTATGCTATCATTCCAGCCCCACCAAATTTTTTAAGTTAAATATAGAGGCTGGAGAAATAGTATAGAAGGTAGAGTGCCTGCTTTGCTCACAGTGGACCTGGGATCAATCTCCAGCATTCAATTTGGTCCCCAGAGACCTGCCAGTAGTAATCCTTGAGCACAGAGCCAGGAGTAAACACTAAGCATCACTGGATGTGGTCCAAAATCAAATTAAAAACATGTTAAGTAAGTAAAATTATAAAAACAAATAAAACAAGTAATGAGCGGTAATACAAGTGGTAAGGTGTCTGCCTTGCCCGTGCTAGCCTAGGACGGACTGTGATTCAATCCCCCAGCATCTCATATGGTCCCCCAAGCCAGGAGCGATTTTTGAGC
This sequence comes from Suncus etruscus, assembly GCF_024139225.1. Lineage (NCBI taxonomy): Eukaryota > Metazoa > Chordata > Mammalia > Eulipotyphla > Soricidae > Suncus > Suncus etruscus. Next base: position 196,041,225 of record NC_064848.1, read on the forward strand.
ACATAGCCAGGAGTAACCCGAGTATCACCAGGTGTGGCCCAAAAACAAAAACAAAGTAATGAGAGTGTAATCAAGTTTGATCTATTCAATGCAAACCCAAAAATCCATACAAAACACCAGTCTGAGGGACTAGAGATAGATCTCAGGAATGTTTTTCTCAGTGCCAAGGACAGAACCTAGGGCCTCCCACCTGAGAACAAACTACCAAAAAGCTAGTACCCAAACCCCAATCTGATTAGACTTGTTTGTTTGATTGACTGGTTTTATTTTGGGCCACATCTGCCAATGCTCAGCATTACTCCTGTCTCTATACTCGTGATGCTTTTCAGGGGACCACATGGAATCCCAGAGATTGAACATGTGTTGACAGCACGCAAGAAAAAGCAGGGCTAGATTTTTGTTTTGTTTTGTAAGTTTTTTTGTTTGGTTTGCATTTTTTCTTTGCTTTTTTTGTTTTTGAGCCACACACCCCAGTGATACTCAGGGGTTACTCCTGATTCTGCACTCAGAAGTTACTTTCTGAGTGTGTTTAGGGGACCATAGAGGATGCTGAGACTGAACCTGGGTCAGTCACATACCTTACCATGTACTATATATAGCTCCAGGTCTAGGGCTACATTTTTAAGACAACAAAAGCAGTTAGATATTTAAAAGGAAAAAATGCCACTCACATCTTTATCTTATATTCCTTTTGTTTGTTTGTTTTTGGTTTTTGGATTACACCCAGCAGCACTCGGGTTACTCCTGGCTCTGCACACCTGGCAGGCCCGGGGGACCCTATGGGATGCCGGGATTCAAACCACCATCTATCTGTCCTGGATTGGCTGCGTGTATGGCAAACACCTTACCACTGTGCTATCTCTCTGGCCCCTATCACATTCCTGAGCACTCTAGTAAGTGGAGCTTGCAACCCTTGGCATACAGACACTCTCCACCACTAGGCTTTTCTAAGATGTAAGAAGACAGGCATAATGCAAGATATTTTGGCAATTAAGGATAATATATCTCAACGAAAATATTCCCAAAGTTTTACAGGACAAGAAATCTAACACTTCTCATGCATATAATTCAAACCCAAAAGTTCAAATATGTATCTGAAATTATAGAAAGTTCATTTTTTAAAAACTTTTAGTGTCTGCATTAACATTTGGAAGTGGTCTACAGGATGACCTAGGTCAGAGGAAAGAGAGACTAACTGAGCAGGGCCTCTAAAAGTAAAATAATTTCAATTAATTTAGAACTTGGGGAATGGGGAGGGGTACTCTGGGGAGGGCTAAAATTTTATTAGCAATCGTAAGTGTTGGATGATTTCCTCAGACAAAATTGATAGAGCTATGTAAGTATTTTTAAAAGACAAGAAGAGTGACTGAATTAACAAGTGCATTTCTGAAATACTTTTGAAGTTCCATAAATAGCATATACTATAAACAGATCACAAAATAGGCAATGTGAACATATGAAATCACATGGGCTACACAGCCATGGCAGATATTCTGCACCCGCTGGTTGCTGCCACTCCTCGGGCCACGAGGATAGGAGCAAGTATCACCTTGACAGCAAATCTCGGGGTTCTCCAGCTACAACTTAACATCATGTCAATGACAAAAGAGTCGCTCTCAGGGAACCGAAGAGATTGTGCAGTGACCCCTGGTTTGGGGTCCCATCCCCAGCAGCACCTGTGGTCACCTGAGTGATGGTCCCCTTCAGGACTGATGATCCCTGAGTATAGAGCCAGAAACACCCCTGAGTACCACTGGGGGTGGCTCAAAAACTGATTCTGTCCCCCAGTTTTATGAGCACTGTGGCAAGCTTCCCTTTTTGGGGGGATGGGGTGTCTTGGGCCACACCAGTCTGTGCTCAAGATGTATTCCTGACTCTGCTCAGGGATTACTGCTGGCAGGGCTTAGGGGGTCAGATGGTGTGCCAGGGATTGAACCCCTATCAGCTGCATGCACAGCAAGGGCTTTACTGGCTGTGCTGGCCTTGAGGTTTTCTTCTTGGCTGGTTTCTTTTCAGGATTCACCCAGCATGATCAGAGGCTACTCCGGGCTCTGAATTCAAAAATTAATCCTGGCAGTCCTTGACAGACCATATGGGATGGGGGGGGGGGGTTTTTTGAACTTGAATCTGCCACTTGCAAACGCCCTACCCAGTGCGCCTGGCCCCAGCCCTGAGGTTTTCTAAAACTGTGAACTAACAGCATGTCAAAGCCACCAGAAACAACAAATGATGACGTCCCAAACTGGGCCTGGAGGAAGAAGAGCTCAGTGTCCCCCACTCTTAAAATCATCTGGTCCCAGGTTCACTAACCAAGGGCGAGTAAGTATGGTACTGCACTGTGGCCCAAAAGAGCAGCTACATGTACTTGGGCCAGGAGCCAGCCCTGATCAGGATGAATCTGAACACCTCAGCACCCCCCAGCAAGCACAACCAGACAGAGGCTGTGTGCCACAACTAAAAAGCTGTGGAACCATTTGTTGTAGTAGTACAAACATACACACCAGGGGCAAGCTCCAAAGCTGTAGTGATAGCACAGTGATAGCATAGACAGGGCATTTGCCTTGCACATGGCCAACTTGGGTTCAATGTCAATCATCCCATATGGTCCCCAGAGCCTGCCAGGATTCATTCCTGAACCCAGAGCCAGGAGTACACACCTGAGCACCGCTGGTTGTGGCCCCTCCCCACAAAAAAGTGCAAGTGCTCCTGGTCATCTCTGCATCTCTTTGAAGAGCGTAACTCAATATTGTGCAGTACAATGTATCCATGACTTATTTTTGTTTTTGTAATATTGTAAAATAGAAATTGCACTTGTTTATATGCTGACACATTTGTAGCAACCATTTCTTCTCAATACTAGGTCAACTACCAGGCCAAAAGTCTTTGGAAATGATCACTCTGGACAAGAAGTGCGCGCTGAAATGAGGTAAAGTGATATGTAGGATAGCACTTCGACAACAATATTACAAACCACAGTGCCTAAAAGGAAAAACATAAAGAGAAAGGAAGAAAGAAAAAAAAAAAGTCTGTCATAGAAGCAGGCTGAGGGAGTGGGATGGGGTGGGGTAGGAAGGGAGAAAAGAGGGAAACTGTGACCACTTTTAACAGGAAATGGGCACTAGTAAAGGGTTGGGTGACGGAAAATTGTATCACTGAAACTAGACCACTTACAACTTCGTAACTGTGTATCTCACTGCACTTCAATTTTTAAAAGTTTTAATTAAAACAAACAAACAAAACCTATGTAACCAGCAAAGAGACACAAAAGGTAACAACATACTAAGGACACAAAGAGGAAATTACCACAATGAGACTATGCTCACTCCTGTTAGAACAACTGTCATCAACAAGACAAGCCAAAAAGCGTTGGCAGCGGTCCAGAGAAGGGATACTGTGGGAACGTACACTGGTGCAGCCACAGAAAACAGAATAGAGGACCCCAAAACTCAAAACAGACTACCAAACGATCCAGCTACCCCATGTCTGGCTATGTATCCAAATCACTCTGATTAAAGAGAACTATGCGTGCTCTCACATTCACTGCAGCATTATTTACAATAGACAAGGACCCAGACCAAAAGTCCATCTATTCAAAGTAGATAAATATGATGCACAGGGGGGACAGCAGGTAGGGCATTTGCCTTGCACATGGCCAGCCTGTTCAATCCCCAGCATCTCATGTGGTCCCCCAGCAATGCCATGAGTAATTCCTGAGTGCAGAACTAGAAGTAACCCCTGAGTGCTGCCAGGTGTGGCCCCAGAACAAAACAAAACTAAAAAGGATGATGCACACACACAAAAATAAAATATTTTTAGCTATTTAAGAAAAGAAAATCAGGGGCCGGCGAGGTGGCGCTAGAGGTAAGGTGTGCCTTGCAAGCGCTAGCCAAGGAAGGACCGCGGTTCGATCCCCCGGCATCCCATATAGTCCCCCCAAGCCAGGGGCAATTTCTGAGCGCTTAGCCAGGAGTAACCCATGAGCATCAAACAGATGTGACCCGGAAAACCAAAAAAAAAAAAAAAGGGAAAGGAAATCTGGGGACCAGAGAGATAGCATGAGGTAATGCGTATGCCTTGCTTGCAGAAGGACAATGGTTCAAATCCCGGCATCCCATATGGTCCCTTGAGCCTGCCAGGAGTGATTTCTGAGTGTAGAGCCAGGAGTAACCCGAGTGCTGCCGGGTGTGACCCAAAAACAAAAAAAAGGTGGGGGAGGGATCTGGGGCTGAAAGGATAGGACAGCAGGCAAGGCACTTGCCTTGTATGGGTCTGACCTGGGTTCAATCCTTGGCATCCTTTATAGTCTCCGAACACTACCAGGCATGATTCCTGAATGAACAACCAGGAGTAAACTTTGGGTCACATAGCTGGATATGGCACAAAATAAAAAAACAAAACGAGGGGCCCGGAGAGATAGCACAGCGGCGTTTGCCTTGCAAGCAGCCAATCCAGGACCAAAGGTGGTTGGTTCGAATCCCGGTGTCCCATATGGTCCCCCGTGCCTGCCAGGAGCTATTTCTGAGCAGACAGCCAGGAGTAACCCCTGAGCATCGCCGGGTGTGGCCCAAAAAAAAAAAAAAAAAAAAAAAAAAACGAGAATTAATGACAGGGGTCAGATTGATAGTACAGTGGTAAAGCGTTTGCCTTGCAAATGACTGACCCAGGATGGACCTTGGTTCAATCCCTGGCGTCCCCATAGTCCCCCAAGCCAAGAGCAATTTCTGAGTGCATAGCCCAAAGTAACCCATGAATGTCACTGGGTGTGGCCCAAAAATAAAAAAAATTAATTAATGACAAGAGGACATTATGCTAAGTAAAGTAAGTCAGACAATACAGCAGGTAGGATGCTTGCCTTGCATGAGACAGACCCAAAAATTTGATCCCCAGTACCTGGTATGGTCCCCCAAGCCAGGAGTGACCCCTGAACACAAAACCAGGAATAAGCCCTGGGCACCAGTGGGTGTGGCCCCCCAAAACAAATAAATACAGTAAATTTTCAAAGGCTGGGGTAGGGGACACAATGCAGGGGATTAGACACCTGCATGTAGTCAACTCCAATGCAGTCCTCAGCACTGCAGATGAACGGGTTCAAACACAACCAAGAAAGAGAAAAAAACACCAGGATCACTGGTGAAGTTTGTGTGCTATTAGGTGAGCACACCTTCCTCAGCCTCCCTCATCCTCTTCCCCAGGACACTGGGCCTACACACACGATCTCAAAACCCTACTCCCAGTCCTAGGCAAGAGATCAAGAAATCACCTTTAGGGGCCTGGGACATATCTCAGTGGTAAGAAGGATTCTGTTTTCCATTCTTTGCACCACTGCAAATAAAATACAAATAAGACAGAAAACTCCTCTGGCCCAGAGCACTAGTACAGTAGGTAGGGCATTTATCTTACATGCAGCTGATATGGGCTAGATCCCTGGCATCCTGTATGGTCCCTGATTCTTGAGAGCAGAGCCAGGAGGAACCTCTGAGCATAGCCAGTATAGCAAAACAACAATTCAAATACCAAACTGGTATGTGGGGCTCCTCCACCAAAGAAATGGTTGGTCACTTGCACAATTACTTTTGAAGGAGTAAATCCCACTAAAGGACAAAACTATGCCTTCCTCAAAGTGCTAACCAACACCTACATCCGAACTACCAAAGGCTAAAAGCTGCACAGCACTCGAAAAAGGCTCCAGCATGAAAGAGAGAAAACTAAAACAAATTCAGGGAGAGAAACTCAGAAGCTACAAAATAAAATTTCCTCCAAGGGGCTGGAAAGGAGAGTACAGCACCAGATATGCAGTCAAGCCATGTCATATCTTCTTTTTTTGTTTGTTTGTTTGTTTTTTGGGCCACACCCCGCAGTGCTCAGGGGTTCCTCCTGACTGCCTGCTCAGAAATAGCTCCTGGCAGGCTCGGGGGACCATATGGGACACCAGGATTCGAACCAACCACCTTTGGTCCTGGATCAGCTGCTTGCAAGGCAAACGTCGCTGTGCCATCTCTCTGGCCATGTCATATCTTCAATACTGTACATCACAGAGAGATACAAGGCAAACACCCTGTCTGCTGTACCATTTCTCCAGTTCCCCCAAATATTCTCTGGAAATGTTTACAGGGTTTTTTTTTTGTTTGTTTGTTTTGGAGCCACACCTGGCAGCACTCAAGGGTTATTCCTGGCTCTGTACTCAGGAATTACTCCTGATAATGCTCGGGGACCATATGGGATGCTGAGGATCGAGCCCAACTGGGCTGCACACAAGGCAAATTGTCTGACTCACTGTGCTATCACTCCAGCCAATTTTGCAGTTTTTTTGTTTTGGTTTGGTTTTTGGGTGACACCCGGCAGCGCTCAGGGGTTACTCCTGGCTCTATGCTCAGAAATTGTTCCTGGCAGGCTCAGGGGACCATATGGGATGCCGAGATTCGAACCACTGTCCTGCATCTAAGGCAAACACCTTACCGCTGTGCTATCTCTCCAGCCCCAATTTTGCCGTTTTTGTTTTGTTTTGTTTTGGTTTTTGGTTTTTGGGCCACACCCGGCGGTGCTCAGGGGTTACTCCTGACTGTCTGCTCAGAAATAGCTCCTGGCAGGCTCGGGGGACCATATGGGACACCAGGATTCGAACCAACCACCTTTGGTCCTGGATCGGCTGCTTGCAAGGCAAACACCTGCTATCTCTCCGGGCCCGATTTTGCAGTTTTTTAAAAACAGTGGAAATAGTACAACAGAGTGCTTGCCTTGCGTGTGACTGACCCAGGTTCAATCCTCAATACTCCCTATGGTCCCCAGGAGTAACCCTGGAGCATCACAGGTTGTGGCCCAAAAAAGCAAAAAAAAAAAAAAAAAAAAAAATAGATAGAGAGAGAGAGAGAGAGAGAGAGAGAGAGAGAGAGAGAGAGAGAGAGAGAGAGAGAGAGAGAGAGAGACTAATGGAACAAGAAGTATCTTGGTTGAATCTCCAAAGCATTAACTAAGTAAAAGAAACCTGACTTGGGGCTGGAGATAACATGGGGGTAGGGTGTTTGCCTAAAAACAACCCAAAAACCGAAACAAAAAAAAAAAGAGAGAGAAAAGAAACCTGACTTACTACCAACAATACGATTTTATGAGATCCAAGAAATGGCAGAAAGAGGAACAGAAAACAGATCACTAGTGGCTTGAATCAGGCAAGGGAAGTGGTTGGCTATAAGGAGCACAAAGGGAATGTGAGGATGTGATGGAGTGATCCTGCACTTGATGATGGCAGTGGCAATAGTGGCATATGTTGCAACAAGAAGGGTAAGTTGTACTGTACTTGCTGCATTTTAATCATTTTTAAGAGGCCCAGAGAATGTAGATGTACTTAGCTATATGCCGCTCTTGCAAGTTTTTGGTCATAAGTTCGATTCCTTGCTGTCCTACATTGCACCAAGAACCAAATAAATCAAAAAACCCACCAAAAAGAAAAAAATTAAAACACAGGGGGCCGAACTGATAGCACAGCAATAGGGCATTTGTCTTGCATACAACATACCAGGTTTGATCCTCCCACTATCCCATGTGGTCTTTCAAGCCCACCTGAGGCTCAGAACTAAAAATAAATCCTGAGCACCACCAAGTGTAACCCAAAAACAAAAACAAACAAAAGAAGCTATAGAGAACTGAGCAAATATGGGAAAAATGAGAAGAAAACAGAAGACAATTGCCCTGAGCTAAATTATCTGTCTCCAGACTTGAAAAACCCATGAAGAGAGTCAAAGAGTGAAGTGTACTTGCTACCTAGGTTCAATCCCTGGCATCTAATATGATTCCCCAAGCATCACCAAGAGTGATTACTGAGTGTAGAGCCAGGAGTAATCCCTGAGAACCACCAGATGTGGGCATCTATCTCCCCACCCCTCCCCCAAAAAAGGTCCACCAAGTATCCAGCATAATGAATGAATACAGTACAACATCAAAGAATCTGGTATTGTTGCAGAATTTCAAAAAAATCGAAATCATGAAAAGGACATGTTAACTTTAGAAATAAAAAACATGCCAGACATGAAGGAAGTAACAGTCCTCGCATTCTCGAGAACATTAGATGTGGAAATGTAAGAAAGCAAATCCTTCAAGCAGCAGCCACATTTTTTATCTCAGTGCCTGTCGCAACTAACAAGTTGGAAGGGCATCTTTGACATATACATCTGGAAAGTTGTTTGGTTTTAGGGCTGTACCAGGCAAAGCTCAGGGGTTACTCCTGGCTCTGCACTCAGGAACCACTCCTGAAGGTGGATGCCGGAGATGAACTCGAGCCAGCTGCATGCAAGGCAAAGGACCTCCCTTCTGTACTATCTCTTTAGCCCTAACAGCTGGAAAGCTTATTTCTCAAGCACTCTCTTAGCAAGTACCCAGAGGTTGTGATGAAAGGGAGTGAACCGGGGCCGGAGAGATAGCATGGAGGCAAGGCGTTTGCCTTTCATGCAGGAGGTCATCAGTTCGAATCCCAGTGTCCCATATGGTCCCCCGTGACTGCCAGGAGCAATTTCTGAGCCTGGAGCCAGGAATAACCCCTGAGCACTGCCGGGTGTGACCCAAAAAAACCACAAAAAAAAAAAAAGAAAGAAAGGAAGTGAACCAAGAGAGATCAAAGGCCCAAGAACTTGGAAAGCAACCGATAGAATTCCAGTGCCAGTGTGTTGCTCCAGAGGGAAAAAGCTCAAGAGGCTGAGCACGTTCTAGGCATGCAGGAGAGGCCCGATGTGATTCCCCAAGCACCAGACAGGTAGCTCAGCAGAAACCCCAGTGCACAGCAAAACAACAACAAAAGCAGTTCAGGGTGATCCTCAGGAAACCCACAGTGAAGGTAAAGTATAATAGGCATGCAGAGGAGTTGCTGGCCCTGAGAGTTTGAGGGAAAACAAGTGTCTAAAACCTGACAATGTCTTGAGTAGGTACCCTCTCAAAATCCACAAACACATAACAGGTTATTCAATTTGATTATGAAGAACATGGTTTACGTAATTAAAACCAACCAAACCTCTGAGGTTTTATTTTTTTAATCCTGCTGCTAACTATAATGAGAGGGTACGAAGAATTCTTTGTTTTATTTTTTGAAGGGGGCCATACCTGGAGGTGCTCAGTAGTTACTCAGGAGTAACTCTGCTCTCAGAGGACCACTCCTACAGGAGCTCAGGGAACCATACGGGGATTACCTGGTCAACTTCGTGCAAGGCAAATGCCCTACCTATTGTACTATCTCTCTGGCCCCCAAGTTGTATTCATATAGCATCCCATATGGTCCTCTGAGCCTTCCAGGAGCAATTTCTGAGCACAGAACCAGGATTAACCCATGTGCCACCAGGTGTGACCTAAAACCTCCCCCCCAAAATTTTCTTTTTATTAAATCACTGTGAGGTAAGAGTAAAAATGTTGGGGCCGGAGTAATAGCACAGCAGTAGTATGTTTTGCCTTGCACACGGCCAATCTGGGATGAACCCAAGTTTGATTCCCAGCATCCCATATGGTGCCAAGCCTACTAGGAGCAATTTCTGAGCTCAGAATTAACCCCTGAGCGCTGCCAGGTGTGGCCCACCCCCCCCCCAAAAAAGTTAAAATGTTGAGGGTCAGAGAAATAGTACAGCAGGTAGACAATTGCCTTGCAAGCAAGCAACTGACCTAGGTTGAATCTCCGACATCCTTAAGGTCCACTGAGTCTGCCAGGAGTGATTCCTGACCACATAACTAGGAGTTACTCCTGAGTCCTGTCAGGTGAGGTCCCAAAATATACAATATTCCAACACCCATCTCTTAATCTGTGTTCATTTCCTGCCACCAATTTCCCCAGCTACTCTCTAGTCCCCTTCCTGCTATACCCCCAGTGTGTCTCTCCTCCCTCTCCTCTTTTTCTCCCCCCTACCTCTCCCTCCCTCTCCTCTCCCTTTCTTCTCTCTCTCCCCCCCTCCCCTTTTTTGCTTTTAGGCACTGTGGTTTACAATACTGGTACTGAAGGGATATCAATACATATCACTTTACTGCCTTTCAATTCCCAATTCTTGTCCAGAGTGATCATTTCCATCTATTACTGTGATGGTGGTCCCTTCTCTGTCTTAACTGCACTTGCATTATGTTCATTTTCCCAAGAGCAATGTGTACTATTTTTATAATTTTTCATTGCAATTTTTAAAATCAACTAATAGATGAGATCTCCAGGGGAGAAGGGAGAGAGAGCCCATAGGTTGGTTTGAAAACCTGGAAAACTAGTATTTAAGGAATAGGCAGAGAAAAAGGGAACCTAGGAGTTAAGTGTTTTCTAAAACTGGCCACTGAACATAAGGTAAATCTTTTTGTTTGTTTTTGTGCTCAATAGTAGGCATCAGAGAATTTAGGGAACACTCCTTTAGTTAGGGCACTTGCACACATTCTGATCATAAGGTAGAGAGATTGTCAGGGATCACTGTCATGGCCAAGGAGAGTGTCTGCAGAGAGCGTTGCCTGGGGTCCCAAGATGGGCCATGTGGCAGCCCCAGGGATGAACTGACAGTCCCACAGGTGAAGGCAGATGTCTCAGCCACTGAGCAGCCAGGAATCCCATAAGCATTTTCACAAGGGACTGGACCAATAGGTAAGGGGTATCTTGTTTTGCACAAGGCCAGCCTGGGTTCAATCCCTGGTAAATCCCCTGTGCACTGCCACAATAATTCCTGATGAAAAGCCAGAGACCCAAAAACAAAACAAAACAAAAAAACCTGTTACATCTTGTAGTCAACCGAGAACTTCACCAAGAATAAAAGTACCCCACTTGGGGCCACATCTGATTGGGTTCAAGGTTTATTCCTGGCTCTATGATCAAAGAGCACTCCTGGAGGGAACAGGAAACCATAACATGGCAAGGCAAATGCTCCCTACCCACTGTTCTGACTCACGGCATTTTAAGTCAGGTCTTGCATTATCAGAGAAATAACCTTTTAGAGGAAAACAAATCCAAATAATAACAGCCATCATTTTCTGGACCTTTACCATGGGTCATTTCAGATGTAAACCTTGAATTAAGTGCCACGATCTCTCTATTTTTGTAAGTAAGAAAAAAGACCCGGGGGGGGGGGGGGCGGAGAGATAGCACAGCACTGTTTGCCTTGCAAGCGGCCGATCCAGGACCAAAGGTGGTTGGTTCGAATCCCGGTGTCCCATATGGTCCCCCGTGCCTGCCAGGAGCTATTTCTGAGCAGACAGCCAGGAGTAATCCCTGAGCAACGTCGGGTATGGCCCAAAAACCAAAAAAAAAAAAAAAAAAAAAAAGAAAGAAAAAAGACCCGGGGCTGGAGAGAGAGCACAGCAGTGAGGCATTTGCCTTAGACGCAGAAGGATGGTAGTTCGAATATTGGCATCCCATATGGTCCCCCGAGCCTGCCAGGAACGATTTCTGAGCACAGAGCCAGGAGAAACCACTGAGTGCTGCTGGGTGTGACCAAAAAAAAAAAAAAAAAAGAAAGAAAGAAAGAAAGAAAGAAAGAAAGAAAGAAAGAAAGAAAGAAAGAAAGAAAGAAAGAAAGAAAAGAAAGAAAGAAAGAAAGAAATAAAGAAAGAAAGAAAGAAAGAAAGAAAGAAAGAAAGAAGAAAGGAAAAAGTAAGAAAGAAAGAAAGAAAGAAAGAAGAAAGAAAGAAAGAAAGAAAGAAAAGAAAGAAAGAAAGAAAGAAAGAAAGAAAGAAAGAAAGAAAGAAAGAAAGAAAGAAAGAAGAAGAAAGAAAGAAAGAAAGAAAGAAAGAAAGAAAGAAAGAAAGAAAGAAAGAAAGAAAGAAAGAAAGAAAGAAAGAAAGAAAGAAAGAAAGAAAGAAAGAAAGAAAGAAAGAAAGAAAGAAAGAAAGAAGACCCAAAGAGCTTGTAAAGTGCCAATCGTAGCAGAGCCCAAATTCAAACTCATACACTTAGTAAGAAGATCCAGATTCTTCTGCCAGGGAAAAAGCCCTGTGGTTGAAGCACATGCTTTGCATGTTTGAGGCCCTGGGTTCAACAGAGCTAAAAGCAAAACATATTCTTCATTCTTAAAAATCTTCCTTGTACAGTCAGAGAGAAAATACAAGGATTAAGGCAGTTGCCTTGCATGTGATCTACCCTAGCCTGACATCACTAAAAGTAGTCCCTAAAGCACCATCAGGAGGAATCCCTAACCACAAAGTCAGGTAAACTGAGCACCTCCAAGTGTGCTCCAAAATTGGGGGGGGGGGGGGGAGAAAATGGGGCCTGAGAGATAGTTCTGCAGGGACCGTATTTACCTTGCACACAGCCAACTCGGGTTCCATCCCCAGCATCCCATATGGTCCCCGAGCCCACCAGGAGTCAGATAGATAGGAATTGACTCCTGAATACCGCCGGGTGTAGCCCAAACCTTAAAAAATTAAGACAAGGGGCCGGGCGGTGGCGCTGGAGGTAAGGTGCCTGCCTTGCCTGCGCTAGCCTAGGACGGACCGCGGTTCGATCCCCCGGCGTCCCATATGGTCCCCCAAGAAGCCAGGAGCAACTTCTGAGCGCATAGCCAGGAGTAACCCCTGAGCGTCACAGGGTGTGGCCCAAAAACCAAAAAAAAAAAAAAAAAAAAAAAAAAAAAAAAAATTAAGACAAAAAAAATCTGTACAGTGGTTCCTAGACTTATTTGGCCTACTGTCCTTTTAAAGAACAAAATAAAAATTATTTGGCATCCAAGGGGCCGGAGCGATGGCACAAGCGGTAAGGCATCTGTTTGCCTTGTGTGCCCTAGCCTGGGATGAACTGCGGTTTGATCCCCCTACGTCCCATATGGTCCCTCAAGCCAGGAGCAATTCCTATGTGTCACCAGGTGTGGCCGAAAAACAAAAACTAAAAAATTACTCAGCATCCAATGAAAACCTATCTCTGTAACTGAACAAATAAAAATCTCTCAATTGGGGCCAGAGAGATAGCACAACGGCGTTTGCCTTACAAGCAGCTGATCGAGGACCTAAGGTGGTTGGTTGGAATCCTGGTGTCCCATATGGTCCCCCATGCCTGCCAGGAGCGATTTCTGAGCAGATAGCTAGGAGGAACCCCTGAGCACTGCCGGGTGTGGCCCAAAAACCAAAAAAAAAAAAAAAAAAAATCTCTCAATTGCCCTCGAGGGCTACTACTGTCCCCTCACCACAATCCCAAGACAGGGGAGAGCAGAACTCTGTGGGAAACACTGACCTGGAATCTTTTCTTTTTTTTTAGGGGGGGACGGGTTGTGTTATACCCGGCAGCACTCAGGAGCTACCCCTGGCTCTACGCTCAGAAATCACACCTGGCAGGCTCAGGGGACCATATGGAATGCCGGGATTCAAACCACGCTATCTCTCCGGCCCTGACCTGGAATCTTGTGCTTCTCATAGAACATGTTCACCAAGAATTCAGGAGGGGAGGTGGAGGAAAAATGCATTGGGGTGGATTTATAAATGCAAGTGTCTACAATGCCAGCCATCACCCTCGAACCGACAGCGCATGATATGAAATCAATGGTATGAATTTCCTGAAAAACTTTCCTTCAAAGTAAGTCTCCAAACTTCCCTAGGGCATTCTAAAATTCCAAGATGTTCTGGAAGATTCTAAACCCAGTTCTATTCATCTTAAGAGAAAGAATTCTGGGCCCGGAGAGATAGCACAGCAGCGTTTGCCTTGTAAGCAGCCAATCCAGAACCAAAGGTGGTTGGTTCGAATCCCGGTGTCCCATATGGTCCCCCATGCCTGCCAGGAGCTATTTCTGAGCAGACAGCCAGGAGTAACCCCTGAGCACCGCCGGGTGTGGCCCAAAAACCAAAAAAAAAAAAAAAGAGAGAGAAAAAATTCTGTTTTGTGTTTTGTGTTGGGTCACACCCAAGAGTGCTCAGAAACTAATCCCCGCTCTGTGCTAGGGGGACCATGCAATGCCGGGGATTGGTTGCACGCAGAGCTATCGCCTTAACCTCAGTACTATATTGCCCACCAAGAATTATTTTACAGAAGAAAAGTGTCTGCCATAGAGGTAGGCTAGGCATGGGTAGGGGGACTGGAAGGAGGATGGGGGAGGGGGGAATTTGGACATTGGCAAACACTGGTGAAGGGATGGGTATTGAAACATTGTTGGGCCCGGAGAGATAGCACAGCAGCGTTTGCCTTGCAAGCAGCCAATCCAGGACCAAAGGTGGTTGGTTCGAATCCCGGTGTCCCATATGGTCCCCCGTGCCTGCCAGGAGCTATTTCTGAGAAGACAGCCAGGAGTAACCCCTGAGCACCGCCGGGTGTGGCCCAAAAACAAAAAAAAAAAAAAAAAAAAAAAAAAAAAAGAAACATTGTATGGGGGCTGGCGTGGTGGCGCTAGAGGTAAGGTGCCTGCCTTGCCTGCGCTAGCCTAGGACTGACCTCGGTTCAATCCCCCGGTGTCCCATATGGTCCCCCAAGCCAGGAGCAATTTCTTAGCGCATAGCCAGGAGTAACCCCTGAGTGTTACCGGGTGTGGCCCCCCCCAAAAAAACCCAAAAACATTGTATGAAAACCAACCATCGACAACTTTTTTTAACTCTGTATCTCATGGTTATTCAATTTAGAGAAAAAAAAAAAAGAATTCTCTTTTAGTGGGTCAGAGAGATATTGCAACAGGTAGGGCATTCACCTTGCATGTGAGTGACCTGGGTTCATTTTGAGAACAACCCCCACTCCCCTGCCCTGCCAGGAGTAAATACATGAGATTAGGGTCTGAGTACCAGTATGGCCTAAAAACTTAAAAAACAATTAAACGTTGCCTGAAAAGTATTTCGCACAGCAGTAGGGAATTTGCTTTGCATGCTGCCGACCCAGGAGGGACACTGGTTCTGCTTAGTGCGGAGCCATGAGTAACTCCAGTGTCACTGGGTGTGGCAAAAAAAAAAAAAAAGTACTTAGCAATTTAAATGCCCAATAAATGTAAGCTATGACTGCTTTAGTTTCTGGACCTTAACCTCTGTATTATCTGTCCAGCCACCAAGGTTGTTTTCTTTTTAAGAAATAGTTTCAGAGACTGGAGTAACAATAGGTAGGGGACTTGCCTCACACATAGCCAACCTGGATTCAATCCCTAGCACCCAATATGGTCCCCAGGGGCCAGAGGGATAATGCAGCGGTAGGGCATTTGCCTTGCACGTGGCTGATCCAGGACAGACCTCAGTTCAATCCCTGGCTTCCCATATGGTCCCCTAAGCCAGGAACGATTTCTGAGCACATAGCCAGGAATAATCCCTGAGCATCACCAGGTGAGGCCCAAAAACCAAACAACAACAACAACAAAAACATATGGTCTCCTGAGCACCACCAAGAGGAATTTCTGAGCACAGAGCCAGTAGTAACCCCTGAACACTGCCTGGTGTGGTCCCAAAACCAATTTTTTTTCCTTCAAGTCAGAGCAATAGTACAGTGGTTTAAATGCATACCTTGCTTGCATCGGACCTGGGTTGGATTCCCAGCATCCCATATGGCCCCGAGCCCTACCAGGAGTGATGCCTGAGCACAGAGCCAGGAGTCAATCCTGAATATCATTGAGTGTGGCCCAGTAGCCCAAAAAAAAACAAAAACAAAAAAAAATTTTCTCCTTTTGAGGTCTGCCATTTTGAAGAACTGAAAGCACAAACACATGTGCACACGTATACGCACAGACAATTAGAATGAGGGTCAATGCAAAACAAGTGTAAAATTATGAAACCAAGACGGTAAATGATCCAAGCAGGTAAAGAGAAAAGAGAGACTAAGTGGGCGGAACAGTCTGGTAAGACTCCAGAGAAAGTGGGGTTTGAAACTGGCTAAGGAGGAGGCAGCAAAGAGTCTACTGTGCTGCTCTCTCACAGAAACAGACAGACAGACAGACAGACACACACACACACACACACACACACACACACACACACACAGCATCTGCTAGGATCTGCTGTAACCCTAGGTTATGGGTTCCCTCCCCTGCCCCCATAGCACTACTACCACTTTTCCCCCCAGGTATCCAAGTCCTAACAAGAGACCAGAGGGGCCAGAGAGAGCATGGAGGTAAGGCATTTATTTGCCTTGCATGCAGAAAGATGGTGGCTCGAGTCCTGGCATCCGATATGGTCTCCCGAGCCTGCCAGGAGCAATTTCTGAGTGTAGAA
Organism: Suncus etruscus; assembly: GCF_024139225.1. Taxonomy (NCBI): domain Eukaryota; kingdom Metazoa; phylum Chordata; class Mammalia; order Eulipotyphla; family Soricidae; genus Suncus; species Suncus etruscus. The sequence goes on from NC_064848.1 coordinate 196,057,314, forward strand.
CCAGGAGTAACCCCTAAGCGATGCTGAGTGTGACCCCCAAAAAAAGATCAGAGCAAAAGGCATGCCCACAACTTCCTCACAACAACACACATTCATACAAACATGCATATTTCACCACAAAGCCCCATTGTCTGAGACACCCACCGGGAGTAAAAGGGGAGCAGGAACTGCGAGACCATCAGCATGCTCCTCACACACTTCTCTATCCCTCACAAAAGGTGTTACTCAAATTTTAGGTAACTCTTTGGGGCCCTCATTTTCCTTCTATCATTTGGGGAGAAGGGCACCTCTGGTGGTATTCCAGGCTCTGCACTCAGGAATCATTCCTGACAGGGCTCTGGGGTCCATATGGAATTCCAGGGACCGAACCCACATCTGTCACATACAAGGCAAGTGCTCTCCTCTAACTGCTGTACCATGGTTCCGGCCTCTTTCTTACCTTCCTTCCTTATTTCAACTGGCCCCCTTCAGGCCCTGTCTCCTGAAAGCATCTCATTCATCTCCCTCCTGAGCTTCAGCTGCTCAGGTCCCCCCTGAACGGGACCCCCTGAGCAGACAGGGAAACCCATTCAGGTCCCTCAACCACCTCTTTCTCTTTGAATCCATCCTCCAGAACTGAAGCTCTGCCCTAACATCCACAGAAATCATAACCCATTTCCAGATTTTCTGATTGATCAATGCCTACAAAGGAAGAGTGAGCTGAAGGGGGTGGGGGACTGTAGAAGCCTCCAGTGGTTTCACAGTATACCCCTATTTTGATTTCCTTTCATTTCCTGTGCCTGCTTGATGATGCTGGGAATACGACGGGTCTCCTGGGTGTTCTGAAAGTGAAAAGTGGCAGAGGATCGCTGATCTGGCCCAAACTGGAGTCTCCAAAAGAGAAAAGTAAAGTACAGACATAGAAACCTGGTCTCTATCAATGCCCAACATACCTACCTAATGGGGCTTTGCAGTTTCTTTCCTGCCTGCATGTATCATCATGGCCACACTTTAGCATCAGCATCTTAGCTCATTCTCCCGTTCCTCACCTAGTCTCACTGTCCACAAGCCCATCCAAGACACACATCCCCACACCAACTCCCCCATCAGGGATAACCATGCATTACTCTAAATCCCCAATGCACTTTTGTAGAAAGGAAGAATTACACTTCTACTGCAAAGATATTAGGTGAAAATAAATACTGCCAAATGAGTAACAAATACTGCTCCAGATAGGGGCCGGAACAGTGGCACAGAGCAGTAAGGCATCTGCCTTGCCGGCGCTAACCTAGGACAGACCGAGCGAGGTTCTATCCTCTGGCGTCCCATATGGCCCCCAAGCAGGAACGATTTCTGAGCGCATGGCTAGGAGTAACCCCTGAGCATCATCAGTGTGGGCCAAAAAAACAAAGAAAATAAATTACTGCTCCAGATAAACGACCATTCACTCATGGCATTGATGCCACTAGTCTCCGTGGTTATAAGATAATCTTCAGAGAACTAATACTATGTCCACTCTCCGAAGTCAGCAGATGTTCAAAATTTCAGAATTCTAGTTATATATTCAAAAAAATTCCTGCAACTATTGAATGCAAGAACCGTTCTGTTTCAAGTATGATTTAATTTTTTAATTGGCTAATTCTCAATGTAGCTTATTTCTCAAAATGGCTGGAATTCAAACGTTTGATACCCAAAACCTAATCAAGATCAACTTACAAGACTAGAATGTAGCTCCGTGGCAGAGCTCATGGTTGGCGTAGGTGAGGTCCTGGGTTGGATTCCTACAACTGCAGACTTTCTGCATTATGCAATCTTCCTCAATGTGTGCTGGAAAAGCATTTCATAAAAACATTGTCCATGGCCAAAAAGATCACTGCAAGAGGCCCAGGTTCCATGGTCCCAGAAGTAACACCAAGCACAAAACTGAAAGTAGCCTGAGCACTTGGGTGTGAGCAAACACCAAAAATCCAACAACATATTTGATAAATATATACTGGGGGCCCGGAGAGATAGCACAGAGGCGTTTGCCTTGCAAGCAGCCGATCCAGGACCAAAGGTGGTTGGTTCGAATCCCGGTGTCCCATATGGTCCCCCGTGCCTGTCAGGAGCTATTTCTGAGCAGACAGCCAGGAGTAACCCCCTGAGCACCGCCGGGTGTGACCCAAAAACCAAAAAGAAAAAAAAACAAACAAAAAAAAGATAAATATATACTGAACCCAGCAATGTAGCTCAATGGTTAAGCATTTGCCTTACATATGTGAGGCCCTGGGTTTGATCCCTGGTACTGCCCAAACAGAAACCTTTTATCGACTGAACTGTAATTTTTTTAATTATAGCTTAATTGATATGGTTATAACCATATCTAAAGTGCTAAAGTTGACATATCATTCATATACAAAGTTACTGCAGCCCATCACAACCATAGTATCTGTGACCCTCCACCATCCTTTTACAGCAATAAAAATAAAGGCTGTATTTAGCCAAATACCTTTATTTACACCAAAATTAAGATGAGTGTTAGCCTATAATAATTGTTATTGTGAAAGTACTAAAATTCATTCTTTATGAAAGGAAAATTTCATCACCAGCAAATAAAACTTTTTTGAATTCTGACTGGAAAATTAAGCTGTAATAGATTAATCAATATTCCTGGACCAACATTATACTTCCTACAGAGTGAACAGAAAGGGGCCAAAGCAATAGTACAGTGGAGAGGACTCTTGCCTAGCATGCAATGGACCTGGATTCAACCCCCGTCATCCTATAATATGGTGCCACATACCCCGCCAAGAGTGATTCCTGAGCTCAGAGCCAGGAGTAAACCCCCTAAGTACCGCTGGTGTGGCCCAAAAACAAAATCCAAAAATGCTGAACGGAGAGAAATGACTTTAAGTATACTAAAAATTTAGATGTTGGTACTTATGGCGCATTCTAGTCTACAGAAATCAAACTGCTCGACACCGTTAATGTCATAACTACCACATTCCTACCTCATTCCTCTTTTAGCCCTAACAAGGTAGCAGGATGCTTTAATGTTCTTTGATGCTTGCTCTTGGACTACTTAAATCACTCGTAAACTACTCTCCTTCTAGACACAGGGGCCAGAGTGATAGCACAGTGGTGGAACATTTGCCTTGTACAGGGCAGACCCTGAATGAATCCAGGTTCAGTCCCCCAGCATCCCACATGATCCCCCTAAGCCTGCCAGGAGTGATTTCTGAGCGCAGAGCCAAGAGTAACCACTGAGCACAGCCGGCTGTAGCCACCATCCCCCTCCCCCCCAAAAAAAAAAAACCCCAACACACTAAAAACACAGACACAATGGCTAGAGCTATAGTACAGCAGAGAGATCACTTGTCTTGCATGTGGCAGACCCCAAGTTTGATCCCCAGCAGCCCATAGGGTCCCCTGAACCCTTCCTGGAGTGATTCCTAAGTGCCAGTCAGGAGTAAACCCTTAAGCACTGGAACCAATAAATAGTTTCAGAGTAAATCACCCAGCAAATTAACACCAACTCCAATAAAGATAAGCAAAGCCGGACCAGCAATATGAAAGAGCAGGTGCCAAACTCTAAGGCAGAGACACCCAGAAACACCAGAAGAAACACCTACCAGCTGAACTATGGAGTTTGGATTCTAATCAATACCTCATCAGAGCAATCTGAAGTTTGCAAATCCAAACTGAGGGTTCCAACCATAGCATTAGCAACCTTCATCTACCCCATGTCTCAAATTCTAGGACTCAGAAGTCCACTTTGTGCTAAGCACTAGCTATGTGTCATACATGATGCTAGATCTGAAGGAAACAGATTGGGAATGTAACACAAACACAGAGAACTCTTAGAACAGGAACTGGGAACACTACCAGTGTCGTTAAGAAAATCAATGTACTTAAAAAAAAAAAGAAAATCAATGTATGGGCCAGATCAATAGCACAGCGGCGTGGGGCGATTGCCTTGCATGCAGCTGATCCAGGACCAACTCAGTTTGATTCCTGGCGTCCCATAAGGTCCCCCAAGCCAGGAGCAATTTCTGAGTAAACCCCTGAGCGTCACCAGGTATGGCCCGAAAACCATTGTGGGGTCTAGAGCAACAGAATAACAACACAGTGGGTAGAGCATTTGCCTTGCATGCAGCCGACCTGGGTTCAATCCCTGGCATCCCAGAAGGCCCTTCTAGCCTGGTAGGATTGATTTCTGAGTGCAGAACCAGGAGTAACCCCTGAGCACTACCGAGTGTGGCCCAAAAGCCAAAAAAGAGAAAAAGGAAAGCAATATGTTAGAAGAGAACACAAATGCTTGTATGTTTTAAGTTTTTGGGTCACACTTGGTGATGCGCAGGGGTTACTACTGGCTCTGGCACTCAAGAATTGTGCCAGGGGGGTGGGGGGCAGAGAGTTGGCGCAAACAATAAGGCATTTATTTGCCTTGCACACGGCTAACCTAGACGGACCGTGATTTGATTCCCAGGCATCACATATGGTCCCCCCAAGCCAGGAGCAATTTTTTAGCACATAGCCAGGAGTAACCCTGGAGCGTCACCAGGTGTGGCCCAAAAAACAAAAACAAAAACAAAAAAAAAAAAAAAAAAAGACTTGGGCCCGAGAGATAGCACAGCGGCGTTTGCCTAGCAAGCAGCTGATCCAGGACCAAAGGTGGTTGGTTCGAATCCCGGTGTCCCATATGGTCCCCCCGTGCCTGCCAGGAGCTATTTCTGAGCAGACAGCCAGGAGTAACCCCTGAGCACCGCCGGGTGTGGCCCAAAAACGGGGGGGGGGGGGGGGGGGGGAGAAAGACTTATGCCTGTTAGTGTTCAGAAAACCATATGGGATGCCAAGGATCAAATCTTGGCTACATGCAAGACACGTGCCCTCCTCTGCTCTGCCCCAGGAGTACACAAATGTTATTTCTTTTTTTTTTTGTGGTTTTTGGGTCACACCCGGCAGTGCTCAGGGGTTATTTCTGGCTCCACGCTCAGAAATTGCTCCTGGCAGGCACAGAGGACCCATATGGGGCGCCGGGATTCGAACTGATGACCTCCTGCATGAAAGGCAAACGCCTTACCTCCATGCTATCTCTCCGGCCCCAAATGTTATTTCTTAAAAAAAAAAAAAAAAACCCTGGGGGCCGGGATGGTGGCGTTAGAGGTAAGGTGCCCTGCCTTGCCTGCGCTAGCCTTGGATGGGACCGTGGTTCGATCCCCCGGCGTCCCATATGGTCCCCACAAGCCAGGAGCAACTTCTGAGTGCATAGCCAGGAGTAACCCCATAAGCGTAACCCCGGTGTGGCCACAAAAACCAAAAAGAAAAAAAAACAAACTAATCATAATTTAATTCAGCATCTGCACAACGACCAATCCTAAACTTCTTTACCAGACCCTCAGAGTTTTAGAAGTTCAATAGGACGGTCTTGCCAAAATGCCTTGGCTTGGTCTACCCTGGAACACTTCCTCCACAGGATTACTTCTTTTTTTTTTTTTTTTTTTTTGGTTTTGGTTTTTTGGTTTTTTGGGCCACACCTGGCAATGCTCAGGGGTTACTCCTGGCTATCTGCTCAGAAATAGCTCCTGGCAGGCACGGGGGACCAGATGGGACACCGGGATTCGAACCAATCACCTTAGGTCCTGGGTCGGCTGCTTGCAAGGCAAATGCCATTGTGCTATCTCTCCGGCCCCAATTCAGTCTTCTAGGGTCTTTCATTTTGTGCTCTTGGAGAGTGGGGATTTGGTTTTTGTTTTCATTTGGGGGCTGAAAGAGGCAGGGCTCAGGGGTTACTCCTGGCTCTGCACTCAGGAATCACTCCTGGCAGGATCAGGGGTACCATTATGGGATACATGGCCACAGGCAAGGCAACATGCAACATGCGCGGCCACATGCAGGGAAAACCGGGTCCACTTTACTATCGATCTGGGCCTCTCAATCACATGCTCTTGAGAGAATCAACCTATTTTCTTAAGGCAAAAACTTAATTATGAAACAATGTACTCAAATTCTCTTGGCAAGAAATGCAAAGTGAGGACCATCGAGAGGGTGGCGCTAGAGGTAAGGTGTCTGCCTTGCCAGCGCTAGCCAAGGAAGGACCGCGGTTCGATCCCCGGCAACCCATATGGTCCCCCCAAGCCAGGGGCAATTTCTGAGCACTTAGCCAGGAGTAACCCCTGAGCATCAAACGGGTGTGGCCTGCAAACCCCCCCCCCCAAAAAAGAAGAAATGCAAAGTGGCCCGAAGTCCATTCTACACAGAAGCCATCCCGGCCTCCTTGCCTTTCTGCCATGGAAAAATAAACAAACAGCTTTTTACATTGTGTTCATCCATCTCAATGGACACATTTTACACAGGGCTTCAGAGTCTTAACTCCCGCCGACTACATGTAATTACATTGTCTCCCCCAAGAAAGGAAACATTCCAAGTCCTCAGAATCCCACAACCTTAGCCTCTTGTATTTATTTGTTTTGGTTTGGGGGCCACACCCCCGGAAGCTCAGAGCTAACTAAGGGTTCTGCTCTCAGCTCAGGGGTCGAATCCTGATGTGGCAAGGAGCGAGGCAAAACGCCTGCCTTGCTCCAGCCCAACCCTAGCCTCTCCTCAAAATCAAGTGTTCTCCTTCGTCTCTTTTTTTTTCAGAGTCCATTTCCTCATAACCTTTTGTAACTGTTCTTACTATACCTGGGTTCTGAGTAAGTTTAAATAGAGTCACCAAACTATAAAATAAAAAAAAGAAAATGTTGCTTCTTATACAAATTAGTTCCCCCCAAGACACACAAAGGAGGGTGTGTGTGAAACAAAATGCATCTCAGCAATCAGCCCTGAGAAACTTCACACAAGAGTCACCATGGAGAAATTCGTTCCAGATCCGGAGAGGGCTTTCAGGCCCGGAAAGGCGACAAAAAGAAAAAGGAAGGAAGAAAAAGCACACGACATTTTGTGAGAAACCCAGACTTCTGCTGCAACGACTTGGGAGTTAGTTGGTCGGCAAAGTTCGCCCGCAGCCCAGGCGTCTGCGGGAGCCGCTGCACGCGTCGCCTGCAACAGGTGCGCGTGCCCGGCTCGGCAAAGCCCATGCAAGCAGTGCTGCTCCAACTCGTCCATGCCAGGCCGTGCCAGGCCATGCCATGGGGCGCATTACCCAACGCATTTCGGGTGCGCCTGGGGTCCCCAGGACTCGGGGGCGGAATGAAAACAAGCCAGCCGGGGCCCGCAGAGGCTCCTCCACTTCCCTTCCCAGTTCTTCCAAAACCACAGGATTCCGGTGGTGCGCGCGCGGGGCGTCCTCTTTCTGGGCCAGCCTTGGGGGAGATGTGCTCCGGGCCTGTCGGCTGGGTTGTGCATGTATAAAACCCAGTAGCAAGCAACAACCTTACCATACATACCATGTGCCAAAAGCCAGCCTAGCGACGAGAAGAAAGACATACTAAGAGATTTGCAATAAATAAATAAATAACCAAAACAACAATAACAAGAGGCTCCTTTCATTCCTCCCTCACCAACAACATCCCACCATCACCCCGAAACCAAAACAAGAAGGGGGAGAAAAAAAAAGTGGGGGACTGTTCAGTGCCACAAAGTTTCAGTGCCAAAAAAACTGGGGTGGGGGTGAAGGAGGGGAGAGAGAGAGTGAAGAGGAAAGGCTGAGGGATCGGGGGATGGGTGAGTCCATTCGGGGCGGGGGGCACCTCCAGAGGGAAGCCAGCCAGAGTGGAGCAGAGCTGAGCAGAGCAGAGCAGAGCTGAGCAGGGGCCTGGCCCAACAAAAAACGGCAACAATGCCATCTCCATTTGAACAATGCGCCCTCTTTTTCCACCCGACTTGTCAGAGCCAAGTTTTCGGGGGAGGTGGGTGGTGGTGGATGGGGCTGGAGAAGTGGGCGAGGAAGAAGAGGGTGGCCGGCCCCGGAGTGAGGGTGGCAGTCAAAGCCCAAAAAGGGGGGTGCAAGAGCGTGCGATGTGCGTGGTGAATGGGTGGTGAATGGGAGAGAGAGAAGAGCTGCGACGGTGCACTTTTCGGGGTGCTGCTCTGCGGGGCCGTGCCCTGCCATCACGAGGCCACGCCATGCCAAGCCAGGCCACTACCTGGCGTGCTGCTGTAGGTGCTGTGGCTCCTGAAGCTGCTTTCGGTGCAGTAGCTCGCATCATCCTCATCGTCCTCCTCCTCCTCCTCCTCCTCCATATCCTCGGGATAGTCAGAGTCGTCGTCGCGCTGCTGCTGCTGCTTGCTGCCGCTCCACCATCGCGGCTTCCTCGTCCTCCTCGTCGGACTCCTGAGTGTCCTCCTCCTCTGCGTCGGCCGTCCTCCTCTTCTCCCTCGTCGTCCTCCTCCTCGTCGGACACCATGTCGTCGCGTCCTCCTCGTCGTCGTCCCTCCTCGTCGCTCTCGTGGTCATCGTAGACCACTTTGCTGCTGCGGCGGCCCGGGCTGCGGGCGTGCGGGTTGGGGGGGGCCGCTGCCGGTGGAGCGCCGCCCCCTGCGCGTCCTCCGGTCCCCCCTGCGCCTCCTGCGGCCCGGTCCTGCCCGGCTTGGGGCGCTGCTGCTGGGGGGTGTCTTCCTCCTGCTGCGGCTGCTGCTGCTGCTGCTGCTGCTGGCAACCCCGGGGCGCTGCGAGGCGCGTCTTTGGGCGCCGCTTCGGCACTGGCCCACCTGCCCCGGCTGCTGCCCCGCTGGCGCGAGCGCAGCCCCCCGATGGGCCCCGACGCGGGCGGCGGCGGGGGGGGCGGCGGCGGCGGCGGCGGCGGCGGGGCCGCGGCCGTAGTGGACGACGCGCCGCGGGGCTGCTTGGGCGGCCCTGCCCCGCCGGCCCCTCATGCTGGCGGCGGCGGCGGCGGCGGCGGCGGCGGGGGCGGCGCGGGCGGGGGAAGGGAGGGCGGCTGGGGGAGGGGCGGGCGCTCAGGCGCGCCCCACGCGGCCCGTCGTTGGGGGGTGCATGGCAGGCAACAGGGGAGAGCGCCCCGGCACAGCACCCCCGGGCGGCGGCAGGGAGGGGCCCGGCGCTGAGGGCGCTCTCAGTCCCAATGGCCGGCGCCCCGCTCCGGATCGCCTCCTCCGGCCGCCATCTTGTTGCTGCTCTCTCGCTCGCTGACTGGGGGAGCCGAGCGCGGCCTCAGGCCCCGGAGCCGAGCGCGGGTCACGTGAGCCGCCGCCGCCGCCGCCGCCGACGAGGACGACGACGAGTCCGGGCTTGAGTGAGGCGGCGCGACGACAGACGCGCTAGGGGGCGCGCGCCACACCGCCCCGCGTTAGGGGGCGCCGTGTGGAGTGGAGGAGCGTCGCGAGGGGGAGCGCGAGAGAGGTGGGTGGGATTATGGAGACGAGAGGAGTCGAGCCGAGACGAGCCGAGCCGAGTCGAGACGAGAGGAGACGAGCCGAGCCGAGTCGAGCCGAGCCGAGCCGAGTCGAGCCGAGTCGAGCCGACCCGAGCCGAGTCGAGTCGAGCCGACAAGCCGAGCCGAGCCGAGCCGAGCCGAGCCGAGTCGAGCCGAGCCGAGCCGAGCCGAGCCGAGACGAGACGAGCCGAGACGAGCCGAGACGAGCCGAGCCCCGAGACGAGCCGAGCCCCGAGCCGAGCCGAGCCCAGCCCCGAGCCGAGCCCAGCCGACGAGTCGAGCCGAGCCGAGCCCAGCCGGACAGGGCGGGGCGGGGCAGGGCTGGACCCAACCCCGGACTGACGGAGTGTTTCTTGCTCCCCGCCGCTTCCACATCTGGCGCAGCGGTTCCCCACTTGCAAGGGAGAGGCACACACAGAGACAGAATGAGAGAGAAAGAGAGATGGGGAGGGAAACTCGGCCCCAACTCGCCCGAATCTCCATGCCGCGAGGCCTACTTGGAGTGTCTTTCCTCCCTCTTGGACTGGGGGAGGAAGGCTGGGAAAAGGGCACCCCCCCAAAAAAAAATCTGACTCCCCTCTGACACTCCCCGGCTCTGGAAATTTTTTTTTCTTTTTTGTGGGCGGGGGGGCTCCATTGGCTCGAGGCGATTCAAGGGCTGGCTGGAGAGAAAGGGAGGTTTCCTCCCCAAACTAAAAATTGTGAAAGTTTGGCCACCTGCTTTCTGGGGGAACGGACCCCTGCAAAGGGGTTCCCCGCTGACAGGTGCTAGCAGGGGGTCTCAAACCTCAATTTACCTGGGGGCCGCAGGAGGCAAAGTCGGGGTGATCCTTGAGTGCAAAGTCAGTAGTAAGCTTGAACATTAGGGGGATGTGACCCAAACAACTAAAACAAAACAAAACCAAAAAAGATTCCTCTAGGGCAGGGCCACAAAATGTTGTACGGAGGGCCGCGAGTTTGAGACCCCTGTTAGGGGCAATGCTCAAGACGCTCTGAGGCTCCCAGCGCCCAAGCCCTACCTTGGACGGCCCCGGCCAAGCCCCCTCACCCCGTCTCTGCTTGTCCCAACAAGCTGCACCCCACATTTGGGACCCCCATGTCCCGGGGTGGGCCGCCTCCCAGATATGTTGTTTGTATTCTGGACACACACACACACACCATCTAGTCTCTTGGTCCCCCACTCACTGTGGGGAAGGTCGATTATTCAGGGTGGGAAAGTTTGGAGAAAGAATTAACACCTACTGCAAAGGCAGAATTGCAAGGGAATGTGCAGAGGGCTTTCTCCATCGATAGGCTGTGGCCAGATTCCGGGCATCAGTGTGGACTTAAGGGAAATTTTGCAAGTGGCTTCATTCAGCACGATTGGACCTCAGACCAAGGGGTGTGTGTGTGTGTGTGTGTGTGTGAGAGAGAGAGAGAGAGGAGAGAGAGAGAGAGAGAGAAGAGAGAGAGGAGAGGAGAGAGAGAGAGAGAGGAGAGAGAAGAGGAGAGAGAGAGAGAGAGAGAGATTGATTTAAATGCCTCACTGGCCAGGGGAGTAATAGACAGAAATGAGGTGGGCAGGCAAAGGACTAGACCAGTGAGAACACTTCTCTTTCCTTTTTGTTTGGGGGACACATCAGGCGATGCTCAAGGGTTAATCCTAGCTCTGAGCTCAGGAATTACTCCTAGCAATGATCAGGGTACCACATGGGATGCCAAACCCTGGTTGGCCACCAGCAAGGCCCTACCCCTCTTTGAGGGCTCCAGACCTGATTCGTTTTTAAGCAGGTTTGCTGTGAGAACTAAAATGGCCAGTTTTTTCGAGACAAGGTGGAAATGCATCTTTCATATTAAGTTTCTTGATTTTTATTTATATTTTACTCGATTCTTTTATTTTGGTGTGTGAGGGGGTTTTGGCCACACCTGTGTACAGAGCCATTCCTGTCTATTCTCAGAGGACCCTGTAGTTTATGGATGAAACCTGGGGCAGCCTCATGTAAGAGAAAGGTCTTAACTTTTGTTCTACTTCTCAAGCCCTTGATTTTTATGTATTTGCTTTGGTTTGGGAGGGTGGCTCCTACTCCGTATGGGGTCAGGGATCATTCCTGGCTGGATTTGGAGGGACCATCCCTAATACAAGGGGTTATCTCCCCCAAAGTTGGCTATATGCAAAGCAAACACTGACCATTGTGCTATTGACCCTGTCTTTTGATATTTATTTTTGGATTTGAGGCCACCCCAGACTACACACTCCTAACAGTGCTCAGGGGGTCATATAGGTTGTTGAGCATTGAGCCCATTTGCAGGGCAAAACAAGCTTCTAACCATCACTCCCTTGATATTTCATTGTAGGCTGCTAAGTTTTGGGTTTATTTTTTTCCCTTATTTGTTTCCTTTATTTCTTTTTCTTTTTCTTTTTCTTTTTTCCTGATTCAGTCAAGCTCTTTGGGGCCACTTTGGGAAGCATCTAGATAGACATAAATGCTCTTATTTCACCTATGTTCTCCCTTCCAGAGATTCATGACACCAATGTGAGTCCCTTCCCACTTGGCTCAAGATTTGGTATAGAGGGATCAGAGAGATAATATAATGAGGAGGGTGTTTTCCTTGCATGTGGCCAACTGGAGTTTAATCCCTAGTATGGTCTCCTGAGCACTGCCAGGAATAATTCATGAGTATAAAGTCATAAATAACCCCTGAGCATCACCAAATATGGTCCCCCCCAAAAAACAGAATTGAGATAGAGGCCAGAAAGAGAGGACAATTGGCAAGGTGTTTGCTTTGCCTGGGTTCTATACCCCCACGATTCTATGCGGTTCCTCGAACCCCACCAGAAATGATTACTGAGCACAGAAAAAAGGGGGAAAAAAACTGATATAGAATTTTCCTTGAGATAAATCATGCAGTCTGAGTGTTTCCACTGGGAAATGACCTTTCAAGACTTTTTCCAGGAGTTGGAGAGATCTCAACAGGCCAAACACATGCTTCGCATAGCCCCAGACCATGCCCAAGCACTGAACTGGGAGTAACCAAAAACAAAACAAAACAACCTCAAGCACAAAACAAAAAGATCATTTGCAATAGCACCATAACAGTTCACTTCCTTCTGATACCATAAGTAGTACTGGAAATATAATATAAGAGATAGTACAGGAGGTAAGGCACTAAGGTCTTGCATTCAACTGCAGTACATGTAGTCTTCTAGGCACAGAGCCATCAATAGTCCCTGAGCACTTTAAAGCAGAGTATGGCTCAATCCTGAGGGGCAGGAGTAATAAGCAGGTAGGGCGCTTGTCTTACAGGTTCCATCTCCAGCCTTCCATATGGTCCACTAAGCATTGCCAGAAGTAATTGCTGAGTGCAGATCTAGGAGTAACCCCTGAGCATTGCTAGATATGACCCCACCCCACTCCACAAAAAAAAAAAAAAAAAAAAAAAGAAAGAAAGAAAGAAACCTGAAACACTCAGAGAAATCTCCCAAACACTAGTATTCTCCAAAGTCACTTTATGATATTGCCATGAGTCATGGCTGTGCACAAAGGAGTGACAATAAATTGCAGCCAGGGCCCAGGAGCTGAACTCTTGTCTTGGCTACAGGCTCTGTTCAGAACTACTCTGATCTGGGAGCTGGAGCAATAGCATAGCAGTAGAGTATTTGCCTTGCACTCAGCCAAACTGGAGACGGACCCAGGTTTAATTCTGCATCCCAAATGGTCCCCTCGAGCTTGCCAGGAGCACTTTCTGAGCACAAAGCCAGGAGTAACCCCTGAGCGCCGGCCATTTTGATTGATGTGACCCAAAAACAAACAAAAAAGAATTACTCTGATCTGGGGGCCAGAGCAAGAGCACAGCAAGTAAGGCATTTGCCTTGCTTGCTGTCTACCTAGGTTCAATCCCCCAGTATACCATGTGGTCCCCAGAGCCTGCCAGGAGTGATTTCTGAGTGCAGAGTCAGGAGTAACCCCTGAGCACTGCTGGCTATAGCCCAAACTACCGAAGGGGGGAAAAAAAAAAAGAACTACTCTGACCCTACCCATGTCTTCTTGAAGGATGAGCACTACCAGGCACTTTATGACTCCTTTGGATTTGGATTACAAGCACAGTAGGTCATAAGATCCCAGGGTTACCAAGTTTTCTGGGTATTTTTTTTTCAGTACCAAGAGTACTTTCAAAAATTTAAAAAAAAAAAAAATTTTTTTTTGGGGGGGTTTTGGGTCACACCCAGCAGCGCTCAAGGGGGCCACTCCTGGCTCTATGTCTATTCTCAGAAATCGCCCCTGGCAGGCACGGGGGACCATATGAGATGCCAGGATTCGAACCACCAACCTTCTGCATGAAAGGCAAACACCTTCACCTCCATGCTATCTCTCCAGTCCCTTTTTAATTATTTTTTAAAGGAAAAAAAAACAAACAAACTTGGGGCTGGAGTGATGGCGGCAGTATTAGAGTGTTTGCCTTGTACACGACAGACCCAGGAAGACCTCCGTTCTATCCCCCGGCACCCCCAGATTTCTGAGCGCATGGTCAGAAGTAACCCCTTAGCATCACGGGGTGTGGCCCAAAACAAAACAACAAAAAAGCTGACATTATTATTATTTTTTTGTGTGTGGATTTTGGGTCACACCCGGCAGTGCTTCAGGGGTTATTCCTGGCTCCATGCTCAGAAATTGCTCCCTGGCAGGCACAGGGGACCATATGGGATGCCGGGATTCGAAACTGATGACCTTCTGCATGAAAGGCAAATGCCTTACCTCCATGCTATCTCTCCGGACCCCTGACCTTATTTTAAAAAAAAAAAAAAAAAAAAGAGTACTTTCAGCAGTGCTCAGAGAATCAATGCAGTGGCAGAGATAAGAGATGAATCTGAACCTCTTGCATGCAAAGCAACATGCTTCCACCCCTTTTGAGCTGTTTGCCTCAGCCCTTGTTTCTAATTTCTTTCATCCACCAGAGGTTCTTGGTTGCAAGCAACAGAAGCCAACATGGCGGACCTTCAGCTCTCCGAATCCCTGGGAGTGTTCCTGAGCCCAGCTTAAAGCTGTGACGCCAGGGAGTGTTCAAATCAAGCAACTAACTGAATTGGTACTGTGAAGACAGCATATCTGCGGCTTCTGGGCTTCAGGCCCAGTTTGAACCAGTCACACCACCAACACTTGGCACTGGCTACTACTCACTTCCTGCCAGAGACCAAGGACCCGGTTCTCACTGCCAGGGAGGATGTAGAAGATTCCTGCAGCCTAGAAACAAGGTGCATAGCATGGAACCCCACAGAAAGAATGGGACAGTGGCAGAGAACTTGACAAGACCAGAAGGAGACTTGGAGAAGCATTAATCATGGTGCATCTCTGAAGGCTCACAGGAAGTTGGGACAGGAACTGGGCCTGGAAGGAAATGAAGAGCTCTGTGACCTTCCTCAGTGCACGCGACCCCAACTGGGCCTGTTTCCTCAGAGAAGTGGAGGGGACCCCAGTTGGTCTGTGCTTTCCACCTCTGGCACTCACAGTGCCCAGTGAAAACTAAAGAAACATTGTGAAGTAAAAACTGAGTTAACTCTGAAACATGGGATCTTAAGCTGGCACTGTTGACATTCAGACTGGATGCTTTGTTGTGGGACTCAGCCTGTAGATTATAGGATGTTTAACAGATCCCTGGTTCTGCTCATTGGCTACTAGTAGCACCTCTTCATCATAGTTACATTGTCACCAGTGCCTCTCAGGTGAGAACCACTGTTCTCTAAAGGCTGTATTGTAGGAAGAAATAGTATTTTGTGTTAGATGTTTTTGGGGTTATGGAACATGTGTTTATTCATATTTAAACTGTACTTTGTTTGACTCATGCACTTTTTAAAATTCTTGTGGTAGGTTTGTCAGACTTGAAATCTTAAGATATAATAAAGGAGGAAACAAATGATTTCTTACGAAGCTCTAAATGATTTCTAAAAACTCAAGAGAAAAATCCATTTCTCACAAATCCTAAAGTTTATAATTTCAGGCAAGAATCTATGTATCAAAAGTAAAAACAATTAAAAATTTATCACTTAAAAAAAAAGAAAACTAAAGAAACCAGAAGTAAGGGGTTAATTGCATGTTTCCTCTTTACACAATATAATTAAAAACAAAAGATCTAAATGAAGTGAAGAGAGCAGCTAGTAAATTTGTATAACATTCTGAAAAGCCCTCTTTGTCTTTTGAAATGAGAACAGTTGAACTTGCCTAGTGGAGAAATGATACACCAGAAAATGCACTAAACCGGGGCAGAGAGATAGCATAGTGGTTAGGGCATTTGCCTTGCCTGTAACGGGTGGTTTGAATCCCGGCATCCCATATGGCCCCCTGTGCCTATCAAGGTGCATTTCTAAGCCCAGAGCCAGAAGTAACCCATGTAGTGCCGCCAGGTGTGCCCCCCCTCCAAAAAAAGTACTAAACCAGGGAGCGGAGAAGCCATAGTACAGCCAGGGTTAGGGTATTTGCCTTGTACCCCCTGCCAACCTGGGTTTGATCCCCAGCATCCCACATGGCCCCCCGAGCCTGCCAGGAGTGATTTCTGAATGCAAAGGAGCAACCCCTGAACATCACCTTGTGTGTCCTTCCCCCCCAAAAAAAGTGGAGGGGGGACATCGGGGCCGGAGATACCTTTAGGTAGGGCATTTGCCTTGCATGTGGCCAACCCAGAACGAATGGTGGTTCAATTCCCAGCATCCCAAATAGTCCCCGAGCCTGCCTGGAGTGACTTGTTTTGTTTTGTTTTGGGGTCACACCCGGCAGTGCTTAAGGGGTCACTCCTTGCTCCTATGCTCAGAAATCGCCTCCTGGCAGGCTCGGGGGACTATATGGGATGCTGGGATTCGAATCACTGTCCTTCTGCAGTAAGACAAACGCCTTACCTCCATTGCTATCTCTCCGGCCCCCAGGAGTGATCTCTGAGTGTAGAGCCAGTAGTAACTAACCCCTGAGTGCCACTGGGTGTGACCCAAAAACAGAAAAGGGGGGGCACCAAAACCAATACCACCAGAGGGTCACACAGGAGCACAGAGCCAAGAGTAGCTACTGCACACCTCTGGATATGGACACCCACCCACACCCTCCTCAAAAGAAAGAAACACAGAGAGCGCCGGAGAGGTGGCGCTAGAGGTAAGGTGTCTGCCTTGCAAGCGCTAGCCTAGGACAGAGTTCAATCCCCTATATACCATCTGGTACCCCAAGCCAAGGGCAATTTCTGAGCGCATAGCCAGGAGTAA
The DNA here is from genome assembly GCF_024139225.1 of Suncus etruscus. Classification (NCBI taxonomy): domain Eukaryota; kingdom Metazoa; phylum Chordata; class Mammalia; order Eulipotyphla; family Soricidae; genus Suncus; species Suncus etruscus. The sequence continues at coordinate 196,073,826 of NC_064848.1, forward strand.
CCCCTCAGCTCAAATGGATGTGGCCCCCCCAAAACAACAAAACAACAAAGAAACAGAGAAAGGAAGAAAAGAAATCAACCTTAATTCCAGTATTTAGGGTTTTTTTGTTTTGGTTTTGTTTTGTTATTTTTTGTTTTGGTTTGTTTGGTTTTTTGGATTTTGGGTCACATCCAGCAGCGCTCAGGGGATTATTCTGGCTCTACACTCAGAAATTGCTCCTGGCAGACTTGGGGACCATCTGGATGCAGGGATTTGAACCACTGGACCTTCTGCATGCAAGCAAATGCCTTACCTCCACGCTATCTTGCTGGCCCCATCCAGTACTTAGTTTTTTTGTTTTTTTGTTTTTTTTTTGGGGGGGGTCACACCCGGCGATGCTCAGGGGTTACTCCTGGCTGTCTGCTCAGAAATCGCTCCTGGCAGGCACGAGGGGACCATATGGGACACCGGGATTCGAACCAACCACCTTTGGTCCTGGATTGGCTGCTTTGCAAGGCAAACGCCGCTGTGCTATCTCTCCGGGCCCAGAAGTACTTAGTTTCTTATTCTCAGGTTAGATTTTTTTTTTTTTTAATGTGTGAAGGTTTATTTTTGTTGCTTTGTTTTCTGTTCTTTTTTTTTTTTTTTTTGGGGGGGGGGTCACACCCGGCAGTGCTCAGGGGTTACTCCTGGCTCTATGCTCAGAAATCACTCCTGGCAGGCACAGGGGACCATATGGGATGCTGGGGCTTGAACCCGGATCAGTCACATGCACTATAAATGCCCTGCCCTATCTCTCTGGTTCATTTGGTTTGTTTTTCTTTTAGCTGAGTGAGGAGGGGCATACACCGTGGTACTGAGAGATGACTCCTTGCTCAGTGTGCTCAGAGATCACTTCCTGTGGTACTTCAGGAGCCATACAGGTGCCAGAGAATAAACCCTGCATGTATAGCACACGCCAAGAGACCTGAGTCTGGCCCCTTGGGTTTTAAAACTAGCATCGTTTTAGGTACTTCTGGTTTTTTGGTGCTCAGACACGGCTCTGTGCTCAGGAGTGACGCCTGGTGGTAATCTGGGGCTATATGTGATGCTGGGGATTTAATGATGAATAGATGAGATGCAAGGCAAGCACCCCAAACTTTGTACTATCTCTTTAGTTCCAATGGCTTGACAAGGGAGAGGGACACACCAGACAGTGATCAAGGTATACTTCCGGTTCTGTGTTCAGGGATCACTTCAGGTGGGGTTTGGGGTACCAAGGACCAAACCAGGATCAGCGTCATGCAGCGCAAATGCTCCTGAGCAAGATCAAGTGTAGCCTAAAACAAAACAAAACAAAACAAAACAAAACAAAACTGATCTGGACCAGTGTGTGTCTGCAGGTTTGGCTCCTGGGTCTCTGGTAGAGGCTGAACTTAGTGATCACAGCCTCTGGGCTGGGCCCTTGTGGTGGTTGCACTGTGCAAGGCCACTACAAAGTTTGCACATCCCTGAGTTACAAAGCACACAGGGGAAAAAAAAAAATGCACACAGAGCCAGAAAGTGCTTTAACAGAAACACTTTCTTCAAAATCCAACCAAATCCAGTGCCAGAGCATTTTGTCTTGCACACAGCCAACCTGGGTATAATCCTGGTATCTCTTATATGGTCCCCCTAGCACCAGCAATGACCCCTGAGTGCAGAACAAACAGTAACTCCCGAGCACTGCTGGGCATGGCTCCAAAAAAAAACAAAGCAAAACAAAACAAAAATCCAACCAAATCCAGAGCAGAACAATAGTATAGTAGGTAGGGCATTTACCTTGTACACAGTGTAGCTGGGTTTGATCCCTGGCATCCTATATGGTTCCCTAAATACTATCAGGAGTGAGTCCTGAGTGCAGAATCAGGAGTAACTCCTGAGAACCTCTGGATGTGACCCTTAAAAAAATTAAATAATAGGGGCCAGAGATATAGCATGAAGGTAGAGCGTTTACCTTGCATGCAGAAGGATGGTGGTTTGAATCCCAGCATCCCATATGGTCTCCTGTGTATGCCAGGAGTGATTTCTGAGTGTAGAGCCAGGAGTGACCCCTGAGCACTGCCGGGTGTGACCCCCCAAAAAATAAATAATAATAACATCAGAATTTGGCAGTGATTACAGAAGTGGTCTTGAATCTGCAATGACACAATGAGAAGCAGCATTGACACAAGGCATTCAAATGAGAGATTCACATCAAGGAAGACACTGTTGCATTACCCAGACCTTACAATGCAAGGATGGTACAAAAGCCACAGTGCTTTCCTTGCATGTAGCTCACCCAGTTAGTTCCCTAGCAATACAGGTCTTCTAGCACCACCAGGAGTTACGCCCAGAAACAGAGCCAGAAAAAAACCCCAAGTACCACCAAGTGCAGTCTCAACAGACCCTGTCCCCCATAGTTAAATAATTTTAAAAGTCACACAGATCCAGGACTGGAAGATTGCTCAAATGTACCCATCCCCATCTCCACCAAAAAAAAAAAAAATAAATAAAATCACCCTCTAGTCCTGAGTCATTTCCAGACCTAGATGTTAGCCCATATGTTAAGGGCTGCACCTCTGCATGTATAAGGCCCTAGAATGAAGTTGGAAGGCCTCCTTCTTCAGTGGCCAAAATCAATAAAGCTAAAGATTGGGGCCGGAGCAGTGGCAAAGCGATATAGGCATTTGCCTTGCACGTGCTAACCTAGAACGCACCATGATTCGTTCCCCGGCATCCCATATGGTCCCCCAAGCCAGGAATAATTTCTGAGTGCATAGCCAGAAGTAACCCCTGAGTATCAACAGTGTGGCCCCAAAACAAAATAGAACAAATCAATAACAATAAGGCTAAAGATTGACTACCACGGGGCCGGGTAGGTGGCGCTGGAGGTAAGGTGTCTGCCTTGCAAGCGCTAGCCAAGGAAGGACCGCGGTTCAATTCCCCCGGCGTCCCATATGGTCCCCCCAAGCCAGGGGCGATTTCTGAGCACATAGCCAGGAGTAACCCCTGAGCGTCAAACGGGTGTGGCCCAAAAAACCAAAAAAAAAAAAAAAGATTGACTACCAGGTCAATGTGAAAAAAAAGGAAGCAAGGGGCCAGATAACTGAGCAGATTATGTTTTGCATGTAGAAGGCCTGGGTTCCTTCCCAGGACTGCATGTTCCACCGCCTGGAGCACAGAGCCAGGCATAGGTCTGAAGCACAGTCAGGCCAAAAAAAGGACATGAATGTCTGTTGAATTTTAAGTTCTTATTAGTGAATGTAAAGGAACATCAACTTTTTCACTACAAAATGCCACAAAGACAGGGCCGGAGAGATAGCATGGAGGTAAAGGTGTTTGCCTTGCATGCTGAAGGACGGTGGTTCGAATCCCGGCATCCCATATGTGCCTGCCAGGGGCGATTTCTGAGCCAAGAGCCAGGAGTAATCCCTGAGCGCTGCCGGGTGTGACCCAAAAACCAAAACCAAAACCAAACAAAACAAAAAACCAAAATGCCACAAAGAGAAATGTTTCGGTATTTTTTGGTTTTGGTTTGTTTTTAGGTCACACCCAGTGGTGCTAAAGAGTAATACAGGACTTATTCCTGGCTCTGTTCTCAGAAATTACTCCTGGTGGTGCTGGGAGCCATATGTGATGCCGAGGATCTAACTAGATTGGCTGCATACAAAGCAAATGCCCTACCTTCTTACTATATCATTCTTTTTTTTTTTTTTTTTTTTTGGTTTTTGGGCCACACCCGTTTGACGCTCAGGGGTTACTCCTGGCTATGTGCTCAGAAATCGCCCCTGGCTTGGGGGAACCATATGGGACGCCGGGGGATCGAACCACGGTCCGTTCCTTGGCTAGCGCTTGTAAGGCAGACACCTTACCTCTAGCGCCACCTTCCCGGCCCCTATATCATTCTTTTTTTGGTGGGGGGCACACCCGGTGATGCTCAGGGGTGACTCCTGGCTCTGTGCTCAGAAATATGCTCCTGGCTTGGGAAACCATATGGGACGCTGGGGATTGAACCCAGGTCTGTCCTGGGTCAGCCACTTACAAGGCAAACGCCCTACCTCTGTGCTATCATTCTGGTCCCTGGCCCTTTCTAGCCCCAAAGATAAAAAAAAATTTTTGGGGGGGGGCCGGAAAGATAGTATGGAGGTGAGGTGTTGGCCTTGCATGCAGAAGGACGGTGGTTCAAATCCTGGTGTCCCTTATGGTCCCCTGAGTTTGCCAGGAGCGATTTCTGAATTTAGAGCCAGGAATAACCCCTGAGTGCTGCCGGGTGTGACCTAGAAACCCCCCCCCAAAAAAAAAAACTTATTGTTTTTTTTTGTTTGTTTATGGGTCACATCCAGCAGTGCTCAGGGGTTACTCCTGGCTCTACACTCAGAAATTGCTCCTGGGCCGGAGAGATAGCATGGAGGTAAGACATTTGCCTTTCATGCAGAAGGTCATCAGTTCGAATCCCGGCATCCCATATGGTCCCCCGTGCTTGCCAGGAGCAATTTCTGAGCATGGAGCCAGGAGTAACCCCTGAGCACAGCCGGGTGAGACCCAAAAACCAAAAAAAAAAAAAAAAAAAAAAAAAAATTGCTCCTGGCAGGCTCGGGGGACCATATGGGATGGCGGGATTTGAACCACCATCCTTCTGCATGTAAGGCAAACGCCCCATCTCAATGCTATCTCTCCGGCCCCATAAAAATTTTTTTTGGGGGGGCCACACCCGGCGTTGCTCAGGGGTTACTCCTGGCTGTCTGTTCATAAATAGCTCCTGGCAGGCACTGGAGAGCATATGGGACACCGGGATTCGAACCAACCACCTTAGGTCCTGGGTCGGCTGCTTGCAAGGCAAACGCTGCTGTGCTGTCTCTCTGGCCCCTTATTATTATTTTTTTTTTGTTTGCTTGTTTTTTGGATCACACCAAAAACCAAACCCTGAGCAGTGCTCAGGGGTTACTCCTCGCTCTGTGCTCAGAAATTGCTCCTGGCAGGCATGGGGTACCATATGGGATGAGGGATTCGAAGCACTGTCCGTCCTGGATCAGCTGCGTGCAAGGCAAATTCCCTACCGCTGTGCTATCTCTCCGGTGCTATGAAAAGTTATTAATACGACTAAAAAATGAAATAAATAATAGCCAGAGAGGTACTCCAATGGGTAGGGCATTTGCCTTGCATGTGGCTATAAACCCAGGTTCAATCCATAACTCCTGCCAAGAGTAATTTCTAAGCCGGGGTGGGGGGAGAGACAGAGAGACAGAGAGGAGAGAGAGAGAGAGAGAGAGAGAGAGAGAGAGAGAGAGAGAGAGAGAGAGAGAGAGAGAGAGAGAGAGAGAGAGAGAGAGAGAGATCAAGCTCAGTGAACCTAAACAGTAACACAGAAGGCTCAACAGTACCAACCACAGCCCAGTAAATCCTTAGACAGTGACTTTAATAACACTATGAAGAGATAAAACAGTTATTTCAAGATGACCCTTGTGAATCTAAATTTTGATAATGCCATTTGCTTTTGTAACAAACAATATGAAATGCATTTGTCTGTGCCTGCAAGGGGGCAAGCTGGAGTGGGAGGTGGAAAATTGGGAATACTGGTCAAGGGAAGGTCACATTGGTGGTATGATTAGTGTTTGAACATTTAGTGCCTGAAATGACTGTATTATGAACAACTTGGCAAATCATGGTGTTATAATAAAAAATAAAATAAATAATAAACGAATCCTGGCATATTCAGGGAAGCTGATTCAGAGATGCTGAACTGAACTCATTATTAACACAATAATGTGGAAATGTCATTTAGTGGTTGAGATTGCAGATGTAATTTGGGTTGCATCTCCCTGATGATTAGTGATGTGGAGCATTTTTTCATGTGTCATTTGGCCATAGGTATCTCTTCTTTGAGTGTCTGTTTGTTTCTTCTCCCCATTTTTTTCTCCTCATTTTTTGATGGGTTAGATTTTTTCTTGGGGGCCGGAGAGATAGCATGGAGTTAAGGCATTTGCCTTGCATGCAGAAGGTTGGTGGTTTGAATCCCGGCATCCCATATGGTCCCCTGAGCCTGCCAGGAGCGATTTCTGAGCATAGAGCCAGGAGTAACCCCGAGCGCTGTCAGGTGTGACCCAAAAACAAACAAACAAACAAACAAAATATTTTTTCGGGCCTGAAGAGATAGCACAGCGGCGTTTGCCTTGCAAGCAGCCAATCCAGGACCAAAGGTGGTTGGTTCGAATCCTGGTGTCCCATATGGTCCCCTGTGCCTGCCAGGATCTATTTCTGAGCAGATAGCCAGGAGTAACCCCTGAGCACAGTCAGGTGTGACCCAAAAACCAAAATATATATATTTTTTCTTGTATATCTTAGATATTAGCCCCTTATCTGATGGGTATTGGGTCAATAGTTTCTCATTTTGGAGTGTAATTTGGGATCCAGCCTCCATGAGATGAAAACAGTAGGTGCGGGGCTGGAGAGACAGCACACTGGGTAGGGTGCTTTCCTTGCACCCAGCTTACTCGGGTTCAACCTCCATATAGTTCAACATTTATTTAGTCTCCTGGGCAGTACCAGGAGTGGTCACTGAGTCAGAGAGCCAGGAGTAAGCCCTGAGCATTGCCAGGTATGACCCAAACAGAAGAGAAAAGAAAAAAAATAAAGGTGGGCACATGAAACCATGGGGGAGAATGCAGTTTCAGGATCTGGAAGGAGAGAGAATGTTTGGTGATGGGTGGTCAGTCCTTGGTGGTCAGTCCCTGCCAGCCCTGAGCCCAGGACCTAAGCACAGAACCAGGAGCCCCTGTGTACCACAAAGTATGACCCCCAACCCTTCAGGGGTTAGGGCAAGACTCAGTCACATGGAAACCAAAGACCATAAAGCAAACCTCTTTGTCCATGCCTCACACATCAGCTCTGAGCAATCCTCCCAGCCTTTTGGCCTCACTTTCATTTTTGCGAACTCATTTCTCTTTTCCTGTTGGAGCCCTGTCATGTTGCCCACCCACAGACCGCCAGCTGTCCCTGATATGCTCATGTCCCCCAGTGCAAGAGCATCTAACCAGCATCTCCACTGGAGACCTAGACAAACACTGCTTATCTTCCGAGTCACACCACTTTGCTTTTGTCTTGTGACTTTGCTTGACACTGTTTAGCAGCCACTCCTGAGTCAGATGGCACTCAGTGACCATGTACAAAGCTGGGGGCTGAACCAGGGTTGGCTTCTTGTAGCCTAAGTACCTTAATTCTTGTATTATCTCTCCAGACCCGTAAACTGACCTTTAGATTTGTTTACTTTGGGCCACACCCTCTGCAGTGCTCAACTCCTGGCTCTGTACTCAGGGATCACTAATTTTTTTTACTAATATTTTTTGGGGGGTTGGAGTTTTGGGTCACACTAGGCAGTGCTCAGGGTTACTCTGGCTCTATGCTCAGAAATCGCTCCTGGCAGGCTTGGAGGACCCTATGGGATGCCGGGATTCGAACCACCATCCTTTTGCATGCAATGCAAATGTCTTGCGTCCATGCTTCGGTCCCTAATTTTTTTTTTAATGGTTTTTGGGTCACACCTGACAGTGCTCAGGGGTTAGTTCTGGCTTTGCCCTTAGTAATCACTCCTGGTGCTGCTCTGGGGATTATATGGGATGCTGAGCATTGAATCTGGATTGGGTTGATTGCATACAAGACAAGCACCCTACCTGCTATGTTGTCTCTCTAGCCTCTCAAGGATCACATCTGGTAGAGCTTAGGGGACCTTATGGGGGTACTGGGGATCAAACCCATGTCAGCTGTGTGCAAAGCAAATGCCCTGCCCTCTGTACTATCACTCTGGCCCCTATTTTGCTTTCTTGGGTCTCTGATACCAAGGAAAAAAGCTGCCCCAATTCAAACACAAATATTTCCCATGGTAATCTACCAATCTGCTCTAGATGGAACACATCTGGCTCTAACTGTGAAAAAAAAAACCAAACAAAACAATCAAAACAATTGAAGCCCAAATTTCTTTGGTTTTGTTTTGTTTTGAGGACACACCCAATGGTGCTGAGGGGCTGAAAAGATAGTATAGCAGGTAGGGTATTGGTCTTGCATGTAGTGAATCTGGGTTCTATCCCTGACACCCCAAATGGCCCTCCCACCCCCTACCAGGAATGATTCCTGAATGTAGAGCCAGGAGAAACCTTTGAGTACTCCCAGAGCATTTGCATTGCATGTGGCTGACCAGGGTTTAATCCCTGGCATCCCATGTGGTCCCCAGAACCTTCTGGAAGTGATTTCTGAGTGCAGAGTCAGGAGTAATCCCTGAGCACTGACGTGTGTGACCCAAAAAAACAAAACAAAAAGATCTCTGAGGAGCCAGGGATGTGACTCAGCAGGATATCACTTATTTTACATGTATGAAGCCCTAGGTTTGATCCCAGCACAAAGAAAAGGTGGGAGGCAAGAAAGAAGGAAGAAAGGGATAAAGAACCTAGGGGATAAAGGGATAAAGAAGCTTTCCTTCCTTCCTTCCTTCCTTCCTTCCTTCCTTCCTTCCTTCCTTCCTTCCTTCCTTCCTTCCTTCCTTCCTTCTTTCCTTTATTGATTTGGGGGACCCTTGATTGTGGGCCTCAAAAGTAAATAATTCATTTTATGGAGCAATAGCACAGCAGGTAGAGTGTTTGCCTTGCATGTCGCTGCCTGGGATCTATCCCCAGAATCCCATATGGTTCCCTGAACCTGCAAGGAGTGATTTCTGAGCACAGAGCCAGGAGTAATTCCTGAGTACTGCCAGGTATGGCCCAGAAGCAATAAATAAATAAAAGGCAAATAATTCATTTTGGAGGCTGGAGTGGTGGTGCTAGAGGTAAGGTGTCTGCCTTGCAAGTGCTAACTTAGGACAGATCACGGTTCTATTCCCCCGGCGTCCCATATGTTCCCCCTAAGCCAGGCTTGATTTCTGAGCACATAGCCAGGAGTAACCCCAAACATCACTGGGTGTGGACCAAAAACAAATTCATTTAACAAAGGGCTTTTATGGGGCCGGGAGAGATAGCATGGATGTAAGGCATTTGCTTTTCATGCAGAAGGTCATTGGTTTGAATCTCGGCATCCCATATGGTCTCCCGAGCCTGCCAGGAGCAATTTCTGAGCATGGAGCCAGGATTAACCCCTGAGCACTGCTGGGTGTAACCCCCCCCCCCAAAAAAAAAAAAAAAAAAAAAAACAGGGGCTGGAGAGATAGCACAGCGGTGTTTGCCTTGCAAGCAGCTGATCCAGTACCTAAGGTGGTTGGTTGACATCCCGGTGTCCCATATGGTCCCCTGTGCCTGCCAGGAGCTATTTCTGAGCAGAGAGCCAGGAGTAACCCCTGAGCACTGCCGGGTGTGGCCCAAAAATCAAAAAAAAAAAGTTACTCCTGGCTCTATGCTCAGAAATCACTCCTAGGGAACCATATGGGCTGCTGAGATTTGGACCACCGTCTGTCAGCATGCAAGGCAAACACCTTACCTCCATGCTATCTCTCCAGTCCTTGATCCTATTTAAAAGCCTTTTGTTGGGGTGGAGAAATAGCACTGCCTTGTGTGCAGCTGACTCAGCAAGGACCCAGGTTCAATTCCTGGCATCCCATATGGTCCCCTGAGCCTGCCAGGAGCAATTTCTGAGCAAAGAGCTAAGAGTAATTCCTGAGCCCCATCGGGGCCCAAAAACCAAACAAAATTAAAGTCCTTTGGTTGTTGTTGGTTGTTTTTGATTGTTTTTGTTTTTTTTGGTTTTTGGGCCACACCTGGCACGGGAGACCATATGGGACACCGGGATTCGAACCAACCACTTTTGGTCCTGGATCGGTTGCTTGCAAGGCAAACGCCACTGTGCTATCTCTCCAGGCCCCAGAAGTAACTTCTGAGTACTGCCAGGTGTGACCCAAAAACCAAACCCCCCCCCAAAAAAAAGGGGATCAAAATAAAGCTTCATGGGGCCAGAGAGATAGCACAGCAATACGGTGTTTGCCCTGCATGTGGCTGACCAGGTTCAGTCCCTGGCATTCCATATGGTCCCCTGAGCCTGCCAAAAGTGATTTTTGAGGGTAGAGCCAGGAGTAACCACTTAGCACCACTGGGTGTGGTCCCAAAACAAAACAAAGCAAGACAAGAATGCTATCATTGGGCTGGCTTGCACATAGCCTGCCTAGGCTTGACCCTGCTACCTCATAAGGTCCCTTGAGCCTTGCCAGGATGATTCCCTAAGCACAGAGCCTTGAAATAAGCCCTGAACATCACCAGGTATATCTCAAAAAAAAAAAAAAAAAAAAGAAAAAAAGAAAAAGAAAGCTGCCATTTAAGTAACCAATGGAAGACAATACTTATAAATATAATTTTAAAAACACATGCTAGCAGCTTTACCTGATGATGAAAATGATTGCAGCTGGGAGCTGCGTCTGCCAGACAATGGCTTTAGATTGGCTGTACACCCTGAAAGCTGGGAAATGTGTTGCCCTGAATCTTGATAGGGAAATCAATTACTTTTCTCCTGAGTAAAGAGAAGAAAAAGATGACCAAAATAATAGTAACCAAAGAAACAAGAAAGAAACACATGGGAGGAGACCTACATTTCAAGCTTGTCTTGTCTGGCTAGATTAAAGTCTTTGTGCCTCCTAAAATGCCTGGTGAATTTCTGGTCCTGGGAAGTCTAAGAATTCCAATCTGAGAGCAGCTTGGGGCTTATCCCAACACCTCCATGGCGATTTTCAGTTGGTCTGGACAGGTCCCTGAACAGGATCAACAAAGTCACCTCCCATCCTCCCGGGGCCCAGCATCTCATTCAAGAATTTATTTGCCAGGGGTCAAAGCAATAGCACAGCGTTAAGGTGTTTGCCTTGCAAATGACCAATATAGGACAGACCTGGTTTGAATCTCAGCAACCCATATGTTCCCCTGAGCCTGCCAGGAAGTGACTTCTGAGCTCAGAGCTAGGAGTAACCCCTGATCGTCACCAGATATGATCCAAAAACAAAACAAAACAACAACAACAAAAGAATTTATTTGCCACTCGGCCAGAAAGATAGTACAGTGGATAGGGCACTTATCTTATCTTTTACCACAGACCAAATGGGTTAAATCCCCAACATCACACTAGGGTTTCCTGAGCCCTGCCAGAGTGAAACCTAAATACAGAATTAGGAATAAGCTCCTGAGCTCTGCTGGTATTCCCCCCCCCCCCCAAAAAAAAGGGAAGAAAATAATTAACTGATGACACAGTACAATTTGGAAGGCTCGTTCTTATCCTGCATGTAGCTGACCTGGATTTGATCCCTGGCACCCCATTCTGTTTGCTTGTTTGTTTGTTTTGGTTTTCTGGGCCACACCCGTCGGTGTTCAGGGGTTACTCCTGACTGCTCAAAAATAGCTCCTGGCAGGCACGGGGGACCATATGGGACACAAGGATTTGAACTAACCACCTTTGGTCCTGGATCGGCTGCTTGCAAGGCAAACACCACTGTGCTATCTCTCCGGGCCCCTGGCACCCCATTCTGAGCCAGAATCAGGAATAAATTCCTAAGTACAGTTGGGTGTGGCCCGAAAGTAAAAATGAAGGATTTCTCATCCATGGCAGGGCAGGCAGGAGAAGCCAAGACTGGTTCTGGGGGAAACTACTTTGCTGTGTGTGAGAATTTTTGCCGGATTGACTATCCTACACATCTTGCAGATGGGGGGGGGCACAACCCCTTCAGATTTTCGAAGTCCCCATCAGTCATCCTACTGGATCAGTTTTATAGAACAAGATAGGAACAGAGAGGCTGGAGCAATAGGACATGGAGTAGGGCACTTGCCTTGCATGTGGCCAACTTAAGTTCTATTCTGGCATCTCCTAAAGCCCCACCCCACCCCAGCCTGCCAAGAGTGATTTCTGAGCACAGAGCCAGGAGTAATCTCTGAATATTGCTGGGTATGCTCCCCTCAAAATAGATAGGGATAGAATGTTCTGGTTCGGGGCTGGAGAGATAGCATGGAGGTAGGGTGTTTGCCTTGCAAGCGGAAGGCTGGTGATTCGAATCCAGGCATCCCATATGGTCCCCTGAGCGTGCCAGGAGCGATTTCTGAGCGTAGAGCCAGGAATTACCTCTGAGCACTGCTGGGTGTGACCCAAACCCCCTCCCCACAAAAAAATAAAAAAAGAATGTTCTGGTTCCCTGACTGAGTAAAGTTATTCTCAGTAATGCCTGCCACTTTGTCTTTTTGTCTTTTTTCCCCCTCTCTGATGTGCTTTTTTGGGGAGCCGGGAATGTGCTCAAGATGTAGAGCACATCATGCCTTAAAGTTATAAAAACCTATATCTGACACCACCCCCTAGTACTACTCCCAGGAACAGCCCCCACGATAATAATTTTTTTGTTTGTTTTGCTTTTTTTTTGCCACACCCAGTGACACTCAGGGGTTTCTGGCTATGCGCTCAGAAATCGCTCCTGGCTCGGGGACCATATGGGACGCAGGGGATCAAACCAAGGTCTGTCCTGGGTCTGCTGTGTGCAAGGCAAACAAACACCCTACCACTGTGTTATCGCTCCAGCCCCAATAACAATATTTTTTTTAAAAAATACTAAATGTGCCTTTCTCTGCCAAGAAGCTATAAAGCTAATGTCTTAGGAGACTCTGAGTTTTATTAAACATTTATTTGCTTTTCTCAAAAGCGAATGTATGTTAGCTTGATCATAAAAAAATATGACCTTTTATAGGCGATGGGAAAGTAGTAAATGAAACCTGGGGCTCATTTGCCAGCTGATGCTGAAGGCATGAATTAAAGAGGGGGGCCGGGTTAGACCTCCCCCCACCCCACGCACCTTGACTGGAACAGTATACTCATGGATTAAGAATGAAAGACAAAAAAGAAGAATGAAAGGAAATGCTCTGTATTACTCTGTGCTTGCATTCACCCCTATTGATACCCCCACCTCACCCCCAAAGCAGTGGGTCATCTTCAAAGCAGTCATGGCCCCTCTGGAAATGATTTCAGAGGATCAGCCTTACCAGCTACTGTGGTCCCAGAGCCATTGTGTTTTGTGGATATAGCGAGCCAGCTTGCAGACATGCAAGACATGCCTGTTTGTGTAGATGAAACCCCGTGACCCAGAGAAGAATGAAGAGGAGCTTGAGGGGCCTCAGACCACTCAGAGCTCTGCCTCCAAATGACCATTGCACTAGGAAAAACTGGGCACACTTAAGAGAGGTGGGTCTGGAGAGGCTCATGACACGGGGTGATGAAAGGATTTCATCAGCAAAGTGGCTCCAATAAGCCCTGCTTGCAATATCTTCCTTGGAGGTGACAGATTGCCCTCTTAGAATATGTGCTAGTCGGGGCTGGAGAGATAGCATGGAGGTAAGGCGTTAGCCTTTCATGTAGAAGGTCATCGGTTCGAATCCCAGCGTCCCATATGGTCCCCTGAGCCTGCCAGGAGCAATTTCTGAGCATGAAGCCAGGAGTAACCCCTGAGCGCTGCGGGGTGTGACCAGAAAAAAAAAAAAAAGAATATGTGCTAGTCAGCAATTCTTTTCTGGGGCCAAAGCAATATAACACAGTGGTAGGGCTTTTGCCTTGCATGTGGCCGACCTGGAATGGATTTGGGTTCGATACCTGGCATCCCAGGGATGCCTGACAGGAGTGATTTCTGAACCCAGAGCCAGGAGTAACCTGAGCGCTGGTGGGTGTGACCCAAAACAAAAATAGAAATTCTTTTTTTTGGGGGGGGCTCCCCTGGCGTGTTCAGGGATGGAAGCTCCAGCAGTATGCCTGGTCCTGATTGAGAGTATTTGTTGGGGTCAGAAACAGAGTATGACAAATAAGTGGCTGCCTATCTGCGCTCTGGCAGGAGTGAGCCCCAAACACAGATGTAAAAGTAGCTCCTTTGGGGCTGGACAGATAGCACAGCAGTAGGGCGTTTGCAATGCATACGGCTGACTCTAGACGGATATGGGTTCGATCCCTGGCATCCCATATGGTCTCCTGAGCCTGCCAGGAGTTATTTCTAAGTGCAGAGCCAGGAGTAACCCCTGAGCACCGCTGTGTTGGCCCAAAAACAAAATCAAACAAACAAACAAACAAACAAACAAAAGGAGCAGCTCCCAAGCGCCACTCAATGTGGCATCACCCAAACAGAACAAAGAAACTGAACAGATGACAAAGGAAGTGCTCCCAAGCCATGGCAGCACTGCTCATCCCAGGAACCATCTAACTTCTGGGTACCATGAACCATGACTTCCTCTTTTTTTTTTTTTATTTAAACACCTTGATTACATACATGATTGTGTTTGGGTTTCAGTCATGTAAAGAACACCACCCATCACCAGTGCAACATTCCCATCACAGATGTCCCGAGTCTCCCTGCTCCCCACCCAACCCCCGCCTATACTCTAGACAGGCTTTCTATTTCCTTTATACATTCTCATTATTAGGATAGTTCGAAATGTAGTTATTTCTCTAACTAAACTCATTCCTGTTTGTGGTGAGCTTCATGAAGTGAGCTGTAACTTCCAGCCCTTCTCTCTTTTGTGTCTGAAATTGTTATTGTAAGAATGTCTTTCAGTTTTCCTAAAACCCATAGATGAGTGAGACCATTCTGCGTTTTTCTCTCTCTCTCTCTCTGACTTATTTCACTCAGCATAATAGATTCCGTGTACATCCATGTATAGGAAAATTTCATGACTTCATCTCTCCTGACAGCTGCATAATATTCCATTGTGTATATGTATGTACCACAGTTTCTTTATCCATTCGTCTGTTGAAGGGCATCTTGGTTGTTTCCATAGTCTTGCTATGGTAAATAGTGCTGCATGACTTCCTCTTTTAGGGAACCATGCCAGCCTGAGACTGGGTTCAGTCATCCAGGCCAACAGCAAGGACACCACCTCCAGGTCAAACTCAAAAGTGCAGTTGCGTGAGCCAGACTGGTGAGCTAACTTCCGTGTAGTCTCAAAACACTCCAGGGTCACTCCTGGTGGGCTTGGGGGACCATATAGGATGACGGGGATTGAACCTGGGTTGGCCACATGCAAGGCAAACACCCCACCAACTGTGTTATCATAATTCCACAGCCCCCATTTATGTTGTAATGATAGGAGTAGAGACTATGTAAGGGACTGTAGTCGTTCTTCAACTCAAGATCATGATGTGGGGCTGGAGAGACAGCATGGAGGTAAGGCGTTTGCCTTGCATGCAGAAGGACGCTGGTTCAAATCCCAGCATCTCATATGGTCCCCCGAGCCTGCTGGAGACAGAGAAGACAGAATTCCGGGTGGATGAGATGCAGAAAGGGCGACTGAGTATCCAGGACAAAAAGGGGACCCATTTTAGTAGCTGACATAGGAAGACAGAGAGTACACGTGAGCAGAGAAGGCCACAGTTTGGCTGTAGATTGGTTGGGTGAAAGATAATCACTAAGCTGATGCTCTGCTGATTCATGATGTAATGCAGTTGTGCAAACTTGGTTGGTTTTTCAGTTTGTTTTGGCCATGCCAGGGATCGAATCTGCACTCAGAAATTACTCCTGGCAGGCTCGGGGGATCATAAGGGATGCCGGGGATCAAACCTGGGCTGACATCTTGCAAGGCAATTGCCCTCTCCTCTGTGCTATCTATTGCTCCGGCCTCCAAGTATTTCTTTTAGGTTGTTTCTCTTGTAAGGAACCGGCAAATTCTGTGATGTCAGGTCCAGCCTTAAGGGTGTGTCCTATGTGCGGCTCTTCCATAAGGAGGTGGCTGGGCCAAGGTTAGTGCAAGTTGCTCCAGTACTTGATGGCCAGCCTTGTCCTTTGCTGCAGAAGTCAGACAGACTCGGGTTTAAAGAGAACACTGGCGGGTCATTTGCCTTCCATGTGGCCGACCTAGTACTGAAGGTGCTTCGAATCCCAAAACGAAAACAAAAGAGAGAGAGAGAGAAACCAGTGAGAGTCAGTGTCTGCGGGCGTGGGGCGAGGTCCAGCTGTGTGAGCTCATGCTTGGGAAAGAGCTCTGCTTTCAATGCTGAGCCATCGCTTTGGCCTTGGAGTTTGCTCACAGCCTCCTGGGGCCTCTGCCGTGAACCCTGACCTATGCCCTCTGCGCTGAGGACAAAGGTGACCCAACTCTGGACCCATATTTCCTCTGCCTGGCTGCCAAACCCTCCTTCCGGAGGGGACCGGACAAACTTCCCTTCCTCTCCCCCATCCACAGTATGTCCCAGACAGATCAATCAATCAAGTTCATATTCAGAGAGAAGAGTAAGAGAGAAGGGGAAAAATATCAAATTTAAGGGCCGGAGCGATAGTATAGCGGTAGGGCGTTTGCCTTGCACATGGCCGACCAGGAATGGACCTGGGTTGGATCTCTGGCATCCCATATGGTCCCTGAGACTGCAAGGGGCAATTTTTGAGCATAGAGCCAGGAGTAAGCCCTGAGCGCCGCAGGGTGTGGCCCACAAACAAAACAAAACAAAACAAAACAAAAATCTAATTTAATTTGATCTGTTTGGGGGCTCTTCATAGATGCGAATCCCAAAGCCTGTGGTGTGAAATGGGGGAGTTCTGAGCTCAGGAACAGGACAGGACTAGGGTTTCCAGGAGAGAGGACGACTCACAGGTCAAAAGCCAGAGACTCTGCAGTGAGGCTAGAGAGAAGCATCCTCCATACAAAGGCAAAACCTCTACTTCTGGATTGGAGAGATAGCACAGCGGAAGGGTGTTTCCTTGCACGTGGCTGATCCAGGACAGACCTTGGTTTAATCCCTGGGGTTTCATATGGTCCCCCAAGCCAGAAGTGATTTCTGAGCGCATAGCCAGGAGTAACCCCTGAGCATCACAGGGTCTGACCCTGTGACCTAAAAAAGAAATTTTTTGTTTGCTTGCCTTTTGGCCACACCAGCAGCACTCAGGGGTTACTCCTGGCTCTGACCTAAGAAATCTCTCCTGGCAGGCTCAGGGGACCATGTGGAATGCCCAGGATTGAACCTAGAGTGGTCTTGGGTTGGCCACACACAAGGAAAACGCCCTACTGCTGTGCTCTTGCTCCAGCCCAAAAGAATAGTTTTGTGAGTCTTATTTGGAGAACAAAAATAAAGAAACACAAATGTGAATTGCCTTGTTCGTTGAATTAGTGGTTGCAGTAAATTGCGTGTTTTCTACTTCCTACTTTAGCTTCTCCCCACTATTCTCTTCTGCTTCTAGAAATGACTAATAGTTCCTTTAGTCTCCCTGTGGTATATGCAATGTAGAAGCCTTTTTTGGGGGAGCCCACACCTGGTGGTGCTCAGTGCTTCCTCCTGGTTCTGTGCTCAGATATCATTCCTGGTGGAACTCAGGAGACCATGTGCGGTACAGGGGAGCAAACTTAGTTGGTCACATTCAAGTCCTGCCCAATGTATTATCTCTGGCCTGAGAAGACATTTATTAATGAATCAAATGAGTTTGTCTTTTCTGGATGATTATCATGAGAATAAAAGGGTGGAGAGAGAGAGAGAGAGAGAGAGAGAGAGAGAGAGAGAGAGAGAGAGAGATGGAAACTACAAGGTAATAAAATATGGCAAATATTTGCTAATGACCAGGATGCAAAAGCTAGCTGCCTTGGTCACCTCATTAAAAAAGAAAAAGAAGAAAAGAATGGGCCCGGAGAGATAGCACAGCGGCGTTTGCCTTGCAAGCAGCCGATCCAGGACCAAAGGTGGTTGGTTCGAATCCCGGTGTCCCATATGGTCCCCTGTGCCTGCCAGGAGCTATTTCTGAGCAGACAGCCAGGAGTAACCCCTGAGCACCGCCGGGTGTGGCCCAAAAACCAAAAAAAAAAAAAAAAGAAAGAAAAAAAAGAAAAAGAAGAAAAGAAAAGAAAGAAAGAAAGAAAGAGAGAGAGAGAGGAGAAAGAAAGAAAGAAGAAAGAAAGAAAGAAAGAAAGAAAGAAAGAAAGAAAGAAAGAAAGAAAGAAAGAAAGAAAGAAAGAAAGAAAGAAAGAAAGAAAGAAAGAAAGAAAGAAAGAAAGAAAGAAAGAAAGAAAGAAAGAAAGAAGAAAGGAAAGAAAGAAATGGGGCTGGAGAGATAGCATGGAGGCAGGGCATTTGCCTTGCATGCAGAAGAACAGTGGTTCAAATCCCGGCATCCCATGTGGTCCCCTGAGTCTGCCAGGAGTGATTTTTTTTTTCTTTTTTGGTTTTTGGGTGGTCATACCCGGCAGTGCTCAGGGGTTACTCCTGGCTCCACACTCAGAAATCGCTCCTGGCAGCCTCGGGGACCATATGGGATGCCGGGATTTGAATCAATGACCTGCTTGCAAGGCAAATGCCTTACCTCCATGCTATCTCTCCAGCCCCTAGGAGCAATTTCTGAGCTTAGAGCCAGGAGTAACCCTTGAGTGCTGCTGGGTGTGACCCCCCCCAAAAAAAAAACAGAAAGAAAGAAAGGAAGAAAGAAAGAAAGAATGAATGAATGAAAGAAGAAAAAGAAATGAAGAAATGAAGTGGGGCCAGAGATATAGCTCAGTGGGTAGGCACTTGCCTTGCATGTAGCCTACCTGGGTTTGATTCCTGCCATCCCATAGGACTATAGGACTTCCCGAGCCTGCCTGCCAGGAGTAATTTCTTTTCTCTCTCTCTCTCTTTTTTTTTTTTTTTTTTTTGGTTTTTGGGTCATATCCGGAAGCGTTCAGGCACGATGCTCAGAAAATCGCCCCTGGCAGGCACAGGGGACCATATGGGATGCTGGGATTCGAACCATTGTCCTTCTGCATGAAAGGCAAACGCTTTACCTCCATGCTATTTCTCCAGCCCCTGACAGTAGTAATTTCTGAGCACAGAGCCAGGAGTAACCCTGAGCACTTCGGATATGCCCCCCACAAAAAAAGACAGAGAGCGAGATATACTGGAGAGATAGTTCTGAGAGATACAACAGGTAGAGGGCTTGCCTTATATGTGACCAACTGATCTGGGTTTGATTCCCCATCATGCTACATGATTCCCTCCGCCCACCATGAGTGTTCCCTAAGCACAGAGCCAGGAGTAAGCCCTTGGCATTGCCAATAATAAAAATTGTCATTAATTAATTGTTTATTATTAATAATTAATTAATGACCAATAATTAATGGTGGGGGCCAGAGAGATAGCATGGAGGTAGAGCATTTGCCTTGCATGCAAAAGGATGGTGGTTCGAATCCCGGCATCCCGTATGGTCCCCTGTGCCTGCCAGGGGCAATTTTCTGAGCCAGGAGTAACCCCATAGGGTCCCCTGAACCTGCCAAGAACGATTTCTGAGTGTAGAGCCAGGAGTAACCCCTGAGCGCTGCCGGGGGTGACCCAAAAAAAAAATAATGGTGGGGGGCCCGGAGAGATAGCACAGTGGCGTTTGCCTTGCAAGCAGCCTATTTAGGACCAAAGGTGGTTGGTTCGAATCCCGGTGTCCCATATGGTCCTCCGTGCCTGCCAGGAGCTATTTCTGAGCAGAGAGCCAGGAGTAACCCCTGAGCACCACCGGGTATGGCCCAAAAAACAAAAACTTAAAAAAAAAAAATAATGGTGGGGCCTGGGGAGACAGTACAAACAAGAAAGCATTTGTTGGGGCCGGAGAGATAGCATGAAGGTAAGGCGTTTGCCTTTCATGCAGGAGGTCATCGGTTTGAATCCCGGCGCCCCATATGGTCCCCTGTGTCTGCCAGGAGCAACTTCTGAGCCTGGAGCCAGAAATAACCCCTGAGCACTGCCGGGTGTGACCCCCCCCCAAAAAAAAAAGCATTTGTTAGCATGTAGCTACAACTGTGATACCAGTTCAAATTCCTGCATGGTATGTGGTTTCCTCAGTACTATCATGTGGTCTAAAACCGAAAAAGGAGAAAAATGTACAGAAGAATAAGGCACCTGCCTTGCAAGCAGACAGTCACGAGTTCAAATCTCTGATGTCTTACATACAATGAGCACTGTTAGGGTCTAGAGTCAAAGGACAAGACAGCATAATTGAAAAAAAAAAAAAAAAAAAAAAGCAAAGCAAGAGTTTATTCCATAAGCCACAGCCCCAAACTGGGTAGCCAGGGCCATCCCTTAGGAGGCGACCCTCCACTGCCCAACAGGGTCACAAGCCAGATTGTTTTGTTTTTATTTATTTTTTTTTTTTGTCACACAGCAGCGCTCAGGGATTACTCCTGGTTCTATGCTCAGAAATCGCTCCTGGCAAGTTTGGGGGATCATATGGGATGACAGGATTCGAACCACCATCCTTCTGCATGCAAGGCAAATGCCTTACTTCCATGCTATCTCTCCGGTCTGTTTCTTGGTATTATTATTATTATTATTATTATTATTATTTTTGTTTGTTTTTTGGGGGCACACCCAATGACACTAAGGGGTTACTCCTGGCTATGCGCTCAGAAATTGCTCCTAACTTGGGGAACCATGTGGGACACGGAGGAATCAAACCACAGTTCATTCTAGGTTGGCTGCATGCAAGACAAATGCTCTACCACTGCGCCACCGCTCCGAGACCTGTTTCTTGGTATTATTAAAAAAAAAAAATTGGGGCCCGGAGAGATAGCACAGCGGCGTTTGCCTTGCAAGCAGCCGATCCAGGACCAAAGGTGGTTGGTTTGGATCCCAGTGTCCCATATGGTCCCCTGTGCCTGCCAGGAGCTATTTCTGAGCAGACAGCCAGGAGTAACCCCTGAGCATCGCCGGGTGTGGCCCAAAAACAAAAACAGAACAAAAAAATTGGAAAAAAACATTATTTCTTGGAAACCAAAGAACCAGAGGTTATGGGATTATGTACTTGTCTTGCATATGACTGATCCCTGCAGTTTGACTTTTTTTTTTTTGGTTTTTGGTTTTTGGGCCACAGCCAGCGATACTCAGGGGTTACTCCTGGCTGTCTGCTCAGAAATAACTCCTGGCAGGCACGGGGGACCATATGGGACACCGGGATTCGAACCAACCACCTTTGGTCCTGGATTGACTGCTTGCAAGGCAAACACCGCTGTGCTATCTCTCGGGCCCTGCAGTTTGACTTTAAGGTCTCCAGAAATTCGTTGCATGGGAACTTCTGTCTGCCTTCTTTAACTTTCAAAACTTCCTTTAGGGGCTGGAGAGATAGCACAGCGGTTGGGCTTTTGCCTTGCAAGCAGCCGATCCAGGATGAATGATGGTTCAAATCCCGGCATTCCATATGGTCCCTTGAGCCTGCCAGGAGCTATCTCTGAGTGAAGAGCCTAGGGTAACCCCTGAGCGCCACCTGGTGTGACCCAAAAACCAAAACAAAACAAAAACAAAACTTCTTTGAATCATTTTTTCCTTACACTATACTCAGAGAGTAAAATTGGTTCTGTAAACTCAAAGCCTGCCCTCCTGCATGGGAATAGTCTAGATTCTGGGACAAGATTCTGGGACCATGAGCCAGATTTCTTCTCCCCTCTCAAGGGAATCATGTCTTTGAATGGGGGTAACAGGAAAATACATGTAAACAAAAAAGGAGTAGCATGATCAGTCAGGAAGCAAGTTGCTGAAAAAAATTGATCGAGCTGCTGCAGAAAAGCCTCTTAAGGGTGAGGTGGTGTGAGCCGGAGAGATAGCACAGCGGTAGGGCATTTGCCTTGCATGCGGCCAACCCAGGACAGACTCTGGTTAGATTCCCAGCATCTCATATGGTCCTCCGAGCCAGCCAGGAGTGATTTCTGAGTGCAGAGCCAGGAGTAACCCCTGAGAGCAGTTGGGTGTGACCCAGCCAATCCTCTCCTCCCCCCCTCCCAAAAACGAGTAAGATGGTGGACTGTGGGGCCGGAGGGATAGCATGGAGGTAAGACGTTTGCCTTTCATGCAGAAGGTCATCGGTTCGAATCCGGGTGTCCCATATGGTCCCCCGTGCCTGCCAGGAGCAATTTCTGAGCATGGAGCCAGGAATAACCCCTGAGCACTGCTGGGTGTGACCCAAAAACCACCAAAAATAAAAATAAAAAATAAAAGATGGTGGATTGTAAACTTGGGCCATTCCATCAGGGTCAGGAATGAGGCCTTGGGCACAGGAGGGCATGGAAGGCTATCTGGAGCAGGCCTGTGATGTGGACAGAGATAAAGCAAGGTAGAATGAGAGGGTGCTGTGAATTGTAGCTAGGCATGGGAGTCACCAAGGCCTTAGTTTTGCTCAAGTTCACAGGAAATCTCCTTGTGTTTATCAGTATCATTCAGTGATTATTCATGAGCTTGTGCCCACCTCTAATTTAGACTCATCATGCCCAAAGCAACACAAAGTGACACATCCTTTGTCACTTCCTATTCCTCCCCCAACCTCTTATCTGCTTTTGATTTCTGTGCAGCCTGAGACCAGTTTCTTAGAGAGTGTTTTCTGCTACTCGGACAATTGGCAACTTTCCTTAGTCCATTCAAACTTTCTTCTTCTGTTTTTTTTTTTTTTTTTTTTTTTTTTGCTTTTTTGGGCCACACCCAGTAATGCTCAGGGATTATTCCTGGCTCTGCACTCAGAAATTGCTCCTGGCAGGCTCAAGGAATCATGAGAGACTGGACATCGAACCTGGGTTGGCTGTGTGCAAGGCAAATGCCCTATTTGCTGTATTTTGGGGGGGGGGGTTTGGGTCACACCCGGCAGCGCTCAGGGGTTCCTCCTGGCTCTACGCTCAGAAATCGCTCCTGGCAGGCACAGGGGACCATATGGGATGCTGGGATTCGAACCACCACCTTATCTCCCTGCTATCTCTCTGGCCCCTATTTGCTGTAGTATTACTCCAGCCCCAATGGCTCTATTCATAGAGAGGT
Organism: Suncus etruscus; assembly: GCF_024139225.1. Lineage (NCBI taxonomy): Eukaryota > Metazoa > Chordata > Mammalia > Eulipotyphla > Soricidae > Suncus > Suncus etruscus. Next base: position 196,096,506 of record NC_064848.1, read on the forward strand.
GGTCCTCTCTTCCTCTCTCTCGCACACACACCTTGAATCTTTGTTGTCTTTCTTTTTGGGCCATACCCAGTGATGCTCAGAGGTTACTCCTGGCTATGCGCTCAGAAATTGCCCTGGCTTGGGGGACCATATGGAATGCCCAGGGATCAAACAGTGGTCCGTCCTAGGTTAGGGTATGCAAGGCAAATGCCCTACTGCTTGTGCCACCGCTCCGGCCCTCAAACTTTCTTCGTGAGGGGAGTGAGGGCTTCCATAGCAGTGCTCAAGGAGCTGAGAAGTGACAGTTTTTTGTTTTTTGTTTTTTTTTGGAAGGGGGACACATTTGGCAGTGCTCATGGCTTATTCCTAGATCTGTTCATGAATTGCTCCTGGTGGGGTTTACAAGCCCCGATGAGATGCTGGTCAGCTTCATGCAAGGCAAATGTCCTCTTACTGTACTATCTCTGGCCCCGTGCATCTCTTTAGTTGTTCAAGGGATACTTGACCTTGTGTAGGCCTGTGGGTTAAGAGTTTTGGACGAGTGTTGGGGTTGGGAACCCACCAGAGCTATGCTTGGTGATACAATGGGGTGAGATAAGGTACAAGGGATTGGATTGGGTTCTCATGCACTCCATGCCTTTGATTTTTTTTTTTCCTTTGGGTGTTTTCCCAGTCAACGCTGAGGAATTACTCCTGACAGCTCTGGGGACCATATGGGATGCCAGGGATAGAACTAAAACCAGCAGTGTGCAAGACAAATGCCCTACCTATTGTCTATCTCTCTGTCTCCCTCTAGTCCTTTGGGACATCTTTCGACCACTCCAAACTAAGAAGTGTTGAACCACCAATCTGATCTATGTTTCACGGGAGGTATAACCAGTGGTTTTGGGGTATATTCTGTGCTTGGAAATATTCCAGTAGTGTTTCAGGTTACGTGCTTCCAGATCATGTGGACACCCAGGATTCAAACTTGCAACTGTAAGAATGTGTGTGCTATTATCAGAACTTGGCTTTTCTTTTCTTTTTTGTTTTTGTTTTTGGGTCACACCCAGCATTGCTCAAGGGTTACTTCTGGTTCTATGCTCAGAAATTGCTCCTGGCAGGCTCAGGGGACCATATGGGATGCCGGGATTCGAACCATCATCCTTCTGCATACCACCGTCCTTCTGCATGCAAAGCAAATGTCCTACCTCCATGCTATCTCTCCAGCCTCGGCTTTTCTTTTCTGTCTTTTCTTTTTTTTTCTTTTTTTGGTTTTTGAGTCACGTCCAGTGGCACTCAGAAATTGCTCCTGGCAGGCACGAGGGACCATATGGGATGCCGAGATTCGAACCCACGTCTGTCCTGGATCATGGCAAATGCCCTACAGCTGTGCTATCTCTGGAGCCCCAGAACTTGATTTATTTTAGTCACTTTTATTGCTATGGGAAGGGTACACAGGAGGGAAGTTAGAATGAAAGTGGACAGACCAAAGGATTGTATGAGGGGTGAGACCTGGGAAGAAGACTGTAGGCAAAACCTGGAAAGAATTTTTTCCAAGCTCCATATTGTGTATGGGCCACGCTTAGCTATGCTTAGGCCGCCCCACATGTATTGCTCAGAGGTTGCTCCTGGGGGTGATGGAGGACCATGTGGCTCCAGGGATTAAATCTGGACCTATGGGGCCAGAGCGAGGTAGCACAGCGGGTAGAACAATCCCTGAGCACAGAGCCAGTAGTAAGTCCTGAGCACTGCAAACTGTGGACCAAATCCAAAAACAAAATGTTGGGGAGGACAGAGTACAGAGGTAAGCAACGGGGTATATAGTTATGCAGTGAATGTAGGGGTCCTTGGGGAAGTCAAAATTAGAGATCAAAACTTGAGATTCAAGGGCCAGAGAGATTGCTCAATGGTCTGGAACAGACTTAGCAGGCGGGAGTCCAGGGCTTGAGTCTCAGTACTGCTTCATGCCTTGAGGAACTCCCGAGCAACCATGGGGAAGATAAGTGGGGCAACTTCCAAACCAAAAAACAAAAACAAAGAAAAAAAAAACCTACCCCCCATAAAAAACTCCCCCCCCCAAACAAAGAAAAATATCTCAAGGGATGGAGTCCAAAAGGGGAAGACCATGCAGTTAAATTCTCTGCATTCCAATAAAGCAAGGGGAGCCCAAATGAAAGATGGGGTCGTCTGCATCTGAATGGGCTCTCAGCATTTACAAAGCACCCCCCAGCCCCCACGCTCTTTCCATTTCTATGGCCACTGCAGGGGATCAGCCACCAGCCTCTACCCCCGCATGCAACTCAGAGGTGTTAGGCGATTGGATTCCAGCTTTTCAATAAGAAAACCCATAGAAAGTGGAGGTGTCTGACACTGGAAATCAAGCTTCTCTTGCTCAATCTCCAGCCTTCACAGAAGGGAAACCTGCCTGCCTCATTGTTCTGCTTTCAAGTGTTGAGCCCTCCTGGAACTGCTCACCGGGACTCCAGGAGCCTGAAAAGTCCTAACACCAAATCAGGGGCCACAAATTTGACCTAGGATTGCCCTTGGCTCGTAGAGGGGCCTGGGGGATGGGGTGGGAGAAAAGGAAAGTTACAGGTATCCCCTGATTATCTTCCTTGGCTGCCCCTGCTGGTTATTTCTACCCTAATAAGCAGGCCCGGAAGTCAGGCCTGGTGGAGGAAGCATAGGAGGAAGGAAGTGTGCTTGTTCACTGTTAAAAACAACTCCTGTGGACCTGGGAGGATGATCTCATTTGTGCCTCTTGGTCAAGAGCAAATTCCAGTCTCCCTCTAGTCCCATCAAGTTATAGACCATCTCAGCAGCCAGGTACAAACTCCTTTACCTTCCTATAGAGCTAACTCTGCTCTGGTTTTGCAGTGCCAGGGATGGAACCCCTCTTCAATCCCAGTGCTTTCTGGGTCTCATGGGGCCTCCAGAAGGTCCTGAGCTCAACTCTTTCAGACAAGCACTACTTCCTGTTCTGTTTGCCTCTGCTAGCCCAGGGGCACCTTTTAGAAGGGGGCCTACCTAGATGGTTTTGCAACTTTTCCTATTTCATTGTTTTGTTTGTTTGGGTTTTTTTTGGGGGGGGGGTTTTACATCCGGCAGCACTCAGGGTTACTCTTAGTTCTGCGCTCAGAAATTGCTCCTGGCAGGCCCACGGGGACGATATGGGATGCCAGGATTCGAACCACCGGCTGTCCAGGATCTGCGTTGTGAAAGGCAAGTGCTCTATGACTGAGCTATCTCTCCAGCCCCTCCTTTTTTTTTTTTCTTTTTAAAGGAAGTTACTCTTTGGGGCGCCAGGCTTTGGCTCAGGGGGTGAACACTGGCCTGGCATTGCTGGTGTGAGGACCTAGTTTCCTTCATCGGCACACCCACAAACTTAAGCAAAGAACCACAACCCCAACCTCAAAATAGTGCTGTAAAGATGACAGAGTTTCGATTTGTTTTGTTTGGGGGCCATGCCCAGCAGTGTCAGGCTTATTCCTGGCTCTGGTTTGAGCACCCCTTCTCCTGGGTTTGGAGTGCCAGGACTCAAACCTCTGGCCCAAAGAGGTCTGTTTTGGTGGCTTCTGCTCCCTTACAGAGGGCACTGAAGGCTTTACTCAGGTGATTCTGAAACAAAGCCCTCTGTTTGGAAAAGAATCCTCCAACTAAGAAAGAGTAGCAAGACTTGGGGCCGAAGCGGTGGTGCAGCAGTAGGGCATTTGCCTTGTGCCGTGGCTAACCTAGGATGAACCGTGGTTCGATCCACCAGCATCCTGTATGGTCTCCCAAATCAGGAGTGATTTCTGAGCGCATAGCCAGGAGTAATCCCTGAGCATCACTGAGCGTGACTCAAAAACAAAACACAATAAAAAACAAACAAACAAAAAAGAGTAGTAGTTGTGAGTTAAAAGGTGACTGAAAGGTGGTAGATTAGAAGAGCCAGAAACAGAGATAGATTTGACTAACTGGGACCTTTATTATGTGAGGCCAAAGGATTTGAAGGTCTCTGTAGAGCAGGGGTCTCAAACTCAATTTACCTGGGGACCGCAGGAGGCAAAGTCGGGGTGAGGCAGGGCCGCATAAGGGATTTCGCTTACCGAATATTCTCAATAAAAAATCGCATTAGTAAGAAAAAAAATCGCAAAAAATCGCATTAAACATTTGCATACCCCAAACGGAACTGCTCGGGGTATGCGAATGTTTAATGCGATTTTTTTCTTACTAATGCGATTTTTATTGTGATTATTCGCTAAGCGAATAATCGCGAATACTGCGATATTTGAAGGCCGGCCGTGGGCCACAAAATGTTGTATGGAGGGCCGCAAACGGCCCGCGGGCCTCGACTTTGAGACTCTTGCTGTAGAGGCTGTCTGAGCTGGCCAGCAACATACAGCAGGAATATCTAGCTTACATCTGGTGGGAAGAAGGTGTAGGAAGAGGTATGTTCATCTCTCCTACAAGCAGGTCGGGTGGAATTTACAGCTGTCCTTATTTATGATTGGAACTGGCATCCTGTTTTTCCCTTGCAATCAGTCCTTTTGACTTATGGTATGTGCTGACATCGAGGTCTTCAGGTCTAACCAGACCTTCTCCTGGTGGGGTGGGGACTGCCTGATTTTCCCCAGCAAACCTTACTTGAGTGGTAGGGAGGAGCAGGCCTCAGGCCAGAGAAGGGGCCAGCTAATTCCAGCTGCTATGATAAAGGTGGCCTGTAGGGGATCCTCTACAATGGGGCCTGGCAGGCCTACTGATGGGTTTTTACACCCACCCAGGAGGGTAGGGCACTGTGCACAGGCCACAAGAGTCAGAAGAAAGCAAAGCTTTTCAAGTCTCTGAACTGGAGTGTGCAAGAGGTAAGGCACTTGGTGCAGCTGACAGTGTGATCCCAGTCATCATAGATGGTCCCTGGAGCACCCCCCAGGCCCCAAGTCAAGGGGATATAGGCATGGTTTTCACCTTTAACTTTAGAACTAACATTTTCATAAATGAACCAAGTCTCTCTTTGCTGGAGAGATAGCACAGCAGTAGGGCGTTTGCCTTGCAAGCAGCCGATTCTGGATGAATGGTGGTTTGAATCCCGGCATCCCATAAGATCCCCTGAGCCTGCCAGGATTGATTTCTGAGCGCAGAGCCAGGACTAACCCCTGAGCGCCGCTGGGTATGACCCAAAAATAAAACAAAAACAAAAACAACAAAAAAACCTATATTTGGCCCTTCTTTTTTTCTCTTTCCCTCGGTCCTTCCATACTTCCCTCCCTCCTTCCTTCTGTTCCCCTTTCCTTTCTCTTTCCCTCACATCCTTGTTTCTTTTTTTTTTTTTGGTTTTTGGGCCACACCCAGCGATGCTCAGGGGTTACTCCTGTCTGTCTGCTCAGAAATAGCTCCTGGCAGGCACGGGGGACCATATGGGACACCGGGATTCGAACCAACCACCTTTGGTCCTGGATCGGCTGCTTGCAAGGCAAACACCGCTGTGCTATCTCTCCGGGCCCGTTTCTTTTTCCTTTTAACTTCCTCCCTCCCTCTTTCCTTCCTTCCCTCCCAATTTCTCTCCCTCCTTTCCTCCCTTTCCCCTACCCTCCCTTCTTCTGTCTCTCTTTCCCTCCTTCCCTCTCTTCCTTTTTCTAAGTCAGACAGTTCCTTGACATTGAAATCTTTGGCATTGGGGCCGGGTAGGTGGCGCTGGAGGTAAGGTGTCTGCCTTGCAAGCGCTAGCCAAGGAAGGACCTCGGTTCGATCCCCCGGCGTCCCATATGGTCCCCCCAAGCCAGGGGCGATTTCTGAGCACATAGCCAGGAGTAACCCCTAAGCGTCAAACGGGTGTGGCCCAAAAACCAAAAAAAAAAAAAAAAAAGAAATCTTTGGCATCTCCTGTTTGCCTGACCTATGGCCAATACTGAGGATAAATCCTTTAAACTTTAAAAGAAAACAAACAAGCAAGCAAACAAACAAACCCTATATCTGGGGCTGGAGCTAGGAAGACACTGGCCTTGCACATGTCCAAACCAGGTTCAATCCCTGGCATTACATATGGTCCAGGGGCTGAACTCATAGGGCATTTGCCTTGCACGCAGCCAACCTGGGTTCAATCCCCGGCATTCCATATGATCCCCTAGCCTCCTGGAGTAACCCCTGAGCACTACCAGGTAAGGCCCCAAAACACCAAAACCACAACCAACACCAACTAACCTTTTTCTTCAACCCTTTTAAGCTATCACTTCCTCCCAATCTCATTCTTTTTTTTTTTTTTTTTTGGTTCTGTTTTTTGAGCCACACCCAGCAGCACTCAGGGATTACTCCTTGCTCTGCGCTCAGACATTGTTCCTGGCTTGGGGGACCATATGGGATGCTGGGGATCAAGCTCACTTCCATCCTGGGTCAGCCACGTGCATGGCAAATGCCCTACCACTGTGCTACCACTCTGGCTCCTTTCCTCCCAATCTCAACAAAATTTCTGACCCACATCCAGCAGTGCTCAGAGTTTATTTGCGGCTCCTAGCAGGGCTTGGGGAACCATATGAGGTGCCAAGGTATAAAACCTAGGTCAGGTGCGTGTAAGGCAGATGCATTATCAGCTGAACTATTTCTCCAACTAATCGAAATTTTTAAGCTCTGGGAACCAGAAAAAAGGAATGTAACTGTAGGAGTGTACTGCCTCGCATGTATGAGAGTTTGAGTTCAATCCTAGTACCTGGACACCCTCCAGCCCTGCTAAAAAAAAAAAACCAACCCAACAATTTAGGAACCTGCCCATAATTTTATAATATTGAAATTTATACTTAAGTGCTCCACAAGAAGAGATAAAAGGAGAGACTTCCTGGAGCTAGAGAGTACAGGGAGTAAGATAAGAGGCTTGCTTTGCATGTGACTGATCCAGGTTTGATCCCCAGCACTACATAATATACCCCCAAGCACTGCCAGAAATGATTCTTGAGCACAGAGCCAGCAATAACTGGGTATTTCCATGTGTAGCTCAAAACCAAACAAATAAAAATAACACTCATCTATGGATTTTAAGAAAAATAAAAGGGACGGAGAGATAGCATGGTGGTAAGGCATTTGTCTTTCATGCAGGACTGTGGTTCGAATCCCGGTGTCCCATATGGTCCCCCGAGCCTGCCAGGAGCAATTTCTGAGTGTAGAGCCAGGAGTAACCCCTGAGCACTGCTGGGTGTGATCCAAAAATAAATAAATAAATAAATAAATAAATAAATAAAAAAAAGAAAAAAAAAAGACATTTTTGCAATAATTCTCAGAGACAAAGAGAGGAAGGCTAAAAGGTTTAGCTCATGACATGAAGCTTATCACAGAGTGGTGAGTGCAGTTAGAGAAGCAACTACACTGAGAACTATCATAACAATGTGAATGAATGATGGAAGTAGAATGCCTGTCTAGAGTACAGGCAGGGGTGGGGGGAGGGAAATTTGGGACATTGGGGATGGGAATGTTGCACTGGTAAAGGGGGGTGTCCTTTACATGACTGAAACACAACTACAACATATTTGTAAACAAGGTGTTTAAAAAATAATAAAACCAAGGAGGAACTTTAAATTTTGGTTTTTGAGCCATAGGGGTCAGGGGCCACTTTGGTGCAGCTTGAGAAATCATATGGGGTGCCTGGGATTGAACCTGCTGCAAGTACAGCAGGTAGCTGCTTTTCTTTGTTTCTGAGACACATCTGGTAATGCTCAGGGGGATTATGTGGCACAGGGTTATTAAACCAGGATGAGGTATCACGTAAGGCAAATGCCTGAACCCTTGCATACACAATCTCTCTGGCCCAGAAGATATTCTAGAGACCTGTATTTTTTTGGTTTTTGGGTCTCACCCGGCAGTGCTCAGGGGTTACTCCTGGCTCCACGCTCAGAAGTCGCTCCTGGCAGGCTCGGGGGACCATATGGGATGCCGGGATTCGAACCGATGACCTTCTGCATGAGAGGCAAATGCCTTACCTCCATGTATCTCTCCGGCCCCGAGACCTGTACTTTTCATTTCTGGTAAGAAATACTGTGTCAGGTTTGATCCCTGGCATGTCATATTATTCCCTGAATCTGCCAGGTTTGAGTGCAAAGCTAGGAGTGTGGGTGTGGGTCAAAATCCTCCCACCAAAATATCAAAAAGGCTAAAAGCTTTTTACATATTATTTCTTACTAGTAATTTGTATATTATAGGAGAAATTTTAAGTAATTGGTTTAAAAATAAATTGGCTCAAATAGATGATTTCAAATAATATTGAAATTAGGAGCCAGAGAGATAGCACAGTGATAGGGTGTTTGCCTTGCAAGCAGCTGATCCAGGATGGATAGTGGTTTGAATCCCGGAATCCCATACGGTCCCGTGCCTGCCAGGAATGATTTCTGAGCACAGAGCCAGGAGTAACCCGAGTGCTGTTGGTGTGACCCAAAAACCAACCAACAAACAAAAAAAAAATTGAAAACAAGAGAGAAATACTTTTTTTTGCCACATACAAAGTAAATTCCTTACGTTAATATTGCTATGTCTCGGGGCCAGAGAGATAGCATGGAGGTAAGGCATTTGCCTTGCATTCAGAAGGATGGTGGTTCGAATCCTGGCATCCCATATGGTCTCCGGGGCAATTTCTGAGCATAGAGCCAGAAGTAACCCGAGCACTGCCAGGTGTGACCCCCCCAAAAAAATAAACAAAAAACAAACAAAAATATATATGTGTGTGTGTGTGTGTGTGTGTGTATATATTGCTATGCCTCCAAGAAAAGTACTTTAAACTGGGTAACTAGGGATTGTAAGACTGAAAACTTCTTTGTTTTAAGGTCATACCCAGCAATGCTCAGGGGTTACTCCTTGGCTTTGCACTCAGGAATCACTCAAGGCAGGCTTAGGGGTCCATATGGAGTGTGGGGATTAAAGCAGGGTCAGCCGAGTGAAAGTACAAGCACCCTACCCACAGTACAATCTTTGGCCCTAAGGACTGAAAACTTGTGTTTTCAGAAGCATGTTTCGCTATTTGGAAATGGATCTTTAAAACTATATTGCTATAGATTAGCAATACTTCCTAGAGATAAACTGAGAGACATATCAACCCTTGGGCAGTAAGAACTGGAGATGCCTGAGGTCAGAGGCAAGAAATAAGGTTTGTATGTTGGCACTGCCTCTCAGGCCAGAAGGGAGGGTTGACCAGCTGGGGCACTGGGCCTCACACTAAGCCGCGTTCCTTCTGAGAATTCCAGTTTCTGTGGTGGCTTCTCAGTAAAAGAAGAGTTGTTCCAAACACAAGAGAAATTTGACTTTTATCAATAAACAAATAAGTTTACTTAAAATTAGACATTTTTTCAGAGTTCCAGAATGGGTCCCCCTTAGTCCATAAACTGTAACAGGCTCTGCAGGGGCCCTCCGTGGGGGCACTATGACTGTCAAAAGAGGGCCCTGCACAGTTGCTGAGAATAAAGCCTAACAGGAGCATCTCGGGGTTGTCAGAAGAGTTCGAGCACTTCAATGGAATAAAGTTCTTGACTAGTCTTCTCCCGATTCAGTTTCTGAAGTTCACGGAAACTTACTTCAATCTTGTTTAGTTCAGAACAAATGCATATCTAGAGGAAAAAATTTCAGAATGTTTACCATATGCTTATGAGAAATTCTTCAAGATTACACTGCTTCAGGGAAAAGGATTAAGAATCACACACACACTTTTTGATTTGGAACCAGCCATACCCAGAGGTGCTTAGGGGATTCTATGAGGGGCCCAAGGTCAAATCAGAGTTGCCTGTGTATAAGGCAAGTGATTCAAACACTGTAATCTCTCTCTGGCTCCAAGAATAAAATAGAATTTAGGTGATGCTATGGTTCAGAAAGAATTCAAGTATTTATATATAAAAAAAATGTACAAACCTGGGATTTCACAAACTTGTAAAGATTTAACAATAATCTTTTTGCTTCTGGTATCATCACCACAACAGTAAAATTAGCATCTAGCAGAAGGCATATCCAATCCATAATCTGTAGAGAAACAAAAAAAAGAAAATGAAGATTTTGCTGTTTTTTGGCCAGACCTAGCAATGCATAGGGGACTGTGCAATGCTAAGGATCAGCTCTAGGGCTGCCAAATCACTCCCCACATTTCAGTTCTTTGAGGGCTCTTCCTTACACCAAGAAAAGCACTAGTCTTTTATTACCTATGGGGTGCTGGAGATGGAACCTGAATCCGCTACAGGTAAGGAAAATGCTCCACCCCCTGTACTACTTCTTGGACCCCCAGAAAAGTTAAGATGCTAAACTTAGGGGCAGAAGAAATAGCACAGTGGTAGGGCATTTGCCTTGCATCGGACAAATTGAGACAGACCTGGGTGTGATTCCTGGCATCCCATATGGGCCCCCTAGCCTGCCAGGAGTGATTTCTGCATGTAGAGCCAGGAGGAACCCCTAAGCACCGCCGGGTATGACAAAAAAAAAAAAATTAAACTTAATTTTAAGACTTATTTTAATTTTTTTTGAGGCAGTGCTCAGGGGATCATATGGGATGCTGGGATTTGAACCACCAACCTTCTGCATGCAAGGCAAACGCCTTACCTCCATGCTATCTCTCCGGCTCTAAGACTTTTTTTGTTTTTTCTCTGATTGTTTTTTTCTTGGGGGACACTGGGGAGACTTAGGAGCTGCTACCAGTAGTTTTCAGGGCTCCACATGGTGCTGAGGACTCACTTGGGCCTCCTGAACGCAGACCATGTGCTCTAGCCTTAGATCTCTCTTGGCCCAAAGAGCTAGATACATTTCTTTTTTCTTTTTTTTTTTTTAGGTCATACCCAGCAGGGCTCAGGAGTTACTCCTGGCTCTACGCTCAGAAATCGCTCCTGGCAGGTGCGGGGGACCATATGGGATGCCGGGATTTGAACCACCGTCCTTCTGCATGCAAGGCAAATGCCTTAACCTCCATGCTATCTCTCCAGGCCCTCTAGATACATTTCTAAGCTAAAATATTTCTAGAAATACTTTTTTTTTCCTCCTAGCCCCTATCTTCAGTTTTTGAAGTTCTTTTAATGGAGTGGAAAGATTTTAAACAAGGAAAGATCATTCATGCGGCTGACCCTGCTAAATTCCTGGTACCACATAAAGTCCCCTGAACACTGCTGGGTGTGGTCCAAGAGCATTTTCTTTTCTTTGTTTTGGTTTTTGGGCCACACCTGGTGGTGCTCAGGAGTTACTCGTGGCTCTGCACTCAGAAATTGCTCCTGGCTCAGGGGACCATATGGAATGCTGGGAATCAAACCTGCATCTGTCCTGGGTCAGCCACATGCAAGGCAAATAAATGCCCAACCGCTGTGCTACTACTCCAGTCCTACACAGAAATTCTTGAAAAGGGTCACGATAGGGGCCGGAGAGATAGCATGGAGGGTAAGGAGTTTGCCTTTCATGCAGAAGGTCATCGGTTCGAATCCCGGTGTCCCATATGGTCCCCCGAGCCTGCCAGGAGCGATTTCTGAGCGTAGAGTCAGGTGTGACCCAAAAACCAAAAAAAAAAAAAAAAAAAAAAAGAGAAAAGGGTCACAATAAAGCACCTGGCACTGGCAAGGTTGTTTAGGGTGTATATTTTGCTCAGTCTCAGATGTGGCGAGCAGTAAGTGCTCCAATCCAAGCCTCTATATGCACACAAGCGGTGCTGGCTCCTGGGCCAGCTTCATCGTCAGCTGCAATTTCTAATACCAGGTCCAGGAATGAGAAGACCTCACCTGGTTCAGGGTTGGAGGGTGGATTCCAGGGAGCGTCATAGTAGCATTTTCATTGCATTTGAGGTACAAGAAATACAAATAATGGAGAAAGAGCTGGAACAAAAGGGACATTGTATCACATTAATTAATAAAGAGAAACATTTCTTTTACCCAGAGCTAACAGAGAGCAGAAAGGATGTTTTCCAAGTCTGCTCAAGGTAACTGCATGAAACACACGTGAGGCCTATGGGAAAAGCAGCACAGTCTAAGGCTCCACCTCGCATTGTTCACTCAGCTTGAGAGGCTGTGGGGAGCTAGTTCTGCTCAGAAATCAATCCAGTCTACACTCCTAGGAACTAAGGGTGTGTCCAGAAGCATGCTAAGATGATCTGCCCATCCCATTTTCCACACACTATCAGGGGTCTTCAAACTACGGCCCGCGGGCCACATGTTGTATTTATTCCCATTTTGTTTCTTCACTTCTAAATAAGATATATGCAGTGTGCATAGAAATTTGTTCATAATTTTTGTTTTTACTATAATCTGGCCCTCCAACAGTCTGAAGGACAGTGAACTGGCCCCCTGTTTAAAGTTTGAGGACTCCTGCTAGAGGCACAACTGGTCCACCTGGGTGGGGGAAAATGAACTTGCACAGAAGAACCAGGTAACCTTTCCAATGCCCTACACGCTGGCCAGCACTACACATCACAATTCCAAGCAGAAACATGATTTTAGAGGAATAACAACACTTACAGTGATATGCTGGGCTGGGATGTCTTTCAAGTGTGACAGAAGGAAGGCTTCACTGTATGCAGAATGAAGAACTGCATTACTACTTTGGACTAAAGGAAAATCTCATTTTGATAAATTGAGTCTTGAACTATGAGAAAAATACCCTTTCAAATATTACTTTTCTAAATATATACTCTCTACCCCCTTATTCTAATTATTATTTTTGGGTCACACCTGGCAGCGCTCAGGGGTTCCTCCTGGCGGAGCTCAGAAATCACTCCTGGCAGGCTCGGGGGACCATATGGGATTGCTAGAACTCGAACCACCATCCATCCTGGGTTGGCTGCATCCAAGGCAAATGCCCTACCACTGTTGTACCTTTCTGGCCCCTCTGCCACCTTATTTAAAAAACAAAACACTTTTGAGAAGTCCAAGGAAGAGGACGGGGACTTATAGCACCTGTCACGAGTTCTAGTTCCTAAGCACGACTCCAGCATTTCTGTTGTCTGGTGATCTCTGGCATTATAAGCAACTTCCAGCTGTAGCTCAGACAAGTGTATGAGTAAGTACCAGCAGCAAAGGTGAACACCACAGGTAGGGTCTTCCCAGAGAATCACTACAGCCATATCTGTGTTGCGCCTCAACTGAAGTCCACCCCAAAGAGCATTGTACAAAGTCCTTTACTAAGGGGGAAGAGAGCAGCTGAGATTGGCTCAGCATTTACCACCCCACAGCAGGGGTATGCGCAAATCATTAAGTCACTGTAGCAACAAAGTTTATGTTATGTGTTGAGAGGAGGGAATAATGGAAAAAGTCGCACTTTTCTCCAGTGCTCTATCACTGAACACTTATCATCACATCAATTGGGATATCTCACTTAGAGTAACTGGCACTCAGTCGCAATACTAATTTTTTTTGGGGCCACACCCATTTGATGCTTGGGAGTTACTCCTGGCTAAGGCTCAGAAATTGCCCCTGGCTTGGGGGGACCATATGGGACGACGGGGAATGGAACCGTGAACCGCGGTCCTTCCTTGGCTAGTGCTTGCAAGGCAGACACCTTACCTCTAGCGCCACCTCACCTGCCCCTAATTTTTTTTTTTGGCGGTCATATCCAGCAGCGCTCATGTGTTACTCCTGGCTCTGTGCTCAGAAATCACTCTTGGGGGGCCGGGTAGGTGGCGCTGGAGGTAAGGTGTCTGCCTTGCGAGCGCTAGCCAAGGAAGGACCACGGTTCGATCCCCCGGCGTCCCATATGGTCCCCCCAAGCCAGGGGCGATTTCTGAGCACATAGCCAGGAGTAACCCCTGAGCGTCAAACGGGTGTGGCCCAAAAACCAAAAAAAAAAAAAAAAAAAAAAAAAAAAAAAGAAATCACTCTTGGGGCCCGGAGAGATAGCACAGCGGCGTTTGCCTTGCAAGCAGCTGATCCAGGACCAAAGGTGGTTGGTTCGAATCCCGGTGTCCCATATGGTCCCCCGTGCCTGTCAGGAGCTATTTCTGAGCAGACAGCCAGGAGTAACCCCTGAGCATTGCCGGGTGTGGCCCAAAAACCAAAAAAAAGAAATCACTCTTGGCAGGCATGAGGGACTATATGAAATGCTGGGATTCGAACCAATGTCTGTCTTAGTTCTGCTGCGTGTAAGGCAAATGCCCTATTGCTGTGCTATTTCTCTGGCCCTAGTTACAATACTAATTTTGAAAAGTGTGCCAGGTGTTTTTATTTTTTTTCCTTAGGAGTTTAGCTTATACCCTTTGATGCTAAGAGCTATTCCTAAGGAAAAAAAGGGGGGGCGCGAAGAGATAGCATGGAAGTAAGGTGTTTGCCTTGCATGCAGAAGGATGAAGGTTCGAATCCCGGCATCCCATATGGTCCCCCACACCTGCCAGGAGCGATTTCTGAGCGTGGAGACAGGAGTAACCCCTGAGCGCTGCCGGGTGTGACTCAAAAACCAAAAAAAAAAAGTTATTCCTGGCTCTGTACCTGGTTGACCGCAGCAGTACCCCTTGCACCAGGCATTACTAAGAATCAAAACTGGGGCTCCCACATAAGAAACCTGCACTCCATTAAGTATCTCATCTGTCTACTGTGCCCCGGCCCCTTTGTTTACTGTGTTCAACTTTCGTATTTTCTGTTTTTTTCTACCCCATTAGTGTGTGGGTCACACCCAAGGTTGCTTGGGAGAACAGGCAATTCAGAGCAGCAAATATGGGTTGGCTGTAGGCAAGGAAAGCACCTTGAACCTGAATGCTTTTCCTGGCCTCTCAACCTTAAGTTTTTGACATCATGTTTTGGACCACATTGGCAGTGCTCTGAAGGCTAAACCTGACTCTTCAGGTTAGACCCTCTGGCTCATGCTCAGGGGACCATATGTGTTGGGGACCAAAATGGGACTGGCTGCATGCAAGACAAGTACCTTACCCCATGTTATCTCTGCCCTTCAATTTTGCTTAGGGGATTATATTGGGTCCTGAGTTGGCTGCTCGCAAGGTAAATGTTCTATTCATCATTACTTTGGCCTTCCCTCCTTACCTTCCTGTTTTATTTTTGGGGGAGAGACACAACCGGTGATGTTCAGGGCTTGCTCCTGGCTCTGCATTCAAATCACTCCTAGCGGTGCTCAGGGGACCATATGGTATGCCAGACATCAAACCTGGGTCAGCTACATGCACGGAAATAGCTCTACCTGCTATACTATACTTTGTCCCTTTCTTTTTTTGAGGGGGGCACACTCAGTGGTGCTTAGGACTTATTCCTAGCCATACACTCAGGGATCACTCCTGAAGGTGCTTGGGGGACCAGATGGCATGCCCCAGGGACTGAATCCAGGTCAGTCTCATGCAAGGCAAGAGACCTCCCCGCTGTACTATGATTTTGGCCCCAAACACCCTCAGTCTGTATCCTTAGGAAGAGATGCTGCAAGGCCGCCCATGTGGAAGGATACAGTAGAGCTGCTCTCTTAGGCACAACAGGGCACGAGGTAGCCTCCTCCCTTGGGTCCTGAGGCTTCTCATCTAAGTCCAGATCACATTTTTCACAATTGTCTTCCTCAGGTGTAAAACCGTTCTGTAGAATTTCAGGTTGCTGCTCCATCTTCTCCTTGTGGACAGCATCAATATAGTCAGACACAGACTCCACATTGATGTCTATCTCTTGGAGACTGTCATCACTGATACTAGGGAGTGAATGGAAAGCAACAGATTAGTCCATGAAAAGTTTCAGAAAGCAAGCAATGTCACAGGTGCAAAAGGCAGCGAAAAGATCTTCTGCCATCTAACTTACCTCAAAAAGATTTTTAAGCAGGCACAGGTGGCTGACTCGGGGATGTCAGGGAAGTGCTGGAGACAGAGCTGTAGGATCTGCACATCGGTTCTTTCTATGGCGGCTGCCAGGAGGCCAGGGCATAAGCTACAAATATATCCAAAAAAAGTTATCTTTACATATTAAAATTACAACTATACATACTGAGCCAGTTGGAAGTAAGAAAATTAGAAGCTGCGGCTGGAGATAATGGCGCAAGTGGAAGAGTGCAAAACTAGCAAGTGTGGGCCTAGCTTTCCAGCACTGCTGGGAGAATCCTCCCACCTTAAAAACAAAACCCAGGGCCCAGAGAGATAGCACAGCGGTGTTTGCCTTGCAAGCAGCCTATCCAGGACCAAAGGTGGTTGGTTCGAATCCCGGTGTCCCATATGGTCCCCCGTGCCTGCCAGGAGCTATTTCTGAGCAGACAGCTAGGAGTAACCCCTGAGCACTGCTGGGTGTGGCCCAAAAACCAAAAAAAAAAAAAAAAAACAAAACCCAGGGGCCGGGAAGGTGGCGCTAGAGGTGAGGTGTCTGCCTTGCAAGCGACAGCATAGGACGGATAGCGGTTTGATCCCCCGGCATCCTATATGGTTCCCCCAAGCCAGGGGCGATTTCTGAGCGCATAGCCAGGAGTAACCCCTGAGTGTCAAAAGGGTGAGGCCCAAAAACAAAAAACAAAACAAAACAAAACCCAGCTATTTAGAATTCTTAAAAGTGAGCTCAAGAGAGTCGGGTATATAAAAGCAGGTACACAGAACCATTTACCTGTAAGATAGCACATGGGTTTGGATAAGCTGTATCAGACAGTTCCGGGGATAAAATGATGATTCTGTTTTACATCTTTCCAGAAGCGCTGTGATGATGTCTCCAATTACAGTATGAAAATCAGGTGTCCGCTTCGTAGCTAAGAACTTGCGCAGTTCCACTTCAATGTGCTTTTCAGAGTCTTTCTGCAGAGGCAAAAATAGTATTAGTTCACTGATAATGAGGGTACTAAACAAATAGTAGTGAGAGTTAATAATTATAAAAATAAGAGGGCCTGGAGAGATAGCACAGCTAGCACAGCGGCGTTTGCCTTGCAAGCAGCCTATCCAGGACCAAAGGTGGTTGGTTCGAATCCCGGTGTCCCATATGGTCCCCCGTGCCTGCCAGGAGCTATTTCTGAGCAGACAGCCAGGAGTAACCCCTGAGCACCGCCGGGTGTGGCCCAAAAACCAAAAAAAATAAAATAAAATAAAATAAAAAAAAAGAATGAAAAGTAGATGGAATTTCTTTTAACTGCCTGAATCTTCTACCTACTTAAAACACTCAGTGGTGACTGATGGACTAGACAGGGGCCGAATGACAGACCAGGGTTCTCTGCAGGCAAGGCATGTGCTTCAGCTCTCTAGCTCCTTGGTCCCTCAATCAGGGCCACACCTGGTGATGCTCAGGGGTTACTCCTGGCTATGTGCTCAGAAATTGCTCCTGGCTTGGGAGGACCAAATTGAATTCTGGAGGATCAAAGCAGGCCTGTCCTAGGTTAGCGCTTGCAAGGCAGATGCCTTACCTCTAGCACCACTGCTCTAGCCCTGTGTCTTGTTTTTTTTTTTTTTTTTTGCATTTGAGGCTGAACCCAGGGTTCTGCACTCAGGAACTATTCCTGGTGAACTTACAGGACCATATGAGATGTCGAGAATGAAGCTGGGTTGGCCGCATATTAGGCAAAAATACCCTCATTGCAGTACTATTGCTCTGGTCTGCCCTTGTTATTTTTTATTTGCTTGTTTTTGGGTTACACTTGGCAGTGCTCAGGGATCACTCCTGGCCCTGCTCACAAATGACATCTGGCAGGCTTGGAGGACCATATGGAATGTTGGGGATTGAACCTGCGTTGGCCGCTAGCAAGGTGAAATGCCCTACCTTCGTACTATTGCTCCAGCCCCCTTGACTAGTTTTTAATTTTACCTTTATAGTGGATAGAAGTTGTTTAGATGCTGAAGCCTCTGGCTGTACACTTGTTTCGGCTTTTCTCCTCCTCAGCTGGAAGTCCATAAATTAAGAGAAAAACATTCACAAAAAATATACCACATATATTTGGAATATGAAATACTCCAGTGATAAAATGACACGTTTGTTGCAAGAATAAACTGTCTAAAGACCCTTTTAAAAGCCAAAGGGAAATGCTGCCTATTGAAGATAGGTCTTGAAGAAGACAACACTTCTCTCTCTCCTCTCTCCCTCCCTCCTTCCTTTTCTACTCTCTCTTCCCTCCCTCCCTCCCCGAATCATAGCACAAAGCCAGGAGGAGGCCTGAGCACAGTCAGGTATGACAGAAACAATTAGATGCACTCAGAGACCACTCCTGATGGCCTCAGATGGTGATATTGGGTACCAGAGGCTGAACCCATGTTGCCAGGCAAGAGCCTTACCAGCTATATGGTATCTCTAGCCCCTGAAATATTTATTGTATTTTAAAATCATCCCTTATTTATCCACCAACATTTGCATTCACATTTCTTTTGTTTGTTTGTTTGTTTGTTTTTTGGGCCACACACAGTGACACTCCGGGGTTACTCCTGGCTGTGCGCTCAGAAATCGCTCATGGCTTGGGGGACCATATGGGACGCCAGGGGATTGTATCGTGGTCCATCCTAGGCTAGTGTGGGCAAGGCAGAGATGCCTTACTGCTTGCGCCACTGCTCTGGACTCACACTCACATTTCTATTTTGAACTCAAAACTTACAGTTCTCTTGGACTGTTCAGAGTTCTGGGACCTGTCTTCGTTTAGATGAGGTGTCTCCCAATTCACAAAATGGGGCACAGTATAAGAACCTAAGAGAACACAAAATACAAGTTCTGAAATTTCTTTACCTATTGTTATTTCTCTTTTCTTATTTTTTTTAACATATTGTTATTTCTCAACTAATATCTTACATGCTGGCCCTGGTCCCCAAGCACCGTGAAAATAGCCCCAAGTTACTACCTGGTAATGGTCCCAAATAAAACAAAATTTAAAAACAAAACAAGAGAAAAATACCCACAAAAAAACTGATGTTTTCAAGTTGATTTAGTCCTACTGAAAACCTCCAAACAGTAAACCATAAAGTGCTAAATCTGGCCAGAGAGAGTGCTCAGTGTGCTGCATGCAAGAGAGCAGGCAGAATCCCCAAAACATGATCCCAAGTGCTGGTCAGAGTGGTCCCCAAGCAACAAGCCTGGAGTAGGCCCTGAGTACTGCCTGGTATGCCCTTGTCCCTCTACAGTAAAATGCTAAGTGCCAGCAACAATATGCCAACAGATAAGGCTCAGGGCGTTATCAATTTTGTCACGGGCTCCTAATCTCTCCTAGTCAGAACATTGGTGTCAAGAAGACTAGAGCCTCATCGTGGTGACGCACTGTCCAAGGGCATAATGCCAAGAGTCAACAGTAAGAACAGGCGCTGTTGGGGCCGGAGAGATAGTATGGTGGGTAGGGTGCTTGCTTTGCACGTGCTTTGACCCAGGTTCAATCCCCAGCACTCTATATCACCCCCCTCCACCACCTGAGTGTTGAGCCAGAAATAAACCTTGGGCACTGCCTGGTGTGGCCCCTGCACCCCCAAATGATGAAACCCACCTATCAAACTGGAAGCTAATTTGTGGTTTATGGCGATAAGAGGTCAAATATTTAAGATCTTACCTGATTCCTGACTATGCTTGAGTTTGCCAAGGGCACCAGCTAGTGAGGACACTTCACACTTATATGGAATCACAGTCAGAAATTTTCCATGCAGCATGAATAAATTTTCTCCGTAATACCAGAGCTACCAAAAATGTTACGAGGAAAAGTTAGTTGTTTTTTTCCAATATTCAAGTGAACGTTATAGAACTTATGTCAATTTATGGTGAGCAAATTAACATCTAACAGAGAAGGCAAAAATTAAGCAACATTCCAGAATAATCTCACACCTGTAACTTGTTAATTGGGGTTGGTTTATGCAACTCTTATTTTTTGCTGAATAGAGCATAATTCATTCTCTCACTATCTATCTCTTCCTCCCCACCCCAGATCCAACCTCACTATCTCATTTTCTTTCTTTCTTTCTTTTTTTTTTGTTTTTTTGGTTTTTTTTTGGGCCACACCTGGCGATGCTCAGGGGTTACTCCTGGCTGTCTGCTCAGAAATAGCTCCTGGCAGGCACGGGGGACCATATGGGACACCAGGATTCGAACCAACCACCTTTGGTCTTGGATCGGCTGCTTGCAAGGCAGACACCGCTGTGCTATCTCTCCGGGCCCCTCATTTTCTTTTTTTGATTTTTGGGTCACACCTGGCAGTGCTCAGGGGTTAATCCTGGTTCTGTGCTCAGAAATCACTCCTGGCAGGCTTGGGGGACCATATGGGATGCCGGGATTCGAGCCACTGTCCTGCATGCAAGACAAACGCCCTACCTCCATGATATCGCCCCGGCCTCTCACTTTCATTTTAAAACGAAGTAAAATAGTTTAGAAATAAGAGGAAATAAGAGGAAAGAGAGAACACAGTATAGTAAAAGAAGTTTAAATAAGTGAAATGCTGAATGCTTAATGCAGTGTAATGAAAAGCACCGTTGGGGCTGGAGTGACAGCCCTGAGGTCCAGGCTCAATTCCTGGCACAAGGGCACCTAAGCACCACCAGGAGTGAACCCGAGCACAAAGTAGGGAGCAGCTCCTGAGCACTGTTAGGGATGGCCCCCAAACAAAACAATAACAATAACAACAAAAAACTTAAGTTTGAAAAAATGAAGTGTCAAAACATACTTGACCGCTGGTGCCTTGTGGTAACTCTTTTGAAGTCTGTAGTGTCTGGAATTTTGTGTTCCATATGGAGAGGCAGTCTGTAAAATAAAGGAGAGCAGAAGTCAGCCCAAGAACAAACCCGTGATGCCTTTGGGGGAGAGATGGCAGAGGGATGCATGGCCTCAGGTACCCAACCCATTTGGTTGAATTCTCCTCCCAGAGCATTCACCTAACATCCAGTTTTCTTCTGTGTAACAAAGGTATGATAATGACCTTAGTTCCCCTCACAGAGTTGTAGAGACAATGCAAGAGCCTGGCAACTACTTGTTAAGCCATACCCAGTGTTTCCCAGTCTCAGAGAAGCCATACAAAGCCATAATGGTGTACGTGTAACATCTAACATCTGTTAGATGTTAATTTGCTTACACCAGCCAACAGTGGGCTGGTCCTGAGTGGAAAAGAGGCTCACTCAATTATGGGGGGAAGGTAAAGGAGCAGATGTGACCTGGACTGGGGAGGGACTTGAGTAATGGAACAACAAATCCTGAGTTTTAATGTAGAGGCCAAGAGACCTAATTTTGCACTAGCTATAGCTAGTTCTTCCCAACAGACCACAAGTTGTGTGAGTGGAGGGAATTTTGGGGAGAGGAAGGGCAGTGAGGGGAATCCTGCTGAGTCCCCTGGATTTCCAGCCTGTGAAATGTTACGAAGCTCAAAGTTTATTCTCCTACTACAAGGCTAATTCATGTTTCAAGCATTTCTGGGCTGGCAGGGCAGGTTACTTCCATTTTTATTTACGATATCAGCCAGGATGCACTTGAGTCTAGTCCAGTGAGAAGGGAGCTTGCCTTGCATAAGACAGACCCAGTTCTCTGTCATCCCACATTATCAAGAAGCAGCCAGAAAAGTTAGGGAGTGGCATAGGGGGTGTATGAAAGGTTAAACAATGCAAACTGAAATCAAAGGTCTACTCCAGAAACATTGGAGGCTATAAAAATAATTTGGTAAGAATGGAATGAGTAAGTAAATGAAAAAGAAAAATAATAAAGGGACTGGGATATGAACTCTGACATCAACTGCTCTTCAGAGAACTGCTGGGTAGTTGGTTCCCTTCCCTCCTGACACGCCCCCTCCCTACTGCCCGGAGCTGAGGAGTTCCTCTCCTGCCTTCTCCTTCTCCTCCCACCCAGAACCCTGTTCTTCCTGGCCCTCTGCCCAACTCCCACATCAGAACAATGACAAATAGAAGGGGAAATGGAAAATAAACAGGAGCGTGAACCCATGTCTTCCTGGGCCCACAAAGCAGACTTAAAAAGTATACTCTGAGAAAAAAAAAAGTATACTCTGACAGAAAAATCTCAAAGGGCTTCGTAATTTACTGATTTCATGTACCTTTAGTTGCTGGGGCTGTTGGTCCCAGCACTGCTACATGGTTGTGGTCCAGGATGGCGAGGGCAGGGCCACTTCGAGGACTACAGGGCACGACATCCTTAAGCACCAGCGACCTAACGACCCGCTCACTCTCTCCTGGGTCACTCGGATGCAATGGTACCAAGGCTTCATATATACACCCATCAGCGCCTGGTGGGAATATAAATATTGTCCATTAGTTAAGGAGTTCTCTTATCTAGACAGTGAAGATCCAACCTGAAAAGAAAAGTAACAGCACCACTACCATTCTCACCCTTAAAGAACATACAGATCAGGCCAAAGCGATAGCACAGTAATAGGGCATTTGCCTTGCACGCGGCCAACCCAGGATGGACCCTGATTTGATTCCTAGCATCCTATATGATCCCCTGGGCCTGCCAGGATCAAACATACAGATCAGGATCAGGATTGGGAGATTGCTCGATCTAGGACCAGATTCCACCCCTGGCACCACATAATCCCCTGAGCATCAATGGAGCATCCACCAAACACTGAGCCAAGAGTAGCCCCGAGAACCACCATGGTGGTACAAACAGCAAAAGAGCTAATTAACATCTAGGGCCAGAGACAGTACTTAGATCAAGGTACTTGCCTTGTACATGACTGACCTTGACTTTCCCTACCTCTGCATAGAATCCCATAAGCACTGCCAGAAAAGTGAACCCCGAGAACTGCAGGCTGTAGCCCCAAAACAACTCCCCGAAGTGTCAGTACTGTATAGTCAAAAATATATTTCTATACTATTTAAAACATCATTTGCAAACTTGGATTTAACCATGGCCTAGAGCCAATGAGATAGTACAGTGGATAGGGCACTGTTTACCCAGGTATCCCATATGGGTGTGGCCCAAAAACAAAAAAGAGATTAAAATGCATGTTTCACATGTGGGAGTCCTGGAATCATTTCCTGCCACCCCAAGGCCTCCTTCCCAACACCATATGCAGGGCAAACACTCTACTCGCTGAACTATAGCTTCAGCTCCTTTTCTTTTCTTTTTTTTGGTTTTTGAGTCACAACCAGCGGTACTCAGGGGTTACTCCTGGCTCTGCACTCAGAAATCACTCCTGACAGACTCGGGGGACCATATGGGATGCCGGGATTCGAACCACCATTGGTTCTGGGTCAGCTGTGTGCAAAGCAAATGCCCTACTGCTCTGCTATCCCTTGGCTCCTCTTTTCATTTCTTTTTTTAAGTGCTGAGAACTAAACACAGAGCCTCATATATGCAGAACCTTTCACAGGCAGGGCAATTGTTCTATTGCTGAGCTATGATAAAATTTAGGTGTGGGGGCCGGCGAGAGAGCACAGCAGCGTTTGCCTTGCAAGTAGCCGATTTAGGACCTAAGGTGGTTGGTTCGAATCCTGGCGTCCCATATGGTCCCCTGTGCCTGCCAGGAACCATTTTTGAGCAGATAGCCAGGAATAACTCCTGAACACCGCCGGGTGTAGCCCAAAAACAAAAAACAAAAATTTAGGTGTGATAAAATTTAGAACTAAATTATGTTTCCTACAGAAAACCCCTAATGTAGTGCATGGTCAGATGAAAAGGGAAGTGCTATAATATGTAAGAAACTAAAGCACTCCACAGTGTCCCTCTATTTTTAATCTCTGAAGGCTTTAAAAAAATACTTACATAATGACATCAAAGAGATAAACTTCCAGTCCATATATGCGCTGAAACTCTGTATAACAGATTCCTTTTCTTGTTCAAGTAAGAGTTGATATTTGTTTAACGTATTTGTGTTAAACGTCTGCACATAAGCAAAATAAGTTCCATGCTACAAAAAAAAAAATTCTTTTAGCTAGTCATTTTTATTAAAACAACAACAACGGGGAGGGGTGTTTAGCCCAGAAAAGGCTGAATGCAGGGCTTACTCCTGGTTCTGTGTTCTGGGATCACTCTGGCATTGCTTAGAGGACCTTTCGTGGGCCACATTGTGTATAAGACAAGTACCTTAACCCTGTATTACTGCTCTGACCTTGAACTAGGTTTGTGTTGTTGTTGGTTTTTTTTTGGGCCACACCCAGCAGCGCTCAGTAATTGCTCCTGGCAGGCTCGGGGACCATATAGGACACCGAAATTCGGAATTCGACCTGGGTCCAAAACAGGTTGGAAGCATGCAAAGCAAATGCCCTACCGCTGTGCTATCACTCTTGCCCCTTATTTTATTTATTTATTTTTTTGGTTTTTGGGCCACACCTGGCGGTGCTCAGGGGTTACTCCTGGCTGTCTGCTCAGAAATAGCTCCTGGCAGGCACAAGGGACCATATGGGACACCGGGATTTGAACCAACCACCTTTGGTCCTGGATCGGCTGCTTGCAAGGTAAACGCCGCTGTGCTATCTCTCCGGGCCCATTATTTTTAAATGTTAAACCCCAAAAAGTTACTGCCTCATTTTCACTACTTTAATGTGTATAACCTCTCATTGAACCAAGTATTATTTAATTTAGGCATAGAAATTAAAAAAATAAGAATTACTATGTAGTTTTGTGTTTTGGGGCCAACCAACAGGTGCTCAGGTTTTACTCCTCACCCTGAGTTTAGGGATCACTTCTGGTGGGGTTTATGGGACTATACAGTATGTCAGGGATCAAATCCAGTCATCTATGTGCAAGAGAAGAACCCTACCTGTGGTACTATCACTCCAGGACCTACAGGGACCACATGTGGTGCCAAAAGTCAAACCATTGTTGTGGACACAGACACAAGTCCCTAAACTTTTTTTTTTCTGGGCCACACCCGGCAGCACTCAGGGGTTGCTCCTGACTCTACACTCAGAAATCACTCCTGGCATGCTCGGGGGACCAAATGGGATGCCGGGATTTGAACCACCGTCTTTCCGCATGCAAGGCAAACGCTCCACCTCCATGCTAGCTCTCCAGCCCCAAGTTCCTAAACTTTTATACTATAGCTCTTTGGCACTAATTTACTTTCTTGAGAAACATTACAGTCAAATATTGGTGGGGTGAATTTGTTTGGCCACTCCTGCGCATGGGGACCATGTGGAATAAGGGATCTGAACCCGGGCCTAGTGTGTCAAGTATGCGCCTCGGTCTTTTAAGCCATTACCCAGCACCAAATTTTTGTTCGAAAACTAACAAATGTGGGCTAGAGCGATAGCAGAGGGTAGGGCGTTTTGCCTTGCATGCAGCTGACCCAAGTTTGATACTAGGTATATATAGGAATCCTATATGGTCCCCTGAGCCTGTCAGGAGTGATTCCTGAGTGTGCAGCTAAGACCACTGGGGATGATTCAAAAACCAAAACTAAACACCAAACCAAACCAAATAACATAGGTGGGCTGGAACAATAGTACAGTAGGTAGAATACAGCTGATCTGAGTTCAATACTAGGTACCTCATATGACCCCCCAAATCTGACAGGAGTGATCCTTGAGTACATAGTCAGGAGTAAGCCCTGATCACTTCCGGGTGTGCCCTTCCCATTCCCACTCCCCAAATAACATAGGTTCTTTGAAATGTTACAAAATAGGTCAGGAATGAAAAAGCACTTACTTTTTCAGTAATAAAAATTAAAACAGGATGCTTAAATACCATGAAGATCTTAGTCCACCTAAAAAAGAAAAACAAATGATACAGGTTACATTTGTCAGGTGCTTATAATATGCTGATATATTATACATCTGCTCAGCTAAGTCCCTCCCCTTTTTTGGGGGTCATACCCAGCAGTGCTCAGGGGTTACTCCTGGCTCTACGCTCAGAAATCATTCCAGGCATATGGGATGCCAGGATTCAAACCACCGTCCTTCTGCATGCAAGGCAAACACCCTACCTCCATGCTATTTCTCCAGCCCCTATTTCCCCTTTTTTACTTTTTCAGAGGGATGAGAGTTTGGGGTGACACACAGTAGTGTTTTGGGTACAGTATGTGGACATGGTAGCTGATAAGAAACAGGATTGGTACTGGTCTATCCCCGGTAATATTGCTCTGTACAAGGAGAGCACTTTAACCCCTGCTCTATCTTTCTGGTCCACTAATATAACTTCTTTTGTTTTTTGTTGGTGTTTGGGTCACACCCCGCAGCGCTCAGGGGTCACTCCTGGCTCCATGCTCAGAAATCACTCATGGCAGGCTCGGGGGATTATATGGGATGCTGAGGTTTGAACCACTATCCTTCTGCATGCAAGGCAAACGCTCTACCTACATGCTATCTCTTTGGCCCTAATATAACTTCTTAAAGGGAAAATGTCAAAATACCAAATCACTATTTATGAGAAATATAACAAATCTAAATATAAGAGAGTATGTTTATTTTATTTTATTTTATTTTTACATTTGTTGTTTTGCTTGTGGATTTTGGGCTACAACTGATGATACTCAGGACTCACTCCTAGTGGTCCTTGGGGGACCATATGTGGTGCCAGAGATTGAACCTGGGTCAGCCATGTGAAAGGCAAGCTGCTACCCATTGTACTGTCACAGTGGCTTCTTCCACCACCACCCCCATTTTTGGGCAACACCCAGCAGTGCTCCCGGCTTACTCCTGGATCTATTTTTTTTTTTTTTTTTTTTTTTTGGTTTTTGGGCCACACCCAGTAACGCTCAGGGGTTACTCCTGGCTATGTGCTCAGAAGTTGCTCCTGGCTTGGGGGACCATATGGGACACCGGGGGATCGAACCGCGGTCCGTCCAAGGCTAGCGCAGGCAAGGCAGGCACCTTACCTTTAGCGCCACCGCCCGGCCCCTTACTCCTGGATCTAAACTCAGTGATTACTCCTGGTGGGATGCCGGACCAATCCCAGATTGGGAGCAGGCAAGTCTAGTAAGTGCCTTATCCTTATCTCCGCAGCCATGTGACTATACTTTTCTTTTCTTCTCTTTTTTCTCTCTCCTCTTCCTCTCCCCCTCCCTCCCTCCCTCCCTCCCTCCCTCCCTCCCTCCCTCCCTCCCTCCCTCCCTCTCTCTCTCTCTCTCTCTCTCTCTCTCTCTCTCTCTCTCTCTCTCTCTCTCTCTCTCTCCACTCCCTCTCTTCTTGCTTTTAGGGCCACAAGGCATTTGCCTCGCATGTAGAAGGACTGTGGTTCGAACCCCGGCATTCCATATGGTCCCCTGAGCCTGCCAGGAGTGATTTCTGAGCATGGAGCCAGGAGTGACCCTTGAGTGCTGCCGGTGTGACCCAAAATCCAAAACCAAAATCAAAACCAAAAAAAAAAAAAAAAAGAGAGAGAGAAATTGCTCCTGGCTTGGGGGACCATATCGAACATCAAGGGATTGAACCAAGGTCCATCCTAGGTTAGTGCATACAAGACAAATATCCTACCACTTGTGCCACCACTTGACTATTATTTTATGAAATATTTTCTAGAACCAGAGAGACAGCAGAGAATCCTTAACTCAAAGTTTCAAAACATATTCTAGAAGGAATTGGTAGGCCAGGGTACTGACAGGACTTAGTCAAGGCTACACAATCAGATCCTAAAAGCCAGATATCACCGACTTCCATTTCTCATAAAGGCTTTCTCCAAACATACCACTCAAATGTCAGAGGAATCCATCAGGACAGTCTAAACTTGTCCATATATTCAAGCCTTCATTTCTGTTTAAAATACTTTGAGATGGCCAGAGCGGTAACATAGTAGTAGGGTGTTTGTCTTGCACTCAGACAACCCCGGATAAACTTAGGTTCAATCCCTGGCATCCTATATAGTCCCCTAAGCCAGGAGTGATTTCTGAGCGCAGAGCCAGGAATAGTCCTTGAGCACCTCCAGTTGTGGCTCAAAAAAACAAACTAAAACAAACCAAAACTTTTGAGGGGCTAGAGAGACAGTAGAATGGGAATATAAAATGTTTGCCTTATACAAAGCCGACCAGTAATCAATTCCTGGTACCCAATATGAGCCTCTGGGGCCGGCCAGGTGTGATCCTTGAGTACAAAACTAGGAGTAACTCCTGACTAATACAAAAACAAAAAATATCTAGTCATACCTGCACAGTGTTCAGGAACCCCTGTTGTACTAGCGATCAAACCCAGGCCTCCCCTATGCAAAGCAAGGGCTCCAGCCATCTAAGCTATCCCCTCAGCCTGTTTTCATTCCACTGTAGAAATTTATTTTGTCTCAAGTAGACTTTGCTAAGCAGTAAATTAATAGAATAGAAAATGAGATGGAACAATAAGTGCTAGGGGGGATGGAATCAGGGTATTTCTTTTTATCATTTAGGTTATTTTATTTTATTTATTTATTTGGTTTTTGGGTCACACCTGGTGACGCTCAGGGGTTACTCCTGGCTATGCATTCAGAAACTGCTCCTGGCTTGGGGGAACATATGGGACACTGAGGATCAAACCAAGGTCCGTCCTGGGTCAGCCGCGTACAAGGCAAATGCCCTACCAGTGCGCTATCACTCCAGCCCCATTTAGGTTATTTTAGCACTTTCATTCCAATCTAGGAAAGAAGGACCTATAAAGTAACAAGATTTCAGTAAAAGCAAACTGTACACTTCTTCAGCAGAAGGGTCCCCAAACTTGGCAGTCAGGGCACTGTTATAGAAATAAGGATTTGGGTCTCATTTCATATGAGACAGAACAGATCTGTCATTCACACAAGACCCACATGCCTAAAGATTCCTTCTCATTTATCATTCTAGAGGCTTTTAGGAGTGCTACTTTAGAGAACAGATGTGTATTTAATTTAAAACATTTTTGGTTTTGGGGCACACACTCTTAATGGGGCTTGGGGGGAGGAGGAAAGTAACCCATATGGGGTACCGGGGATCCCCAGCATGGCCTGGTCTCTCAAGCACTGCCAGGAGCAACTGAGTACTGTAAGGTATCTTCGCTGTTAACTTTGCTGGGTATTTGTGAATCCAAGAACAGTCCCCTGAATGAGAAATTACTTCCCATCCCCTTGTCCCCTTTCAGGGGAAGACCTTGGTAATATTTATCCGCAGCAAATAATAATCCACACAGACAAGAAGGATAGGGTGTAAAAGATTGGGCAAAGAGAGCCAGAGAATCCTCCTGCAGCCGGCAGCTTTCGCAGAAGGTCACTCTCCCTTCTCCATCAAGCTATTTATTGCCAACTCCACAACGCCCCACCTGGAAGGGCTAGGTGGGGCAATAGTCACAGAACAATCCTAAGGAAACACTTTTATATACAACAATTCCAAGGATAATCTTATGGAAACTTTTTCATATACTACAAGTACCATGCTAGAAGTAGCACTTGAGTACTGCAAGGTGTGGCCCAAGATCTGAACAGACAATAGCAACAAAAACCCAGACTCCATTTTCATTCTTGCGACACTTCAGTGAGTGCTGGAACTTACTTTATCACTTCTTCATCAGAGATCACAGCTTCGATTTTCTGCTGGGGTTCTGCAAGCAAGGCCTCTAAACCACGAACGGCACCTTCCTTGAAAAGTACCAATGGCTCTGTCCCCTGTATTGAGTGTATCTTATAGACCTCAGCAGACAACTAGAAGAACAGAAGAACAGAAGGAGTTTCAGTTTTACTTTCAATAACTGCTGCTCAGTAGGGAAAAAAAAAAAAAAGACACTGAGAGAAGGCTTCTTTTTATACTATGCAGTGTTGGAAGGCAAAGCCAGGGTTTCACTTGGATTTGGACAAAGACTCCACGACAGAGCCAAGCCCCAGTTCCAGCAATCTCTCTCTCTCTCTCTCTCTCTCTCTCTCTCTCTCTCTCTCTCTCTCTCTCTCTCTCTCTCTCTCTTCTCTCTCCACGACAGAGCCAAGCCCCAGTTCCAGCAATCTCTCTCTCTCTCTCTCTCTCTCTTTTTTGGCGTTATACCTGGTCCTCTGCTAAGAGATCATTTGGTGCTGGAAATCAATCCAACCCAGGCTTTCTGCATGCAGAGCATGAGCTCAAAGTACTAAATTGTCTCTCGAGCTCAGGCTTATTTTTAAGTAACTGATTTGTTTTCATTTTCCTTTTTTTTTTTTCTTTTGGGTTTTTGGGTCACACCTGGTGGTGTTCAGGGGTTACTAATGACTCTGTGCTCAGAAATCGCTCCTGACAGGCATGGGGGACCATATGGGATGCCAGGATCCGAACCACTATCCATCCTGATTCAGCTGTTTGCAAAGCAATCGCCCTACCGCTGTGCTATCTCTCCAGGCCCTTCATTTTCTAACTATGTATGATTCCAAAGTAAAATCTACAAAATAAAATGCATTCAGAAGTTGTAACTTGGGGGCGGGAGAGATAGGATAGAGGTAGGGCATTTGCCTTGCATGCAGGACGGTCATACCTGCACAGTATTCAGGAACCCATGTTGTACTAGGAGTAATCCCCCCAAAACCAAAACAAAACAAAACAAAAAAGGAGTTGGGACTTGAGGGCATAAGAGAATACAGTGGATAGGGCACTTGCCTTGCATGCAGCTGACCCAGGTTCAGTACCCAGCATCCCTTATAGTCCCCCACGCCTGCCAGGAGTGATTCTTGAGCTCAGAGCCAGGAGTAAGTCCTGAGCACCTCTGGGTGTGGCCCACAACCAAAAACAAACAAAAAAAGAAGTGTAACTTGGGGGTTGGAGCGATAGTACAGTAGGGAAAGTGATAGTACAGTAGGAAAAGTGCTTGCCTTGCGTGTGGCCAATCCGAGTTCAATCCCCTGCATCCTATGTTACCCCATTTTCCATCAGGAGTGATACTTGAGTTTAGAGCCAGGACTAAATCCTGCACATCAATGGTGTGATCCCCAAGTAAAACTAAAAGAGTACACAACTGGGCCCGGAGAGATAGCACAGCGGTGTTTGCCTTGCAAGCAGCCGATCCAGGACCTAAGGTGGTTGGTTCGAATCCCGGTGTCCCATATGGTCCTCCGTGCCTGCCAGGAGCTATTTCTGAGCAGACAGCCAGGAGTAACCCCTGAGAACCACTGGGTGTGCCCCCCCCCCCAAAAAAAAAGTACACAACTGAAAAGCCAGCAATGCAGTTAATTATAAACTATTCAGAAACCGTAATTCAAACCAAAGCCTACAATCCCAGGAAAGTTAATGCTTTACATGTGAGATCTAACAAAATTCGCTTTGTAAAGTTCACAATATTGGTTACTTGACAAGGAAAAGACTGGACCTGAAAGTCAGTTCCTGGATATAAAGTCTCAGGGTTCAGGTGAAAATTGTCATCAGATCTCAGTCAACTAAACCATCAAGCTACTTATAAAATGTGCCAACTGTATATACAGTTTGTTTGTGGGCTAAATCCAGTGATGCTCCTGGGTCTGTGCTCAAGAATCACTCCTGGCTGGATCAGGAGAACATATGGATTGCTGGAGACTGAACCTACAACGGCTGCAAGGTAAACATACCTGCTGTACTACTGCTCTGACCCAAGTATGCCAATTATATTTAGAGTCAGACATTTGGAGCTGGAAGGAAATGTAGAGCTTAATTTAGTCTGAGATTCTAGTTTTATAGTTAGCAATAATATACTAGGTCATGAATAGAGAAGGGCTGTTAGTTTTATTTATTTATTTATTTTTTGGTTTCTGGGCCACACCTGGCAGTGCTCAGGGGTTATTCCTTGTTATCTGCTCAGAAATAGCTCCTGGCAGGCACAGGGGACCATATGGGACGCCAGGATTCAAACCAACCACCTTAGGTCCTCGGGTCGGCTGCTTGCAAGGCAAACGCCGCTGTGCTCTCTCTGTCCCCTAGTTTTATTTTTATTACTGCATTGTACATCACTCTTTTTGTTTGTTTGTTTTGTTTTGGGGTCATACTCAGTGGCACTCGGGGGTGCCACTTCAGAGGCTCTTGAAGATGCTTTCTTGGGGACCACACTGTTGGGTGGTTTCAACCCTCTTGCACTCCCAACTCCCACAAAGGACAGACAGAAAAGGCACAGTAAAGTTCACTCACTTGCTCTCACAGGAACACATCATAAATATTTAAACTAATGGAAAGAAATCTAAATGTTGAGGCCAGTGAGGTGGCGCTAGAGGTAAGGTGTCTGCCTTGCAAGCGCTAGCCAAGGAAAGACCGTGGTCCGATCCCCTGGCGTCTCATGTGGTCCCCCCCAAGCCAGGGGCAATTTCTGAGTGCTTAGCCAGGAGTAACCCCTGAGCATCAAATGGTGTGGCCGAAAAACCAAAATAAAAAAAAAAAAAAAAAAGAAAAAGAAATCTAAATGTCATGAGATATGTATATCCTTAGTTTCTTAGGATAATAAAGTGTATATTCCCTAATATGTAACTTAGGGTTTGAGACATGTCAAAGAGATATGAGATAACTAGAATAAAAAATTGATTTTGACCTTTCTGCCACTCCTTTTTTTGTTTGTTTTTTTTCTGTTTTTTGGGGCCACACCCGGTGTTGCTCAGGAGTTACTCCTGGCTATGCGCTCAGAAATCACTCCTGCCTTGGGATCTGGGGGATCAAACTGTGGTCCAACCTAGATTAGCGCTGGCAAGGCAGATGCCCTTTGGCTGCACCATCGCTCCAGCCCCTCTATCACTCTTATAAATGCGTATGATAGGGGCTGGCGAGGTGGCGCTAGAGGTAAGGTGTCTGCCTTGCAAGCACTAGCCAAGGAAGGACCGCGGTTCGATCCCCTGGCATCCCATATGGTCCCCCCAAGCCAGCGGCAATTTCTGAGTGCTTAGCCAGGAGTAACCGCTGAGAATCAAATGGGTGTGGCCCGAAAAACCAAAATAAATAAATAAATAAAAACCCCATAAATGCATATGATAAATAACACATCACATTCCAAATTACTTTATCTTACCAATAGGCTAAGTATTATACAATCCAAAAAACTTACCGTAGCTTTAAATACCTTATCCAAGTTTACATCTTCATTATTCCATATTCTCAAAACCTTAAATCAAAACATAAATGTTTAAAAAAATTTTGAATTCTGATAATATATTCACAACATAAAATTAATAAGTCATGGTTTGGTTGTGTTGTACTCAGTGTAGAGAAGTCTTAACACTCACCTTATTATCATGTACAACAATAAACTCTCCAGTTTGAAAATTGCACACAGCTGGAACTGTTATACTCTGGCCTTGCTTCACTGACCAGCTTCCCAAGGGTTTCTGATCAGAAACCTAATGAAAGTAAGTTGACATGCAATCTTCATGTTAATTTTAGGCATTGAAAGTAATTAAATGTACACGTGAGATCAAATAAATAATAACACTTGGGGACCAAAGAGAGTACAGCAGATACGGTGTTTGCTGGTTGAATTCCCAGTTCTTCCCATGGTCTCCTGAGCTAGATGTGGTCTGACCTCCACATCTCCTCCAATCAACAACAAAAGCACCCAGCCAAGTTCTTAAATTAAAAAATTAGTAACAGAAAAATAAGTCTCTGACCATTCCACTTCAGCCAAACAGTAATTAGGAGTTCAGAGAAAAAAAGTTAGAGAATTTTTGTTTGGGTGTGACTCAAAAACTATAGCAAACAAAAAACTGATTTCTGGTCAGAGAGGCATAACGGGCTGGAGCACTCCAGTTTTTGCAAACAGGAGTCCAAGTACCCTTCGAACACCCAAGCAGCGGTGTAAGTGTACCAGAACCAAAACCTGATGCCGGGGGATCTGGAGCAATAGCACAGTGGAAGGGCTTGCACGTGGCGCACCCTGGATGGACACCAGTTCTATTCCTGACATCCCATAGAGTACCCAGTCTCTGCCAAGAGCGATTTCTGGGCGCAGAGTCAGGAGTAACGCCTGGGTGCCGCCAGGTAACACCCAAAAACAAAACAAAAAACCCAAAACACCATGATGTCTGAAATGCTAATATCAACCACTATATAAATCACGGGCCCAATTAAAAATAAAAGACACCAATCTTTTCCTTATTGGTTTGAGGAACCATATGGGGTGCTGGGGATGAAACTTGGGTAGGCTGTGAGCAAGGTAAGCACACCAACCCCTGTTGTAGTATGACCCTGATCTTTAAAGATAGAGATGTAAACCCGAAAAATAAAAAAAAGATTCTAGATTCCATTATGCCTTTATAAACAGGAGAGGGACAATTAAATAGGGATAGGTGAGATTAAGCCCAGTTTCATCAACCAGCCACCTGATTTGGTAGGAAGGGCCGCAAATCTTGATTTTGTGTCATCGCCTTCCAAGCAAGGTGTCCGGGTTCTTGAAAGACATACTGACAACGACTTAGCTGTTCACATCAAGATGATTGCTTCTTGGCGTGCCCTGGGTACCGAGCAGGAGGTAGGTGGTGTGTGGGAGCCAGGAGTGGGACTAGGAGGAGACTAGGGTGCCTAGGAGCTAGAAACAGCTGCTCATGGGCAGGCAGGAGAACGCCTGGAGCAAGAAACAAGCCCCAGGGGCCGAAGAGATAGAGAGTATGGAGGTAGAGCTTTTGCCTTGCATGCAAAAAAAACCTAAAACGAAAAAGCCTTGCATGTAAAAAACCAAAAACGAAAATAAATAAAAATAATTTGTTATTTTGAGAATTCTGTTTATGGGTGATTGTCTTCCAACTGTAACTTCACCTTGTCCTCTTTCTTTGCATCTTTGTCTTCATAAAATAAAATTAAAAAAATTAAAAAAAGAAAAAATATATAAAA